>NW_026067930.1:4191123-4243274 GCF_014885135.2 Alexandromys fortis
CTTTCCTTCCTTCTTCCTTCCTTCCTTCCTTCCTTCCTTCCTCCCTCCCTCCCTCCCTCCCTCCCTTCCTTCCTTCCTTCCTTCCTTCCTTCCTTCCTTCCTTCCTTCCTTGTCAGTCATTCTCTTCTTTGTTGAGTATTTATGTGGTTTGGGTAACAGGGTAGCTGTGGCCTTGTAAGTTGAATTGGGCAGTGTTTCCTGTTTCTATTTTGTCAAATAATTTGAACACTATTAGCCTTAACTCTTCTTCAAAAGATTGGTAGAATTCTGTGCTAAAACCATCTGGCTCTGGGCTATTTTTGGTAGGGAGACTTCTAATTACTGCTGCTATTTCTGTAGATGTTGTGGTTTAAATTGCTATCTGATCTTAATTTAACTTTGATAAGTGGTACATATCAAGAAAACTAACCTTTTTTTTAAAAAAAGATTTTTCCAATTTGGTGGAATTTGGGATTTTAAAGTATGTCTTCATGATTTTCTGGATTTCCTTGGCCTCTATTGTTATTTTCCCGCTTTCATTTCTAATTTTGTTAATTTGGATATACACTCTCTATCTAGTAATTAATTTGGATAAGAATTTATCGATCTCATTGATTTTCCTCAAGGAACCAATGTTTTGTTTCATTGATTCTTTATGTTGTTTCTAGTTTTATTGATTTCATCCCCAAGTTTGATCATTTCTTGTCATCTACTCCTTTTGGGGGTGTGCTTTTTCTGAAGCTTTCAGGCGCGCTGTTAAGTTACTAGTATGAGCTCTCTCCAGTTTTTTAATGTAGGTACTTAGTGCTATGAATTTTCCTAAATTTGGGGACATTGTGTATTTATTTGCATTTAAGTCTAGAAAGTCTTCGCTTTTCTTAATTTTGTCCTTGACCCATTTTCCAATCAGTAGAGGGTTGTTCGTCTTCCATGAGTTTGTAAGCTCTATGCTATTTCTGTTGTTATTGATACTCATTTTTAATTTGTGGTAGTCAGATAGGATGTAGGGTGTTGTTTCTATTTTCTTGTATTACTTGAGACTTGCTTTGTGTCCAATGATGTCGTCAATTTGGGAGAAACTTTCATGAGGTGTAGAGAAGGCGTATTCTTTTGTGTTTGGGTGGAATGTTCATCGGTTAGTTCCATTGAATTTATAACAGCAGTGGGCTCCAGCATTTCTCTGTTTAGTTTTTGTCTGGATGACCTGTCCTTTGGTGAGTATAAGGTATTGAAGTGTCCCACTATCAGTGTGTGATTTAAGCTAGCGTTTCTTTTATGAACTTGAGTGCTCTTGTATTTGGTGCATAGATGTTAAGAATTGCAATATCCACTTGGTGAATTTTTCCTTAGAGTATGTAGTATTATTTGCTATCTCTTACGATTAGTTTTGGCTTGAAGTCTATTTTGTCAGATATTAAAATAGTTACATCTGCTTTCTTAGGTCCATTTGCTTGGCACATCCTTTTTCAGCTCTTTACCCTAAGGTGATGACTATCCTTGATGTTAAGAGATATCAATGAGCAATGTTTGTTGATTCCTGTTATTTTGTTGTTGTGGTGGTGGTGCATGTGCGTTTCCTTTCTTTTGATTTTCTGGTCTGGGATCATTTATTCCTGTGTTTTCTTGGGCATTTTAATCTCTTTTCGTTGGAGTTTTCCTTCTAGCACCTTCTGTAGGACTGGATTTGCACATAGATATTTCTTAATTTAGTTTTATCACAGAATGTCTTATTTTCTCCATCTATGATGACTGAAGTTTAACTGGGTATAATATTCTGGGCTGGCATCTGTGGTCTCCTAGAGTCTGCATTGCATCTGTTCAGGCTCTTCTGGCTTCTAGAGTCTTCATTGAGAAATCAGGTATAATCCCAATGAGTCAGTCTTATATGTTACTTGGTCTTTTCCCTTTGCCATCTCTAATATTCTTTCTTTGTTCTGTGTTTAGTTTTAATTATTACATGTTGAGGTAATTTTCTTTTCTGGTCTAGTCCATTTGGTGTACTGTATGCTCCTTGTATCTTGATAGGCATCTCCTTTTTTAGGTTATGGAAATTTCTTTCTGTTATTTTGTTGAAAATATTTTCTATGCCTTTTACATGGGTTTCTTCTCTCTTCTCTATTTCTATTATTCTTATATTTGATCTTTTTATAGTCTCTTAGATTTACTGGATGTTTTATGCTGGTAGCTCTTTTAGATTTAACGTTTTCTTTGACCAAAGTAGCCATTTCCTTTGTGGTGTCCTCAGAGTCTAAGATTCTTTCTTTCATCTTTTGTATTCTGTTATTGAGGTTTGTCTCTGAGGTTTCTAAATTTTTCATTTCCAGATTTCTCTTAGTTTGGGTTTTTTATTGATTCTATTTCCATTTCTTTTCAGATCTTGAATGATTTTCTTCATTTCCTTCACTCTTTGCATTTTCGTAGATTTCTTTAAAGGATTTATTCATTTCCTCTTTAAGGCCCTCTGTCATATTCATAAAGGCTATTTTAAGGTCCTTGCTTTGTGCTTCAGCTATGTTATGTTACTCAGCACCTGCTGTGGGAGAGTAGCTTTAGTGAAGACCTATTGTCCTGACTGTTATTGTGTTTTTATGCTGTTATCTAGGCATCTGGTTTGAGGAAGATTGTAATTCCAGGTGCTGATATCTGGTCTTGTCTTCATTGGGTGGGTGTTTTGTTCCTTGTTTTTTTGCTGTCTTCTCCGGTTCTTAGGAGAGTGTATTGGCTGTGTGTTGCCTAGCAGGAAATTCTTCTGGGATTTTAATAGATGTGGTCACTGGGGGTTCTGGGTGAAATGTGATCCTAGGTATTGGAAGCTGACACTTAGGAATGGAGATGGGATGGGGGGCTAAGGGGATCCCCAGGAAGGAGGAAAGCAGAGTGTTCCACTAGGATCTGCTTAGTTTTCTGGTAAAGGTGGTAGAAAGTGAGGGATGCTACAACAGGTATTCAGCTACAGAGCTGGGGATGAGCCTGGGGGTTGGATATGGAGGAGAGGAGGGAGAGTGAAGATTTGAAGCTTGCCTAGCTTTGCCTGCCTGCTTCACTGGCCTACTTGCCTCTCTGTCATCCTTATCTGGAGGGTTCCCAAAGAAATCCTGCTGGAGTTGGAGACTGTGATAACAGGAAGAGTAGGGAGGGGATTTGGGACCTAGAGCTGGGAATGCGGTGGGGGATGGGCTGCAGCAGGTGGCCTGCTAGAGCCTGGGATGAGCCTGGAGACTGGATTTGGAGGAGTAGAGGGAGAGGTGAAGATCTGAAACCAACCTACACACTTCCCTGGAGAATTTCATACTGTGAATTTTGACCAGACTTGCTCCTTCCCCCAACTGCTCCCAGATCCACCCTCATCTCCCCACCTACCTGCCTTTGAGTTTTCTTCCTTATTTTTTTAGTATGCCTTTTAAACCCATTAAGTTCAATTTTTGTTGGGTAACTACATTTTGTCATGGGGTCTGTCCTGGAGTGTGGTTGACCTCTAAGGGGAGGAAGTCCCATAAAGAAAATTGACTTTTCCTCTTGCAGCAGCTTTCAAATGCTGACAGCTTCTCAGCCAGTGGTAAGATTTTGTGCCCACCTTCACACTCCATGCTAGGATTTTCAGGCTTGAGCTTGTATAGGTCTTGTGCAGGCGGTCACAGAGATTCTGTGTGTGTGTGTGTGTGTGTGAGAGAGAGAGTTCTATGTATCTGCCCTGTTGTGTCTGGAAAACACTGTTTCCTTGAAGTCATCCACCACCTCTGGTTCTTTGTCTTCAGAAAAGATCCCTGTGGGGAGGGATGCGGCCTAGATGACTCACTGAGAGTTGAACATGCCATAGTTTTTTTTCTCTGCATGCTGCCCAGTTGGGGAGATAGTGTGACTATCAGGCCCATCATTAGAGTAGCTAGCAGGGATCACAGCTGGGTGAGGTTGATGTGTTTGTGCAGACAGGGCCTCGTGTTGTACCATGTTGGCTATTAACACATTATGTACCCAAAGATGACCGTAAGTTTCTGACTTCCCAGCATGTCTCGCCAGAGTTCTGGGATTACAGGTGTGTACAGCCATGCCCAGTTTATGTGGTGCTGAGGCTCACACCCAGAGCCTTGTGCATTCCAGGCAAACACTCAACCAACTGAACTAGCTTCTTGTTTATTTTTAGAACAAAAGATTTTTTTAAATGAAAGATGTATTTTATTGTGTATGTGTGCACATGTGCATGCACGTCATGGTGTACATTCATGTAGACACAGAAGGATAACTTATACTGTGTGGGTCCAGTAGATTGAACTCAAATCAAAGGATTGGAGACACTTTTATATACTGAATCATCTCACTCGCCCTATTAAGTTTTATTTTTTATTTATTTTATTTATTTTTAATTTATTTATTTATTAAAGATTTCTGTCTCTTCCCCACCGCCGCCTCCCATTTCCCTCCCCCTCCCCCAATCATATGTCCCCCTCCCTCATATGTTCATAGCAGCATTGTTTGTAATAGCCAGAACCTGGAAACAACCTAGTTTTATTTGTTAAAAAGGCAGAAGAATGGGTCAATAAGTGCTCCTTGACTCTGACTATCTAACTACTACTAACCCTGGGTAGTGGGGAGGTGATGGAGAGAGGTCATCAGTATCATTTTTTGTCTACTCATGTCCCCTGTGTCCATTTCGTGAGTGGGGTCAGAAAATGACCCTTAACCTTTGTTCTGTGCCAAAGCTGGGCACTCAGAAATGAAGGCTGGAGTCAGGATGCTCTCTGCTGCTCAAGAGGCTCAGACCTGGCCTGCAGTGTCAGTTTGCGTGTGGACACATATTGTCCTCCTCTATTAGCCAGGCTGCTGGTCCTGCCTCTCCAGCCTGTTAATGAGACTCAGATGATGGGCGCAGGTTTACTGACTGTAGCAAACTCTCTGGGAGCTGTCAGAAGCCTCTGATTGATCCTGGGCTCCATTTGGGAGTGCGACAAGGCTTTTTATGGGCCAGGTGGGAGCTGAGCAGAGGACCAGACCACCTTAAGAAACTTGAATTCTACTAATCTGGTTTTCTCTAATGGAAAAGGGTACCAGGGAGCCGCATAGTACTCTGAGGCATGCCGGTTCCATGGCAGAGAGCTTTGTGAGGAGAGCCTCAGCTGGCTTTGCCTTTGGTTATTACCTTCACTTGCCAGGTGACCTTGACTCCAACAAGATCCCATTTATTATGGAATGATACTCCTACCATTATAAATCTTCTAACCCTGGGTGCAGACCACATCCATCCCCAAAGAATTTTATTCCTGCAGTGGATGTATGGATATCCTCTGCCCATTTGGGATATCATAAACAATGTATTGATAAGTTTGAAGCTTGGAAATCTCCAGTGAGATCACCAGGATTTGGTGACCCATTTATGGTCGATTCCGCACGTCACTCGTCCATATCCTTGGAAGCCAGTACCCTGACAAGTCAAAGGCTATGTTCCCCGAGCCTCTGTAAGGCCCAGTCTCTGTGTCCTTTCATCACTTGCTTGTGCCTCAGAAACTCTAAACCATCTTCCTTTTTGTGTTACCTCTGGTGTTTACATCATGGGCAACAAACTGTAAGGATTCATTTTAGCATCTCTCAAATTTAACCCAGTAGCAACAAAACAATTTGGGGCACCTGCTGAGAACCAGGGTGTGGAGGTTCCCATCTTGTCAATTTTTATGCCATCACACGGCCTCACCCTTGTGACCTGTGCTTGCTTAAAAAAAAAGGGGGGGGGAGTGGAGATAGCTCCCTGCCTGCCATAGCCTGCAGTTCCCACCATTGTACTAATTTCAGGTACCTTGGCTCCTCACTAACCAGGAACAATATGAGTGGCTTTCTGGGGTCTTCATTAGGACTTCTCTGACTACAGCCGTGAATGGACCCTCCTTCCTCAGACATGACTCTCCAGCCTGAGGAAGAGGGAAATTCCTAAAGGCATCATATGTAGCTTCAGAGTGGACCCTTAGCAGGCTGACAACAGTGACTCAAATGAGAGGAGCTACAGCAGCCTGGATTGGAGGGTGGGAATGATGAAAAGAGGACGTCTGCCCTACCGGTGGGTTTTCAGCATAGACATGCAAGGTCAGTCTGTTCAAAGGAGAGGTCTGGCTTCCTGACAGAGAGATGGACATGTTCAACTGAGCTGAAGGTAGGAACTCAGGAAGAGGGAAGCTTCCAGACCCTAGTACTCAATAGGTGCTCCAGACTGTACCATAGATCCTGGTCTAAAAAGAGATGCTAAGTTTAAGATGAGTTCCCCAGAACCCAGACTGTCTACTTTTCTACATCTAGCTCTTTAGCCTGGGGCCGCTGCTTCCAAAATGGGCTTCTAGGACCTGGTGCTGCTTCACTGATAAGCAATTTCATCAGTGAGCGAGTTTGGAAAACTCTGGTCATGGTACTACTGTGTGGGGTGGTGGTAATCCTTGCTAGCAGACCTACGCCTCCAAGAAGGCCCGTGTTCTACTGTTTAACCCAGGGCTGATGAAACGGTGTGACTTCAAACCATACTAGTTCATATACCGAGAAGAGTCTGGATAATACTGGGTGGGCTTCCTGCCCCACACCGGGGGGTGCTCTTCTCTGGGGCCTAACACTGGCGGAAGGCTGGAGTGAAGGCAGACTACCAACTATGCAAATCACATGACTTTGGGACTTGCCAAAGGCTGGAGGGCGGGGAAGCCTGTTCTTGGGACTTAGTTCCTTTTCCTGTCTCCAAGGGGGGAAAAGCAATTTGAGGAAGGAAGGGCTTATTTTGGCTCACAGTCCCAGGTTAGACACAGGGACAGCATGGTGGCAGGAGCTTGAGGGAGCTGCCTTATCACATACATCCACAGTCAGGAAGCAGGCGGGAATGCGAATGCTCAGCTCGCTCCCCTCCTTTGAGTCAGCCCAGGACTCCACCCCAAAGAGTGCTGCTGCTCACAATTAAGATGAATCTTCCTACATCAATTAGCATAACCTAGGTAACCCCTCACAGGTGTGCCCAAAGGTGAGCACAGTCTAGATCCTATCAAGCTGACAGTATTAACCATCCCAGGGTTCCACGGTGGGAAGACTCCATACTGCTCCTCCTTCAAGGTGAGCCTGCGAGAGAACTCACCCTACCCCATGGAAAGTGGCATTCCCAAGGATTCAGAATGTCCAGAGAGCCACTGGCAGATCTGGCTTACAACCAGCAAAAAGAAACTTCCCTGGGCTAGCAGTGGCATCAGCATGGGATACTTGGCACAGAGCACTGTGCCTCCTCCCTCCCCCTTCCTCTACCTGCAACCCCTGTAGCCAGACACACTGTGGGGATGTGAAGCAGCACCGAGTTGCTTCCCCTCTTCCTAATTCATCGTGGTGCCAGGATTTGCAAGCCCACTGGCCTCTCTCTGCGAGAGGGCTGGAAGCAAGGCTGCAGACAAGCACACTATGCGAACAGAACAAATAACTAGGTGGCAGAGTTACAAAACCATGGTGTGTTTTATTAGCTAACAAGATGCATCTACGTTTAGTAAAGAAAGAACCAAAGTGCAAGGAGGCCTAGGGAACTGCCTCCTGAAGGGGTGCAGAGGGGCTGGGTGCCCACTCACGGGCCACAGCTGTGCCCTGTATTGACATCCCCAGAGCCTTGCCCGCCCTCCCTGTCTCAGCTCTTCCCTGAACCTCCTAGTCATGCCCAAGTCTAGTCAAGAAGCCCCAGGGTTGCACTTATCAACCTGCAGCCCTACCTGGGAAGGAGAGCTGTCACTGACTCAAAGGTGGACAGGTGACCCCACGCCAGACAATGGCAGGAAGAATTTGAGCTTAATTGGCAATTATTCAAAGGATAATGACATTTTACCGTAATAGATTTTTTTTCTAGCATTAAAAAAAATGTCCATGGCCCAGCACCCAACCCTGGGAGTTGGGACTCTCAGAACCACCCATGAAGTGCGGGGGGGGGGGGGAGGGGGGACGGTTGCTGTCACTAATCTAACACTCTTTGGGCATCAACCTATAGTGGTAGCTGAGCATCTTTCTTGAGAATGGCAAAAGATCAGAGAAACAGAACAGCAAGTCATCAGAGAGACCCTTGACCTCTACCAATGCTCAGACGGAAGGGGCGATCCTCAGACTGCCTAGACTGCACCTTCTCCACAAAACCTCAGGTTCCTATGAGTTCCTGTCTCCTCCTCCTCCTCGTACATCCCTCTCTGTCCAGCCACAGCACTCCTCACTCCACCTCCCTAGTGCTGGAATTAAAGGGCTGGGACCACCTTTGTGTGAGTTCTATTTCTCTTTTTAGACAGATTCAATCTCTCCTGTACCTTTTGGTGGCCTTGAGCCCTGAGATTAAAGGTGTGTGCCTCCCCACCCCCTGGCCCCTAGTGGTTTAGTTCTACAATCACATCTTCAGCTTTAAATAAAGGAGTGATAAGCCTGGGCAGAGAGGAGTACGTTAGGAGGAGGAGACAGCTTGTTGACGTCGGAGCTGTGGTGAAGAAAGTGTAGTCTAGGCAGCCTGAGGATTGCCCCTTCACTCTGAGAATTGATATAGGTAAAAGGTCTCTCTAGTACCTTACTGCTTTGCTTCTGACCTTCAGGCAAGTTTGATTTATTAAAATGCAATCAAATTATCACTATAAATAGGGATGAAGGCAAAATAGTTAGGACCCAGGCTCTGCTCCTAGGATCTCCAGTTCCATAGGCAATCAAAAGACATTCAAGGACTGGGTTGTGGCGCGTGGATGGGGAACTTGGGTCTGAAAAACCACTGGGGTCCTGGCGGGAAAGTTGGAGAGAAGCCTGGAGACAGTCGGTTCCAGATGGAGTAATGTCTTGGACAGGAGGCCCTTTCCTTCACCTATGGAGCAAGGGGTTTGGGGGATAATTTCAAGCCGAAGTTCCTTTCCATTTTTCCGAAGGACTGCATGTAACTGGAGCTTCGTAAATAGAATACAAGTATCTCTGCCCAAAGCCTGGAATCCTGTCCTTGGAGCGCAGTCCATCCCCCTTCCCGCCCCCTCCCACTCGCCTTTGGGGACAGCTTGGACTTCACTGCAGTCTAGTTGACTCAAAAGTGGGCATATCTGTGGATCGGAGTCCAGTGCCCCCTGGTGGCACTGAGACACACAAACCTTTTGGGACCTCTTGGGTGTCACTGCTGCCAGAGCTGCGGGAGGCCTGATTGGGGTTCCGTCGTGGGCTGAGCCACGGCTCAATTAATTACCAGTTGCTGGGAATCCTTGTCACTCGCTTGTGGTGACTCACCCCGCAGCCAGACTCACTTGCCAAGCACGGTGGTGGTGGTGTGGGAGGGGGGTGAGGGCTTGGATTCTAAAATGGATTTGGGGGAGTGCACCTGCTCCGGTGGGGCTTCCCATTCGCGTACCTGAAGACCCCATGGAGACATGACTGTCCAGGCATAGTGCACAGCGCCGACGCCCCTGCCCTGTGGTGCACCCACAAGCCTTTGAATTCGGGTGAAAAGCTTTTTACCTAAAGCCTATAAGGAAGCTTCAAACCCACCGGGCTGAGTATGGGTAGACAGAGGCAGACTATGATCCGTGAGGCTGAAGAACACGGGGTTTCTTCGAACTCACAGCTGGGCCTGATTCACAGGCTGCTTTTATCCCTGTGGTCAGTTTCTAGCTCTGGCCTCTTAGCTATTGCCTGGGCGGGTGGTGGTGGTGGTCACCAGACCCCTCCCATCTGCATCTCTTCCTTGTCTAGAGACGGAGAAGATAGCCCAGCCAAGGAAAGCAAATCCGGGGGTCTCAAGACCTTGGTTTTACATCTAGGGGTGTTTTGTGTGCAGGAAAACCTCTGAGCGACCTGAAGAGAGGTGGGTGGGTGGGAGATCCCGAAGGCCTAAACAGAGAGATACGGGCTTATTCGCTGTAAAAGACTAGGTGCTCTTTGGCAAGATCTTCCTGTCCCATCCCCAAGCCTGAACTTAGGAGGGTGAACTTCGCCGCGGTTTGCTGGAGGGACGCTCTCTGAGCTCTTCTCCTCTGCCATGGAAACAAGAAAAAATTAGAGAAGAAACAGGGAGCTTACTGGGGGAGAGAGGGAATGCGAATTCTTCCTGTCCTTCCTTTCTTGAGGTGTGTGTGCCTCTAAGAGCGGCGGTCTGCGCTATTCGCCAGAGCTCTAGGGGTAAGTAGCTGGGGTCGGCAGGTGCGGGACCACTGGAGACCCATCTGGCATCCCACCGTGGGGACTGAGGCTGTTAAAACCCCAACACTCTAGGAGGCAGTGCCCCAGCCAGTAGGGTGCTGCTGTGCCAGGTGGCTGCTGCAGCTGGAAGTCTGTGTGTGTGTGTGTGTGTGTGTGTGTGTGTGTGTTAAGGGGGGAGGGGACGGCGAGGCCACTGTTGCTGCACTCCCAAGTGCTCATAGCCCCTCCCCCTTCTATTCCCCACACTCCAGGTTTCTTCCTTAAGGCTCTAATCTGCCTCCACTGGCCGAATTCGTTTTTCATCCTCAGCTGCAGGTTTCTTAAACTCTCCACTTTTCCAAGGCTGTGTGCGCTCTTAGGGGAGCAGGATAGAAGGAACCCAGGCATTCGTGTTTATCCACCCACATCCCAGCCGAAACTGACTAGCGTCTGGGCTCCGACACCCGCACCCTGTGGCAGCACCCAGTTTTACCCCTCTCCCTCCTCCTCTAGCCACCTCTCCTGGGTTCCATAGCGAGCACCCTGCTCAGCCCTAGGTCTGCTGCAGGGGCTGCCAGCGCCGCCTCACCAGCTGGCTGGGGACCAGGCGGGAGGTGGCTTGCCCCGGAGGCTGCAGGAGGGAGGAAGGAAGAGAAGGAAAAGAGAGGAGAAGAGAGGAGGGAGGGAAGCCGGTCCTCGGAGTAGCCGGCCCCCCCAACCCCGTCCCTCCCGCCGGAGCGGGGCAGTCAAACGCAAACACGCGCGCACGCACACTCGCGAATACATACACTCGGGCTCCCTCCGGCGCGCACGCACAGCGCCTCAGGCAGACCAGAGCGGAGGCTGCCTCTCCTGACTCCTGGACGCCAGAGTCTCGGGATCCTCAGCGGCTGATGAGCCTTTGCCTGCCGCTATTCCTACTCTTCAGTTCCTCCAGGCCAGTGGGACCACTCCCGCTGCCACCACCTCGCCCGCCACCCGGGAAGGAGCTAGCTGGCCGACCATCGCCGCGCAGTTCCCTCATCGCCCTCAGGTAGCTCCGTTGTAGCTTCTGTCTTGGGCTTCGCCCTGTTCCTGAGCTTAGGAGGCTGAGTGAAACAAACTTCGCAGACCGGCTGACGCGCCACGGGCCCGCATGCCCCGCACTCCCAGGTGGGCACAGGACATTAGGACTTTGGGACATTGGGCTGCCTTGCCCATTGCACCTGCTAGATAGACGCTCTCCCTGCTTGCAGGGGATTCTAGAGACATCTTCACTTAGCAAACTTTTGTTTCCTCACCCAAAGGGGTGAGGAAAGCTAGAGGGAGAAGTTGGTCTCCTCCGGGCAACCGCCATCCTGGAGGCGATTAGCTGGGCCCCGCTAACCGCGGAACGCATCCAGAGAGATGCCGAACCTCTCCCCGGGTCGCCTTCTGTACCGACTCCTGATCCTGATCCTGCCCCAGCCCGGTCCGCGGGCTCGAGAGGCCAGGTGCCGAGGACCACGCAGCCCGCGCGAAATGAGCATGGGCCATCCATACGCATGACCATCCGCACTGGGGCAAGTCGCTTGACCCAGGCCTGGCGTAGGGTGTCCCGCGTCCAGGATCGCTGGCCTCCGCACCCTAGTGATGCCATGAGCATGCCTACCCTCTTGCCTATCCCAGTGGTGGTCACCACGCCCGCGGACCCCGTTGAATTCGTGGAATCGGCTGCACTGGGTGAGCCCGCTACGCCCGCAGAGTCCATTGTGCCGGCGGAACCCACTACGCCTGCAGAATCGGTTGTGCCCGCAGAACCCGCTACACCCGCAGAGCCGGTTGGGCACGTGGAACCCACTGCGCCCGCGGAACTTGCTGCTCCCACAGAGTCCGCCGAGCCTGCCGAACCCGGGGCATCTGCTGAGCCCGGGGCGTCCGCTGTGCCCGCGGAACCTGCAAAATACAGGGAGTCCACTGTGACCATCGAGACCGAGGAGCCCCAGGCACGCGGGAACGCTCCTCAGCTTGAAGGTGTTGAAGTTCGGAACAGTGAGGACCCCCAAGATGATTCTATCATTTCCAGCATCAGCTGCGGCATCTGCTGTTACCACCGCTTACAACTTAGACTCCATCGTAGAGGAGGCTTCGTCCGCGCGGCGCTGCATTGGGAAGCGCGCCCTGGTTTGGCTCATTTTCCTTTTGGCGGCTCCTTTTTCGCAGCCATGAAGCGGCAGAACGTGCGTACCCTGTCCCTGATCGCCTGTACCTTCACCTACCTGCTGGTGGGTGCTGCTGTGTTCGACGCCCTCGAGTCGGACCATGAGATGCGCGAGGAGGAGAAACTTAAGGCCGAAGAGGTCCGCATCAGAGGCAAGTACAACATCAGCTCCGATGACTACCAGCAGCTGGAGCTGGTGATTCTGCAGTCTGAACCCCACCGTGCTGGTGTCCAGTGGAAATTCGCGGGTTCCTTCTACTTTGCCATCACCGTCATCACAACTATAGGTAAAGAAGGGTTATAGAACTACCGGGCTCCAGAGGGAGGAGTCTCGGGGAAATAGTGTGCACTGTGCTAGCTAGGCTGGGTAGGAGGTTCCCAGGTTCAAGACAGCCCCATGTTTCTGTGTCTCACCCTCAGGGAATGATCTCAATTCTTCCAGGGGATTCTGTCTGGTGCTCCATACTGCTCTGGTGGGCCAAGCTTGTGAACTTCCAGAGACAGAATGCTGTTGTCTTGAGGGTGGAGGTGCCGCTTTTTTTTTTTTTTTTTTTGAGTGGAGCGCTAAGAATAATCTCACAGCCGACACCCACCCACCTGTGAGGGCTGTGCTTCCCTGAGTGGGTTCTAAGCCTTACACTTACTACCTCTTGGGGAATGTGGGACAAAGCTGGCTGGGTGACAGAGGGCTGTTTATGGGTCTATGGGTGATGGTGATGGGTATGGGGGATGGGTGAGGTATCTATTCCTCAGATAGGGGCCATTTGGGAGCCAAGATTTCAGCACCCATTATCCTTCCTTTGAGTTGTAGAATATGTTAGGTCCCAGGAGAAGAGTTTTCTCTTCGTTGGTTGGGATGGGGTTGGTAGCAGGTGACCTGTGATGTGGTCCTGATGGGTTGAATAGGCAGTGCTTGCTTGTACTGTGGACTAAGAGTGAGGACCAAAGGAGCCTGGATGTTGCTTGAAAACTGGGGGTGTTTAACTCACTGTGGGAAAGAGTCTGTCTGGTACAGATGGGGTTGCCTATAGATTCTCAGACTCAGGCCACTGTCCACAGAGTAGTCTCTGGTGGGTCCCAATGACTGTACCCCAACTGAGGTTGGGGTCGTGGAACACCTCTAGACTTGCACATGGAGACCTGTGGGAATCTGCGTGCCATACGTCACCCCAGGGGATGTGGTAGATACTCTTCTGGCAGGAGGCAAAATAGTGTCTCTGGCTGGCCAACTGCCCTGTCATGGCAGAATGCCTAGGGCCATCTCCTTGGACCTGTGAGAGCCAGAATGTTGTCTCAGAGGTGGTCTCTTGCCCCTGATGAGAGCCATCTTCCTTTCCTGGACCACCCGCTAATTTCCCTATGATATTTTTCTTTTCCTGAAAAGCCCTGCATTGCTGGAGGGGGGTGCGGGGAAAGGACACAAGATTTCAGGGTGCTTAATGCAACAGGAAACACCAGCCCAGGACAACCTGTCTTTCGTTCTTGTTTGAAAGGACTTTTAAGAGTTGCCTTTAAAAAAATATGTGCTAAATCAGTGCCAGTTTTTATGTTTGGGGGAAGAAAGTCACCCTTCAGTTGTCTATAGGACAGGTTTTGCCCCTGCTGGCTCCTAAGCGCCCTCCCCCCACAGGTTAGGGAAGAGACCAGCAGGTGACTGCGTCACTTCTGTCTTTGAACTGTGGGGGTGATGTACAGATGTGCAAGTCATTGGTTCTGGTGGCAGGTGTATTTGCTGGAAGGCAAGACTATGCTTGTGACACGGACAGAGGGGAGACATCTCATAGGCGTCTAAAAGTGCCATTTGTCATCTAGCTCTGAACTGGAGGGGGGTTGTTTTTCAGGCCGGTTCCCTGGAGTAAAACAGCACAGAAAACTTAACCAGTCCCAAGATGTGTGTGGCACAGTGAGGGGCTGGGGTTAAAGACAAATACAGTTATGTTGCAGCGTTCCTTAAAAAAATAATAATAATTGAGGTTGAGGAGGTTCTCGCTGAGGTATGATGTTGCCTTTATCGATATTGTTGGCAGTTCTGGACATAAGCTTCTAAGATTTGAAACTTCCAAGGAAATAGTGTCAAGGGAAGAGGAGCTAAAAGCAACTGTTGTCTTAGCCCCTCGGATAGGGGCTCTCATTAGTACAGGATCTGGGCCACTTGAGAAAGAGCTAAGATGATTTTTCTCATTTCCTTTATTGGATTTTCTACTGACTTGGGGAAAAGATTGCAAACACACACACACACACACATGAATATGCTCTCGTGTGCACACACATGCAGGTATCTACATAAATCCACACTCTCATGCATGTTCATATGCATATATGCATATACTTACATAATGCACATGCATATATCCACACTCATGCATATTTATATACATGTACAATATACTTATATGCAGAGACACATGTGAACACAATACTCTTACATACATGTATACATATGCATGCACACGTGTATACATGCATACACAGGTTTGCAGGCAGATACACATCCAGACATACACATTCAATTGCACACACATCCACATGGATACATACTTACTTGCTTGCACTCATACACACCTGCCTATATGCACACACATACACATGTATATGCATACACACACAAACACAGTTAAGGCAGCTGTGCTTGAGTGGAATCTGGAGCCTGCCAGACAGGAAGACTACAGTGATACCATTTTCGGACCTCCAGCCTCAGTTTCCCCACCTGTAGAACTTGTATTTATTAACCATTGGCTAGTGGCCTTTTCTTAGCTGTGGGAATGTAGGTTCCCTATCCCTGCCCTGCTCATTGTAGTGCTTAGTAGTTTTGCTTTTGACTGACTGAGCCCCTTGCTGTCTGCTTGAGAGATGTTCCACAAAAGCACCCACATCTGTAGGAAACAAAGCACCTTTACACTTTTGTTTTCTTTCCTTTTTTAACTACAAATACAAATGAAAGTGCTTTTAGGCCCAGGATAAGAGCCAGCCCCAAGCCATGCCCTCAAAGGAATGTGTCTTCTATTGGGCAATGATACCAGCAAAAGTGAGCTTCGTTTTCATAGCTATTCCTTTTTCACCTAAGTTTGGGTGAGTGTGTGTGTGTGTGTGTGTGTGTGTGTGTGTGTGTGCACTTTGCATCCAGGAGTCCTGGAGCTGTCTAATGAATGTGGCTTCTTAGATGCAGTTATTAGCTTACTCTGTAAAATGGATTTCAAAACATATACAGTTACTTCTTCATTTTGAATCTGTGACTATGCTTTCCTGAAAGTCCTTGGAGGCTGTTCTACAGACTCTGGCCCTAGCTCTCTGGGGAGTCCTGTGAATACCAACTGCCCTCGTAACCAGGTCCAGTTCTGGTGCCCATTCTTTCCTGTGGCTGTCAGGTGGCTGTCACTTGTAGCTCTCCTTAAAGGGGCTTTACTGTTTGGTTTTCAACTTGGGCAAGACTCCCTTGCCTGTAGATCACTGACCCAATTAGCTGTACAATTGAAACATCCCCTTCCAAGACCTGTTATGCAAGTGGGAGAAGTAGGTGGTACTGAGGGGCGGGGTCTGCATTGGCATAGAAGTTTTATTAGAATTATCTCTGCTTGGGGCTGAGGTCTTGGAGCTTGTATAATATATCACTGGTATGAACTTATCACCTTCCACAGTGGGAGGTTCAAGCTAAAACTGTCCCACAGTCAGCCTCTTTGCACAATCATGTACCAGAGATGGGATTTTCATCACACTTTGTTTTTCAAATCTAACATCTGTAGTCTAGGTTGGCTACCTTCAGGACCATTAGAAAGGAAGCCACCAGATGCCCTTTGCAGAACCATGGAGGACAACTTAAAGATTGGTTTGCCATGGGGGAAGAAGAGTTGGCTTGTGGTTTCTCTCCTCTAGCTACAGTTTTGGGGGATGGGGGAGAAGTTCACACTTCCTGACTTTCTGGGCCCATCTGAAGCTGAGGTTACTGCTATAGGAATGGAGGTGACTGGTTTAGGACTGGGGTCTTCAGGTGGTGGTGGGGCCCACTGAGAGAATCCTTAGGGGTCCTGCCCTGCTCTAGACAGACATGGAACTCCTTCCTTAATGAGGTAAAAGCAGATCATCAAACTAACTTTTCCCAAAATGGACAGCATTCATCATGGGTTTATCATGGGTTCTGGGTGTGGTTCGTGATCCACAGTCTTGTCAAGTACCTGCCCTGCCTTCAATACTCTGGGGACAGTCTAGATGACAAGATAAGGACTGGCCTTGGCAGAAGGTGCTAGAAATTCAGATAGTTGGTTGTAGTCCAGTGTGAAGTACAGGTATAAGTAAACTCAGTGAGAGCCTTTACCTGTCCTATGCCATCCGCCAGCCCGAGCATCCTTACCCAACACAGAAACCACCTTCCTCCCGGAGTCCTCCAAGCCCCACCTTTGCCCTTCTCTCCTCCAGTCAGTCTCAGCTTTGTGGATTCTGCTTATTCTACCTCGGGTCCACACTACCTTTGTTTCCTGACTTGCAGTGTCCAGTACAGTGCATCCCATGGAGCAGGCAACTCACAAAGGTCTGAAAAGCTGAGGCAGGACCAATGGGTCAGACAGGCTGATGCCTGAGAAATCATGGCACTTACACACCCACACACTCTCTCTTCCTCTCCCCCCTCTCATTTCACCCATGAACTTGTGGGAACACTGTCCTGCTTGACAAATTAGGAATTAGGTGTGCTTGACAAGGCAATGCACACCAAGGTAGAGTGCATGGAAAATCTTTTGCAAACTGGTTCTCCTTGCTGCAGGTTCTAGCTGGGAGTTATGCAGCTCATGGTGGGCCTGTGTGCCCTGCCTTTCACTTGGGGAGCCTGCCCAGCCAGATCCAGTTGATGGGAAGCCCTGGGGGCAAGACGATTCTGGGATCTTTATATGCAGGTTGGTAGCTTTATATGCAGAGGCCTTTCCAGGTCCTCCCTAGTCCTGGCCCTGGTCTCTCCTCATTCAACTCAGGGCTCTTTAACAAGTTTCCTGCCAACAGGTGCCATGGGGAAAGCAGGGCAGCAGGGGTGTTGGTTTGGAGGAGCAATCCAGACACTTCTCCATAGACACTTAGTACTCTGAAAAGAGGAAGAGATGAGATGCACACTGTGGTCCTGGTGCTTTTCATTCAGCATCCGATACCATGCCACTCACTCCCTCTACCTAACATGCCATCGTGAGTTTCTACCCAAACCGGTCATTCATTCCCTGGCCCGCCACAGTGCTGCTCAGTTCTGCATGTGCCTGCCCTTCATTTCCCATCAGCCACTGCTTCATTCACCACTGCACGGGCACCTCTCACTGTCACACCTGCTCTCGTATCACCCATTCTTCCATGAAAGTCCCCCGTCTGACACGGGTGTCACTTTGTTCTACATAACCTGTCATCAATTGCCGTCTTCACGTGGTTCAGCCTGCTGCACGCCTGCCACTCCCCCTCTCCCGTCAACCAGCGCCCCATCCAGTTTTCTACACACATACAGTTCTGTCACCCGTCTACCGTTCTGTCACTCGGGCCTCCCTTCCTCTGTCGTTCACGCTTGCACCTGACACTGTAGCTGTCACAAAGTTACTGGATGCCTATTACCCACTTTTCTAAATTGCCACGTGTCATGTGATCCTCCACAGAACTAGCTTTCATCCCTCTCCCATTAGAGTATCATGTGGTCCTCCACCCCCATGCCATCCGTTTCCCCATTCGCTGTTACGTCCCTTAGTGCTCCATGCACCTGCCAGCCACCTTCTTTATCTCCATCCACTGTTCGCTCACCTTCCTCCCTACCATTATCTCAGCCACTTTCTCCTTGCCTATTGGTTTCACATAGCCCTCCCCCCCTTGGCATCCAAGCATCATTCTGTTCTTCATGCCCTATCACTCGCCTCTAGCCCGTCTTTGTATAACTGAGTTTTCCACATCCCTGGCCCTTCGTTTCCCTTGATGTCCTACGGTTCCCCTCTGACGTCATCACTCTCTCATCCAGGCAGCTTCCATCCCCGGTCTCTCACTGAAACTCAGATCTCCACACCTGTCACCCACTTCCTTGCCACCATTCTATCAGTCACCCATACGCTGGCCAACCCCCCCCCCCATCATGTACTGTGTCCTTGATCTTCAGATACCTGTCACTCAAGCTCTACCCGCCTTTGTAACTCTCAGTTCGCCAACTCCCTTCTCTTTATTTTTTTCCATCCACTTCTGGATCCACAGCCTCCCATGCCCTTGTCATTCATTTTCCATGGGTCACAAAATCCCTCCAACCCCCGTGGACTCCCCCTTCACTCCACCGTCTTATACTGTACCACCCACCCCCTGTCTAAAGTCACCATCCATTCCCTCAGCTGACAAAAACTGTTCAGTTCTTGCCCTCCTGTCAGTCGTTTTAACTCTGGCTATTGCATTGCCCATCCTTCCAGTAGTAGTCAATCATCTTCCATTTGCCAGCGTCCAGGTAGTTCATCTTTCCACCTGTCTGCCCTTCTCCACACACAACTGCACCGTCGTGTCCTTCCTAACCATGTCACCTGTTTTGGAGCCACCACAGCACTGCTAAGCTTCCAAGCACCTGTTACTCATTTTGTCACACCTGGACCATCTAGTATTTCCTCTAGCCACCTGTGTTCCTCGGTTGTCCAGCTGCCTGCCAGTTATCGCTACCCATCATAGCTTCTTTTAGTCATCCACACAGTCCTGTCATCCTGCTGCTGCTGTTGTATCATTCGGTCCCCAGTGCACCTGCTACTCATTCTTCTAAGCGTCAGTACGTCATTTAATCCCACAGGTACCTGTTGTCTGTTCCCAGGTGCGCCACAATGTTGCTCACTCCTCAATGTACATGCCGCTCACTCCTTTACACAGCATGCATAGCTCAGTTCACCTTGCAGCTGCCATTTACCCTTTGTGCACCAGTTCGTCATGCAGTCCTTCATTGCTCAGGTCTCCATGTACTCGCCTCTCATTCCTCTAAGAACCGTTACATCATAGCCCTACCTGTCATTCATCCCCTATGTACCACGCCATCACCCGGCGCTCCATGCGCTGTCACTCAATTCACCAAAGCCATTACATCACTCAGTTCTCACTGTAGGTATCATCCATTCCCCTGTAGCATGATATCATTCCTTTCTGAATGCGCCAGTCATTAATTCCCCCGCACACCATGCCATCACTGAGTCCTCCACGCACCTCTCATTAACTATCTTATACACCATGGCACCAGTCAGTCATTTCCCATGTATCATGACACTCCTGCTCCTGTTATTTATTATCCTGCGCAGTATTGCATCTCCAATGTACCTGCCATTCCTCCCTCCACACACCTGTTGGTCCTTTCCCTCTGCACCACCGTGTCACTCAGTTCTTTACACACCCATCATTCTCTCACCCTGATGCCTTGTTTCACCCAGTCCTTAAATCTGTGGCTCATTCTGCTCCCTTGGCATTGCATGTCAGCATCGCCTGCATGCTCAGCATCTAGTCCCACTGCCAAGTCTTCCCGTAACTGCTGTTCCCTCATCCTTTACCTTGCATCACTCCGTTTTCTGCGTGCTCATTACCCATTTCCTCTCTGCCAACGTATCCCTGGGTTGTCAGTTCACTCTGCCAGGGCATCATTCAGCACACTGTCCCCTGCCATCATCTCCAGCACCTGACATTCTGTCAGTCACCGTCCCCATCTCCTTCATTTCCACATCTGCCATTGTGCTTGTGAATGTGTTCATTCTCCTGTCTTCCTCCACGAACCTATCGCTAATTCTCCTGTCTGGCGTTCTTCTCTTTCCCCCACAATCCTGTCCTTTCTATCATCATCCACCGTCTACTGTTGTTTCTCATCCCTCACGTGCACCCACCATTGGGTCACAAGTCTTCTTGCAACCTTCATTCATTTCCCTGTCTGCCTTTGTATCCTTAGGTTCCTCAAATGCCTGCCATGCATTCCCTGATTCTCCCTTGTATTCAGGTCTACACCCATCATCCATTTCCTCTTCCACTACCAGGTCACTAAGTTCTCCTGTGAAATTCCTTCCCTCCCTTGTCATCGTATCATGCTTTCAGATACCCGTCACTCATCTGATCGTCGCTTCTGCATCAGTAGACCTCCATGTGTTCCTTCGTCCATCACCATTCTGTCAGTCTGTCCACCGTTCACTTCTGCATTCAGCCAGCCCATGATGCGCCCAGGCAATCTCCCTCACGAATTGAGGTGGTGTTTGGGTCACTCACTTGTAGTGGATTCTGAGTGGGTATGATGGCTGCTGATGCAGGATGGGGAAGGCTAAGCAGAGCCTGGGGTCCTAGCATAAAGGGGCAATGGAGCTTGGAGGCTGGTTTAAGGAGGCATCTATACTGGGAGGCCCTGGAGGTAAGCTTTTCTTTTTTCTTTCTGACAGCACCTGGGTGATGAGGAATTCTAGCTGCTGAGAAGGTTAGTGTGGTGTTTGTTGGGGATGACATTCAGGCCGGGGGAACCTAAACACAAAAGAAGTAGACGCTAGCATGTAAACAAAACGGCTATCATCACTGGGAAGGAGAAGTGGTAAGTGATGTAGAGAAGGCTGACAGAATATACAAAAGCAATCTCACCTCCTCACATTCACCCTCTTGGTACTGTTCATGTGTGCTGCTAGACTCGTCCAGCAATTGTGCATAGCTGCTTTTAGCAGAGAACCCAAGAAACAGCGAATTAAGAGAACAGTTGCTAGCTTTCTAGACTAGGAAGCCGGGGAAGGATCACATCTCTCAGCTTGGCTATCTTAGCTCACAGGCTCTGACTGACATATGTGTTTTATTTGGTTCTTACATTGTTTGAAAATATGAAGCATTAGCTGACATTTGATTTATTATAGTAGGTTACCTTGACATTTGCTTTTCTACATATGAACACTTGTTTTACTTTATTTAGCTCCTCCCCCAGCTTCATGTGCTGGTAGTCAGTAGGCTTTTTCCTTTCCCTTAAAATACTAAAGGCTATGTATTGTCCTCTGTTTGCCGCTTTGGCTCCATCCTATGGCCACTTGTAAAGAATTTGCAAGTGAGCCTTTATTTTTTTCTTTTTTTTTTGGGGGGGTCTTTTCTTGTAATCAATTATCTTCAAATGGTTTTTAAATGAGCTTCTTGTCATCATTAATTATCTATAAACAATTTGAGTATTTTTTTGTAATTCAAGAGTTAAGTGCATGAGTTTTAAAGCCATACAGCTTGCATGAACATGAAAGCTTGTTGGCAGAGAGATTAGAATCATGAACTTTGGAGCTGATTATCATTGACTGTCATTTCTTGAGCAACCTTGGGTATGTGATCTGACCTCTCTGTGCTTTGCCCTTTGCCATCTATAAAATGTGGAGAATAATTACAAAAATGGCTGGCGAGGTGTTTGGGACAGTTAGATTTTTTTTTTATTGCATTCTAAACATTTAAGACAGCTGACATGTACTGGGTATCAGGGTCTATAAAGCCCATTTCAAAACATTCAGTTTCTCTATTTTAAATTTTTTTGGGTTTTGGTTTGTTGCTAAGGGATCTACCTTTTGCTGAGTCCCATAGCTATTTGAAAAGGACATTTATTTCCCTGTTGTATGTCAAGTTCTATACAATTCTAGTCATTCAAACTCATGTCTATTTTCTTTCTCAAGGGTTGGAAAATAGTGATTACTGGCTTAGTGAGCCTTGCATACACCAAGTCTAGCACACAGTCCTCAGACTGTCATCATGTTGTTGACTTGTATGTCTGGCTGGCACAAGTGCTCTGTCCAGCTCACCTCCATGCCCACACTACCACACTCGTCCTATCACTGACACACCCAGTCACTTAGTTCCCCGGGTTCCTCAGTGTGTTCCTTGCTTTATACTGATTATTGCTGTTAAAAGTCTGCTTGGAAACCGCCACACTGCTTTCCAGAGTGGTTGCACAAGTTTGCATTCCCACCAGCAATGGATGAGGGTACCCCTTTCTCCACAACCTCTCCAGCACAGGCTAGCATTGGTGTTTTTGATTTTCGCCATTCTGACAGGTGTAAGATGGTATCTTAAAGTTGTCTTGATTTGCATTTCCCTGATTGTTAAGGAAGTTGAGTATGACCTTAGGTGTCTTTTGGCCATTTGAACTTCTTCTGGTGAGAGATCTCTGTTCAGCTCAGTGCCCCATTTTATAATTGGGTTGATTAGCCTTTTACAGTCTAGTTTCTTGAGTTCTTTATATATTTTGGAGATCAGACCTTTGTCAGTTGCGGGGTTGATGAAGATTTTCTCCCAGTCAGTGGGTTGCCTTTCTGTCAATGAGGACTACTGAGACCTCAAGAACAATGGCAATGGGTTTTTGATCCTACTGCATGTATTGGGTTTATGGGAGCCTAGGCAGTTTGGATGCTCACCTTACTAGACCTGGATGGAGGAGGGTGGTCCTTGGACTTCCCACAGGGCAGAGAACCCTGATTGCTCTTTGGGCTGACGAGGGAGGGGGACTTGATTGGGAGAGGGGGAGGGAAAGGGAGGCGGCGGTGGGGAAGAGACAGAAATCTTTAATAAAAAAAAAAGTCTGCTTGGCTCCTGAGGATGATCCACTGGAGTCTTATTCGGTGCTTTGCTACTGAGGTTTATCATTGTCTCTTTTGAAGCTATATGGTTAGATGCATACAGGTTCATGCTGTTATTTCTTTTCTTGGAAGAGATAACAGGCTTCTTTATTGTGTGATACTTTCTGTCAGAACCTCCCTTTTTGTCCCAGTGATTTGGAGCTGGCTTTCTTTCATTAGCACTTGTTATATATAAATGTTAATGTTTTTAGCTTATTTTTACACTTTTTCTTCTAGGAAGATTTTGACATGACTTGTAACAAAAGATACAAATATAGGTGAAAAGTCAGTGTGAAAAATCTGGGGATCCATGCACGCTCAACTCTGTAGGAATGTGATAGAAGTTCATGTTTTCTTGGCTAGAAGGCACAAAAGAGAAGCAAATGCTCTAAGCGCCATCACCGAGAACCAGTGTCACTGAGCTGCGCAGGCAGGTAGTCTTGTGGGAACACAGATGAGGACCACACCGAGCCCTGGCGATGCAGAGGCTGCTGTGGCCTTGGAGTGCCTGGGTGAGTGATGGTGATACTCTGTCTTCAGGGCCCGCTGCCCAGGATTATTCTGGGTTTAAGCACCTTTGATTTTTCTACTTCATCATCCCTGACACGTTCCCATTTGTTCTCATGTCCTAGGCCAGAAGGATAGGGAGAAGTCAGAAGGGTTATCCTAGTTGAGAAGTCCCACCCAACCATTGTTTTCTCTATCCCATGGGCTAGAAGTACGTCACATGGCTACATCTGCCTTCTCTCTTTGGGCTTTAGACTTTTGTGTGAAATGAATCTGGATGCAGGTTTGGCTGTTAGTGATCACGACTGATGATGGAGCCCTAGGGCCTGCTCCCAAAGACAGAAGCCACCTGCTGCTGTTTTGATATCTCAGAATATACTGAGGGACCCCCATAAAAGTGAGACTAGATGATGGAACCAAGCCAGGTGCTGGCCGGGGAGCACCCCTTAGAGTGGAGGGGAGGAGGGTGATCAGGAGGAAGCTGGTGGCAGAGAGCACCTGAGAGTAGAAGGGAGGAGGTGAGGGGTGGGCGAACCTTTCTCTGCCTGATTTCTTATCCTTTCATTCTCCCAAGATATTAATATTATCTGTCCTGAGCCCAGCAGTATTTTCTATAAAGCAGGATATTAAAAGCACCCTCCTTCCCCAGTGCTTTCTCCTTCCTACAGGTGGCATTGTCTGCAGCACTACAATCTTGCCCTCCCATACATCAGAAGGAAGCTGCCGTGCTCCCTTTGGTCTCTGCTATTCCTGGAGGAAGTCCTCCCTTCTCACTCACTCTGGAGTCCCAGTCATTGAAAATGACTTTTCCATCTCTGGGTTTTGCTTTGCAGCTCAGCCTAGATCCATTCTGGGCATATGCAAGGCCCCTGTCTGATTTTTGGCTTCCTTTGGGGATGATCTAAGCCTTCCTTTGTTTAAAGGGCTGGTGGGGGAGGAGGGCCAGAGGGATTATACAACACTGCACTCTGACAGTGTTCCACACCTGGCCCCCTCCTAGCTGCATGCATCCGTGCTGGCTCAAGGTTCATGTTGATATATGTCAAGTCACTTCCTCACTTGAGAGCCATCAATGTCTCCTTGTGACTCACATGAATGCTTCCCATGACCTTTGAAGTCCAACTTCTTGCCCTGACATGTAGCCCTGACTGTCACTCTACCCCTCCCCCATGCAGACTGAGTCACAGGCTATGGTGGATACCTCACCACTCAACTCCCCTCCCCCTGTATATCCTTCTTTGGCTGTTAGACATCTCTTGTGTCTCTGAAGCCCCAGGGCTCCCGCCAGCTAAGAACCTGTCAACCTGTGTTGTATCAGCTTTTCCCAAGTCAGACTTTGTCCCCTGCCCCCAGCGCTTCTGGCCAGAGACCGTGTTATTACCTGCCAGCGGCTGGGTTGCCCACCCACCAATGTCTAGCACTAAGTGGGCCCTCAGAGAATGTTTGTTGAATGAACATGTGCATATAAATGGGACAGCTTTCATGAGAGCTATATTTAGCTCTTCTAGAATATTCCCTGGGTCTTTCAGAAAAGAAAATCCTTGAAAAACAGCAGGTGCTTGCAAGAAGCAGTGGGTGGCCTAGCAGGAGCAGGAGACTGTTTCCCAGGAGGCCCAGATTCATCCTGGGCCCTTCTGGCTCTCAGTGTGGTCCAAGGTATCAGCTGACTTTATTCAGTTTTTTTTTGAGTCCTGGAACTTTCAGATGGGGGAACTCTAGGAAAGGACCCCTTTCCCTCCATAGGGCTCCCCTTAATGAACTCTTTGCACGGTGCTGTCTAATTGTCCTGCTGTTATCTGTCCATCTGCCAATTCCATCCCAGGGTCAGTGCACTGACTTCTCTACCAAGTAGGAGGAATCTAGAGGGGTAGGACAGCACTCTAGGTTGCTGGGGACCTCGTCACCATGGAGGGTTGACTCTGCAGAATCTCTGGAGAGACTGACCCTAACAAGCTTTTAGGGTTCTGGTTCTGAGATATATATGATGTGGGATTCTCCTCTGTATGCTATGAATATGTTTTATTACCATTGGTTAATAAAGAAGTTGCTTTGGCCTATGACAGGGCAGAATAAAGCCAGGTGGGAAATCTGAACAGATTCATATATATATGAGAGAGAGAGAGTAGGTAGAGTCAGAGAGACACCATGTAGCTACTGAAGTATACAGACACCAGAACCTTACACAGCCTCATGGCGACACATAGATTAATAGAAATGAGTTCATTTAAGATGTAAGAGTTAGTGAATAAGAAGGCTGAGCTAATAGGCCAAACAGTGTTGTAATTAATATAGTTTTTGTGTGATTATTCAGGCCAGGATGGCCAGTCAACAAAGTGAAGTCTCCATTTACAAAATAGCACCCACCATTGGACATGGGTCCACATATATCCTTAAAAAAGCTTTTTTAAAAAAGAGGGCTTCTAGACTCACAAAAACAGGAGCCAAGCACAACTTCTTGGTTGCTGCATTTTTTTTCAGATAGGCTCTATTTGTGGGCTACAAGCAGAGGCACAGCTCCTTTAAGAAATGGATTTCTGGTTTGTGCTGGCAGCATGAATGACTCTGGCTCTTTCTGGAGGTCCTGCACTTAAATGGGGTTTGTGAGCAGATGTTTAATGACAACATAGACCCACTGCATCCCTGAAGCTGGGGTGGTGAGCATGGCTCTCAGAGGTGCTGAGCATGCCTCTGCCATGTTGGATGAGGTGGAGCCAACAGGCAAAGCCACAGATTTAATCCTAGCCATGCCTGCTTAGCATTTTTAAAAAAAGTGCTCCTGGTAAGAAAATGATTATGGATATACAATAAAGACAGATTCAAACCAAAATAAACCTCTGGACAGGTCACAGTATGTTTAAAATATGTACATAGGCTTGAAAGATGGGTATAGGCAGTGATAGAAAAAAACTTTTTAAAAGTAAAACAAAATCTTTAAAGAGACAGTAAAAGTAGTATAAAAGAGTACAAATAGTCATAGAGTAAAGGAGTAAAGATAATATTAAAAAGTAATAGAGAAATAAAATAAATAAAAAAGTAATAGAGAAAAAATAAGCCATGTAAAGATGGAAAATATACAAAAAGTCTGGATTATGTATATTATTGTGTTTTCTTTGAATTTTTTAACTGTGAATGAGCTAAGAAGAGAGAGACATTTCATTACATAGGCTACCAAACTAAATTAGCACATATATTTTAAAGGTATCTTGATTTCAAAATTTGAGTCTATGGATATGTTACTTTGGAAAACAGATTCTGCTTTTGTTTCCACAGAAGATGAGAACTTGTGGATTCCGTTCAGGCTAATGTGGTTTGATGGAACAAGACCCCCCAAAAGGTTTCCTTGAACCCTAAAATACTTTGCCAAACAAACAGCAGGAAGCAGTTTAGAGAAAACAATGCCCAAATTCAAAAAATGATTGTGTATAAATGTTTTTCATTTAGAGGATGTTGATTATAGTTAATTGGCACAGTTAATTTCTTAAGAAAAATAAGGGGGATATGATGTTGTGATGAATACTTTACATTAGTATGGATCATGGTCTATTGCTACAAATTTAAGGTCAATTTTGTTATATGTATATTTCTACTCTTGTTTAAGGTATTATGTTTATACAGCTTATTTAAAAATGTAATGTATAATTATAAATTGCAGATTAATAGATAGTTATTTATAATAGTCAAATTTATAGTCATGTTAGTTAGGTTTTCTAGATATACAGAGGTTTTCTGTTAGATAATCTTCGACACTTCAAAGCCCTTCAGAATATGGCATTTAAAAGGTTTTAAGAGCTTAGACTTTTATTCACAGTGAGACATGTTACCAGTTACTTCAAGTGAGGTTGATGGGCATTGAAAACTCATTATGGAATTGGCCTTCAGTGTAACAAGGCTAGCCATTTTGGGCAAGAAATTTCACTTTCCTGGACTGTTTGATGGTATGCTATATGGCTTGGACATGCAGGACCCACAGAAAAGTGACTGCTGAACTTTCCAAAAGATGTTATGATCTTTTAGGGCTCCTGCTTTATGGAAGAGTCTGCCAGACATTCTGTAGGACACAGAAGAACATGACTGATAAATTGCCAATACAGACGAAACAGTTTTAAAATTTCCTGCTTCATGGACAAGTTTGTCAGATACTATGGGACTGTAGGCTGAAGATGGATGCCCCAATATCACAGAAAAACTTTGGGTGACTGTCCAGACAACGAGATTTCTCTGTCAATTTTAGAGTTTTAGAAGTTGCTTACAACGTACTTCCTGTTTACTTAGGTAATATTATATCCTTCTGGGGTCTTTGATGGAGTTGAATACAGATAGTTATAAGTTTTGATAAAAGATATGATTATGATAAAAGATAAAAGTAAATATAAATATTTTAACTGTAATTCTTGCTTGATACCTGTCTTATTATATTAAAGTTAAAACCCTTTTTATTTAGACAGAATAGGGAAGATGATGTGTGATTCCCCTCTGTATGCTGTGAATATGTTTTATTACCATTGGTTAATAAAGAAGCTACTTTGACCTATGGCAGGGCAGAATAAAAGTCAGGTGGGAAATCTGAACAAATACACGTACATATATATATGTATATAAGAGAGAGAGAGAGAGAAGGTGGAATTAGAGAGATGCCATGTAGCTGCTGAAGGGACACATGCTGGAACCTTACCGGTAAGCCATGGCCTCGTGGAGATATACAGACTGATATACATGGGTTCATTTAAGATCTAAGTGTTAGTGAATAAGAAGCCTGAGCTAATAGGCCAAACAGTGTTTTAATTAATATAGCTTTTATGTGATTATTTGGGTCAAGGTACTTAGCTCCCAAACAAACCTTCAGGACCATGAGGATATCTGAAGGGCCAGGTCCAAACTTATGCCAGGTACAGATTACCTGTGACATCTTCCCCTTTCCTTTCCCCCCTCCTGTGCCCACCCAGGGTTTCCAGCTGTAAAGTGAGTAGAAATAGCTGCTTCCCAAAGGATCTGGGAGATCTGATGAGACAGTGTGGATGAGGCACTTGGCTGGTCTCTGGGTCAGAGATGGATGCTTTTTCATTCCTTCCCTCTTCCAGCCTCAGGACTGTCCCTTACGGCCCTTCCAATGTGTAGTGCAGAATTCACAGGACCTTAGGGTGTCTATCTTCTAGGTTAGGGGAGTGGAAAAGGGCAGGAGACCAGACAGGGTGCTATTGTGATAGGGTCTGGCAGAGGCTCTTGACCACAGCTGGGATGCCTTCCTCTCCGACACCCTCAGGACTTAGACATTGCAACTTCAGGCCCCTGCCTCCCACTACTGCGGTCCAATGTTGAGCCTGAGTCGTCCTTGGCTGGTCTAGGCAGAGGCGCTGCCAGCAGGAAGGGAAGCTGCCAGTTCCTGCTGGTCTCAGGCACCGCTCCAAGGTCCCTGTAGTTGTGGGACCAGGTGGCTCAAAGGAAGAGACCGGTGGAGTAGGGTCTGTGCCTGGGAGTGTCTGGTGTTAGCAAATGGTAACATTTACTTCTTCCGTATAGCTGTGACATCATAGGATGATAATGAGAAAGGCCAGGAAATGGGCATGGGAGATGCACACGCTCCCAAGAAGCAAGGTAAGGACATGGCGGGGCTTAGTTCAAGCTGTAGTAACAAGCTTATAAATAACATAAGTTTATGACCCACAGTTTTGGAGGTTGGAAGGCTGAGGACAAGAACGGAAGGTCCTCTTCCAAGATAGAAACAAAGACAGTTGACATCTCACCTCCCAAAGGCACTATAAACATGAACAAGGCTGCTCTCTGTATCTATCAGGTGATGTTGGGAATGAATCCCAACCTGTATGAATGGACCATTACATTTTCAAACCCAAGTGCCTAGGAAGACTTGCTGGCCAGGACCTCTTGCCCCTCCCCCCGTCAGTCTGAACAGGCAAAATTTAGCTAGTGATGAGTGGGTTGAACCTGGGTTTGGTTAATCACAGCATGTGGATACCCTAGAGCTGAGGAGGATGAAGATGCAGCAAGGAGGATCCAGATGCCATGGAGTCCGAGTTCCTTGCCAGTGTCATACCCATACAATGCAGGGGACTCCCCAAGTCATCAGGCTCACCAAGCTTAGTTCCACTCCTGCTCCTTTCCCTGGAGATTCAGTGGAGCCTGAGACCCCCCAGGCCCCTCTGTTCATGTAGAAGCTGTGGGCCGTGGGACTCTTTACATGGAGTGTCCAGAGTCTGGGCCACCTCTGTCCCACACTCCCCTGTCTTCCTTCCTTAGAGACAGTCCTCAGCCCCAGGGCGTTGCCATGGGGATTGTGAGCTGGAGTCTATTTTGAGATCATGTTAGAGTGTGATTTTTTAGTTCTGTCTGGGCTGCCTGTTAGTTTCACTCTTTGTCCAATGACTAGCTAGAGAGTTTGGAATGGTTTTTGCTCCAGAGATATACTATTCCTTAACGTGGAGGACAGGCAGGCGGTTAGCATCCAGTCTGATCAGTATGTACCTGCTAGTGGTCCATAAGCATCCCCATGACCAGGTAATGGTGGGGCAGGGGATACCTTCCTGCAGGAGGTGTCCTCAGCCAAGATTCAGTACTCCTAGATGCTCACTCAGCTGACCGCTGCTTCTGGCTTGTCCTGTTTACAGATGGCAAGGGAGCAGTGGATGCCCCAGAAGAGAGGGGGAAGGGCCCTTTAGAGCAGAGAAAGAGAGAGAGAGGGAGACGAAGAGAGAGGGGGAGAGGGAGACAGAGAGAGAGAGAGAGAGAGNAGAGAGAGAGAGAGAGAGAGAGAGAGAGAGAGAGAGAGAGAGAGAGAGAGAGAGAGAGAGAAAGCATTAACAAAGGCCAGAAGTGGAGGTGCTGGTGATGTCTCAGAGAAGGGGTTAGTTCAGGGAGGTGAGGACTAGCAGGTGGGCATTGCCAGGCTCCAAATGCAGACTCTTGCCATCTCCTATTTGACTTTATTATCTGCTTGGCTTAGTCCTAGGCTCTAGGTGATGCTAATTCACCATCTTTGGGGTCGTCTCCAACCTCCCTTGCTGTGCTCATGAAAAATCTGGCATAGAGGAGTCTGGGGGACGGAGGGTGAATCAGAGCTCTGATCCCAGCTTCATCTGCCTGCCTTCTTCCATCCTGTTTCTGTAGGTGGGGAAACTGAGGCTCCAAGGACCCCAGGGACTATTTCAAGGCCCAATGCCTTCTGCTCCTCTAAAGGGAGTGACATCCTCCAGTACTCTGTTCCCTGGACCTGCTTAGAGTCACAGAACCTTATGCTTCATCTGTCCCCCAGCCCAGCTCAGGGCCTGAGAAATCTGCCGAGTCAGGTTTGAATGGGGGAGAGCCAGCCAGCCTTGTGTCTGGGCGGTGAGAGGCTATTTTGGGAGAGAGTCAGGGAAGGAGTGCTTTGTTTTGTTTGCGCCTCGTGACTACCAGAGGTGGTGGAGCCCTGCACGCCTGTCCTGAACACCTAGGAAGTTCCAAGCCAAGAGATGAGCAGGGAAAGCAATGACCTGTTATACTGCCTGACAGCCACAGGTCACATGGGTCTAACACCCAACCGGTACCACCGCCGGCTTGCCCACCAGCAGTATCAGAGAGGAGAATGGAGGGGAGCAGGAGACTCAGATTCTGACATGTTAGGTAGGTGATAGGAGAACTGGGAATTATCCTGTCTATTTCCGGCCAACTTTTGTCCCACCCATTTTCTCCCTCCCACCCACTTGGCCTATTTGAATGATTTAGCTAACCATTTATCTATCCATATATCTGTCCATCTACCTTCCATTCATATTCCATATACTTATCTACCCATCTGTCTATTTTTAACCTTCCTTTATCTATCCATCAATCCATATTCCAAATTCCATGAACCAATCCATTTATTTTTCATTATCCACTACTAATCTATTTGTTCATCCATTATCCATCTATCCATTTTCCATCTTGATCCCATGCATCTATGCATCATCCACCCATATACCATGCTTCCATCCTTCCATTTTTCCATCCATCATTCATCTTTCTATTCATTATCCATCCATCCATCCATCCATCCATCATATACTCATCCATCTGTCCACTATTCATCCATCTATTCTCTATATATCCCTCATCTATCAATACACCCACTCATCCTTTTGTCTTTCTATTCCATACATTTATCTGTCCGTTCATGGTTCATCCATCCATGTATCCATTCATCTATTCTACTTACTCTCCATCCTTTCATCCATCATCTATCTACTCTTTTTTTCTCCAATACTATAACTGTTTTCCGTGGTACTGAGCCCTACAATAGATGGTAAACAAGTTACACTGATAATATTCTTTCCCTACTAGAGACCACCACTGACAATTTGGCACTTACAGTCAATTGTGTGAAAAATATTCAAGCAACAATTCCCTAGTTGCTTGAAAAGATTTCAGCATGGTGCTGTGACAATAGATGAGGGTTTTTTTTTGGGGGGGGCGGGGAATCAAAGAGACACCTGAACAAAAGACTCTTGGAAAAGACCAAGTTTTAACTTGAAGGCCACAGAGAAGTCATTCTGTCCTCTTCCATTACTAGCTGGGGGAAGAGCTTTGGGGCATGACCTGAGCAGGGATGGGCTCTGTGGTCTTGGAAAGACTATCCACAAAGCCAGGCATCTGAGGTGTACTGAGGTGTACTGAGGGATATGGGTCAGGAAAGTTGATGAAAAAAGGGTGGATAGACAATGTCAGGTCAAGGGAGAGGAGAGTGTCCGCCTGTTTGTCTGTTGGACACATCTGTCTATTGGACACAGTTGATGGCCCGGCCTCCTGTCAGGATCTGGATGTAACATGAGGCCAGAAGTTCTGTTCCTTGACCACTACAAAGAGTGAAGCTCAGTGCTATGGGCCCTGGGCACCAAGGGTCTGCTGGCTTGTGCTGCTTGTGTAAATATTAAATGGCTTGTGCTGCTTGTGTAAATATTAAAAACACTCCCGTCCTATGCAGAGAATCTGAGTCAATCTCAGCTACCCTGAGCTCACTCCTAACCTTCTGGTGGCTTCATTTTCCTCAGTGACAGCATATACACTTCCCCCAGGGTAGGAAACTAGAAGTCTGTTCCAAGGGAATTAATTGTTTGGGGGCCACTGGTTAGGCACGTCTAGGCCTCTATCTAGTGTGTATCATGGGACCTCTATGCCATCCCTGGGCCTCCCCCTTCCATAGGTGATAGGAGAGAACTTGAAGCTTCAGTTTTTCCTTTTCTGCTCTGAGGTTCTAGCACTTGGGCATTAGGTGAGTTCTTGCACAACATGGAGCAAGAGGTGAATTCACACCCAGCGTGGAGCAGACAGGTATCAGACAGCCAGGAGTCTGTTACCTGAGAGAGGAGCTGACTGGCATGGGGGGGGTGGGTATAAACTCAGCAAAGGCCTCTGTGTGCTGTAGAAGATGGATCTTCCTTGAGCTGATAATGCTGCCTTGTGTGTGCAGAGTGCTTTGGAGGTTTTGAAAGTATGTTTTCATAAGTCTTCTGATGTGTGTCTTGAGAGTTGGTTAAATTGTTTGGGGGCTTGATTAAATAAGAGTTGATTAAATAAGAGTTTGTATATAGTGGGCAAGTCATGACTAGGCCAGGCCCTGGGATGAGGGAGGAAAACTCAGCCTTTCTTAGACTCAAAGCATATACAACACAAGGAAATAACACATTTCCTGTTCGATTTTCATTACATTATGGTAAGTGAAAATAGACGCAAAATATGTTCATGATATTTATCATTCCCAGTTGTATATTTAAGATATAATACATTTTAGGAGAGTAACCCCCGCCCCCCCTTGGGAACCACAAGGCTGGTAGTTTTGACTCCACTGATATATTCAGTGTGTTGGACACGGTGTGTGTTCGACATGGCAATAGACATTGGGGCGATCACTTCTGCATCCCGGCACATGGCTCTACCATGAGTAGCTGCAGACTGCTTTTATGGAGATGACAGATGGGGATCCTACAGACTTCATGAGATACAGCAGCAAGGCATCTTCACAGTGCACACGTATCTGTGGGCATCATCTCCAGCTCCATCCTGACACATCAAATTCTGATGCTAACTTGAATCTAGAGCAGGAGCCCAGACCAGGTTCTGCCAAGCTTGGCAACGGCAACATCAGACTGTTTGAGAGCCCCAGATGAGCACTGACATTTGGGCGGCTAGGTTTGGACAGGGCACAGACTTTGCCACATGTGGGATAGAGCTCCTGGTCACTAGTAGTCGGTAGCATTTGGCAATACCAATGCTTTGTAGATTTAGGACACCCAGAAAGACCTGTAAATCCCATATACCTCCATTTGGAAGATAAGACAGGTTGCCTTTCAGTTACCCCTTAGCTCTCAGTATGAGGCACCCATCCTGGAAAATCATTAAGGCAGGTATTATTAGTAGAATCTCCTATGATGCAGGGATGGGATTTCAGTATGAGGCATCAGCAGGCATAGGGGAGAGCAGGGGAGAGTGTTTTACACATATGTAGCCCCCCTGTTCTTCCTTAGCCACACAGACAGACCTAGCTTAGGATGGCTCGATTTTATCATAGATAAAAAGCAATATATGTTTGGCAAAAAATTCCAATTCTGAATTTTTATCTTCTTCTGTGTGGTTGGTGCTCTGCAGGTGGTATTCTGTCCATAGTCTTGACAGCGGAAGAGACTGCAGTTCCCTCACGACACATCACAACGAAGGGAGAAAAGAACGGTGTGGTGTGCCGAGCTGTGTGTTAGTGTCAGCGGGTATATCCAATGCACCTTTGACTGCCGATATCTTAACCCACACGAGGTTTATTTGGAGGCAACCCCATCATTAGGGAAGGACACCTGCATCACACAGAGAACAAAATCCTGGTGGTGTGATAAGAAGTCAAGGAGAGACCATGGGTTTGGAGACAGGAGACCTTGAATGAAGACTGGGAACGATGTGTTTCAGAAATCAAGCCAAGCAACCCCGTGTTCCTGTTTGAATGAAGGCAAAAATACATACTATAGAACTACTGCAAAGCATCCAGTTCAGTGGTATTTAGCTTTTAGCGTTGAGCAACAATCACCTCTGTCTAGTTTTATGCATTCTATCACCTAAAGCAACATCTCACCCCCATTATCGGTCACCCCATCCCATTGTCTCCTTACCCCCATAACCATGAGTCCACTCTTTATGTGGGGCTGGGTCTTACAAATGGGATCCTGTGATATTTGGTCTTTGGGGTCTGGCCTCTTCACTTAGCAGAGGATTTGGGGGGTTCACCCATGTAGTGAGCATTAGCTTCTTTCTGGTTTATATCAATATGATAGTTCGTTGAACTATGCCACAGTTTTGCTTGTGTGATTCTGGTTCTGAGGAGGTTGGGGGTTTGCAGCTCTCAACAGGAATGCTACTCAGTCCATGTATGTATCCTTATTACCTGGATTCCTGCTCTCTGCCTTTTTTGGTTATGTTCCTGGGAGTAGGGTGGCTGGGTTTCATGTCAATTCTGTGTTTTGATTGTCCCGATCGGTTACAATGACAAGTTGCACATTCTCTTGTAGCCTGCTCCAGAAGGGGTTGAGGTGCAATAGAAGTTTCAAGGCTGGCGTGCAGAAAAGGTCTCCAGATAGCAGAATGATGCTGTATTGAATAGACGTACTAGTCTGGCCAACCATGCCCCGAGGAAGACAACAATGGAACCAGGCCTGCTGCTAAGCATTGGACCAGAAGAATTGGCCACCCCAGAGAAGGGAGAGAATCCAGGTGCTACTTGAGGGAGACTGCTCTGTGATGTGGGCGTCATCCCACCCACTGCTGAATATAGCACACCTCATTCCGGGCCTTGGAGAATAAGGGGAGAGAAATCAACCTTGCTGGTCACTAGGAATTGCCCAGGGTTGAGCCCTCTGTGGCTCCCGTTCAGCATGAGAAGTGCCTGCTAGATCCAAGTCTTCTGCAGGACCCTGGAGAGGGAATGAAAAACTGTAGACACCCAGATCTCCTCAGAGGACGATGGGAAGGGTAGCCTCAATGGAATGGCTGCTGGCTGAGATTGGGACAAAGTTTAGGACATTCTGTTTGGGATATGTGCATATTTATGGATTGTGGGACCTTCCTGATACACCAACTCTCTTATTATGTCAAAGTTCTTCTTTTATTTTATAATCTCTAGTGACATGTATTCATTTTAGACCCAATTTTGTCTGGTGTTAGGACAGGCATGGCAGCTTTTTTGGCCAGTTTGCATGACGTGCCTTGTGTCCATTCTTTAAGTTTGTTCATCTCTTTGAATCTAAAGTGTATCTTGTATAGTCAGCAGCACATCCTTGGATCCTAGCTTTTGTTTTATTTTTTGTCTCTCTGCCAACTTCCCACTGTTGGAGTGTGTGGTTAATTTACACTTAATGTACTTACTGATCTGGAAGGTGTTAAATCTGCCATTATACTGCTCGTGTTCCGTGTTCTTTTGTTCCTTCGTTTCTCCATTACTGGTTTCTTTTGTGATAAGTAGATATTTTCTAGTGTATCATTTCGATTCTTATGCTGTTTTCTTTTATGTTTTGAATTAGTTCCTTAGTAACTGATCTGGAAATAACAATGGGTATCTTTAAAGACAGCTAGTTGGAGTTGATATTATCTTACAAGGTCAGTGGTTTACAAAAGTGTTTTTCTAACATAGATCCATTTCGTCTCCCATTGTTGTACAAGTGAAATATTAAGGTACCTATTTATCTCTGCTTTATAATTAAGTAGCTGTCTTCAGCACTGCTTTGCAATTATTACTTTATAAGTTAAGTAGTTGCCTTTTATAGAGATGGGAGATTATGCATAAAAGGATCCGATACTCTTGTCTGTTTACATATGTAGTTACCTTTATTGCTACTCTTTAATTCTGTTTATGAATTTGTGTTACTGACTATAGTTCTTTCATTTCAATCAGAAGAATTTAAAAAATATTCATTGTAGTGCAAATCTGTTAGCAATGTCTACTTTTAGTTTTCTTTTGTTGTTGTTTATGTGGGAATATATTAATGTCTTTGTTTCTTTGAGAGGGATAGTTTAGTTGGATATAGAATTTTTGATTGACTCTCATTTTCATTCATACCTTTATAACCGTGTCAATTCACTGCCTGAAAACATCTTAATTTGCCTGAACTCAGGGTAGTTTAAATGGGTGTAAAATTCTCGGTCATCACTTTCTTTCAGCACTTGGCCATGCCCTCCCATTGCCTTCGGGACTCTGGTTCAGGATGAGAAGTCACTCATGGACCTTATTGTGGAGTTGTTCTAACAATGAATTGCTTTTCTCTTGTTTGTGTTTACCACTGCACCATCATCTTGCACTTACAGTAGTTTCAGCGTGGCATATCTAGGCATGAATCTCTTGAACGTTCATCCTTTGTTGGCATTTGCCAAGTTTCCTAGATACTCAGATTAGCATTTCCTTTGAGTTTTTAAAGGTTTTGTTCATTATTTCTTTAGATATTCTTCCTGCCATTTTCACTCTTCTTCTAAACCTCCCATGAAACAAACCCTAAATATTTTAGTGCAGAGCACTGCATGTCCCTGAGGCTCTGGTTCTTTTTTCCATTCTTCGGCTTCTTTCACTAGGAAACATGCTGTGCACCTGCAGATTCCAGTCCTAGTTGCATCCATCCCCCTGCAGATTCTAGTCCTGGTTGCATCCATCCCCCTGCAGATTCTAGTCCTGGTTGCATCCATCCCCCTGCAGATTCTAGTCCTGGTTGCATCCATCCCCCTGCAGATTCTAGCCCTGGTTGCATCCATCCTCCTGCAGATTCTAGCCCTGGTTGCATCCATCCTCCTGCAGATTCTAGCCCTGGTTGCATCTATCCCCCTGCAGATTCCAGACCTGGTTGCATCCACCCACCCATATACATACTGCCTTGAGAAGAATTTGAAGCTTTGGGGTCAGAGAACTCAGGGTGACCCTTTTATATTGTTACTGCTTATAATTTATTGGAGCTGGCAAATACTTGACCTCGCCAAGTACTTCTTCCTCTAGGAAGAAAAGTGGCCATCTACAACTGTGGGCATGCCACTGGAGAACAGGTCTCACTGATATTAGGATCTAGTCCAGCCCAATTGCTGACTCCTCCTTGACTTCTCATCTTTGCTTTGGGAGTAAAACCTCCCAGGCCAGGAACAGTGCACTTTGGGCAAAAATACAAATGGCTGTTAGCAAGCAACAGAAGCAAATTAGAGTCCAACACATTCCCCACTTAGTCTATTTAGGTGAAGAAATTGTGGCGCCTCTACTTGAAGTTGATGAATTAAAAATGATGCTTATGAAGAACGCTATTGGCAATAGACTAGCATTAGTATTTTCTTATAATTGCCTATGTGCAGTTCTCTCTCGGCCATGGAAAATGCGTTTCAGAATAGGATTCGGGGAACATAAAGGTTCATGGTCCAAGTGCAAAAATGGAGAGTGGATGTTTCTGAATTATCATCTTTCTTCTGTTTTCTCTTGCTTCTTTCTATTATGTGAATTTCTCCAGTGAGAAATCATTATTCCTGTCACCAGCATCTCTCAAAGGGGGAAAGTCTAAAAATCAGAATGGAAACTAAAAAGAATTGACCGGAAGTCTAGGAGATAATCAGGATTAGGTAGGTGGGGATAGTTTCACTTCTTTTCTTATTTGGGGTTTGGTGTCTCCATCCTGTATGGTCAGGTGGCTTTCCCAGGCCATTCAGCTGAGATCGGGAGAACCACTAGGACTAGGTCATCCATCTTTAGTTAATTATGGCTCTCATGCACCCCCTGGCAACGCCTGCTTATACCCTTTGCTCGTGGTGTCTCACAATGCTGCTTGATGGGAACTGGCTGTGACAGATGCACAAGTGTCCACCCCACCAACTGTCATCCTTGCTTTTTTAGAGAGGACATCAAGGACAATGCTCCACTTGACTATGGTTCTCTCACTGTGAAGCTTCGGCCAAGAAGCTTAACTAGGTAGATGCTTGTCTTTTTGGGGACCTTGTTGGCTCCTTGGAATCCATCCAACCCGCTGCCTCACCAGAGCCCACAAGGGACACTGAACTTAAGTCCTCATTCAGACACTGGGAAATTGAGTGCTCTTGTGGCTCTGGGGAGAGGGACAACCCAGCAGAACTGATATCAGGATGGATAATATAGGCTAGCTTCTAGAATGGACTGCTGCAGAGCGGTCAGAGGCCAGAGAGCACATGAAACGAAGGCTGTCCCTCACATGGATCAGGCTTTCCTTGTGGCAAGGGCAGGGCTCCTCTACCGCTGATCACCCATAAGTCTTGCTTCACTATAACTGAGCCAAAGCCTTTTGAGCCTGACCCTATTAGCCTAGGGAGGGAAACAGCGCACTTCCTCTTGCTGAACCATGCCAACCTAAGGCTTAGCGACAGCCAACCAGTACTGACTTTTCTTATTCTATCACAGACTCCACAAACATCAGCCAAATTTTATCCCTCCCCCCCTAAAAGCCTTTTATTTGTCTTCCCACATTTTCTTGTAGAGATTTTTGGATGGTGGACAGTCCAGGAAAGAATGGCAGGAAGTGAAGGAGGTTGTGTGTGGAGGATCAATAGGAGTTCCCGGATTTTCCATTTCCCGACCAAGTACAGGTTACTTCATTTGTACCGTGGGTGTGACTGACTGCAGGGGCTTAGGGTCAAGGACCTGATTGGTTTGACATGGGAACTTAGAAAATCACTATGCTAAATACCCATCAACATGGGTACCGCCCCATCCATGCCGGGGAGAATACTGATTACATGGAAAGGTTAAAAATGTATTTGGGGTTTGTTTGCACCCAGTTTTCTCCAGGAGATAAGTTATTGAGTGTAAAAAGGTTTTAGCTCAGCTTCCGGTACCACGTGCTCTCAATAAATACTGGTCATTACTGGTCTTATATTTTATATGTACCAAAATGCTGTGTATTGATGGTACTTTCTGAGAGAAAAAAATCCACCTTGTAACGTAAGTTTTTCCAGTGAAAGAGTTTAGTGAGTTTCCCCTGTCATTCTTGGACATACCCCAGGAGGGAACCTGGTCAGGTGGGACCGGTGCTTGCGTTCATGTTTTGCAGTGGCAGATCAACCGGCAGAGGGCACCCTTGTACCTCTGGTGGTAGGCCGAGGACCGCACAGGCCAAACAAGCCTTCCACCACCCTGCCACCCCGTGGACTCTTCATGGACAGCATTTCCAGAGCTGTTTCTAAAAAGTAAGCTTGTGTGGAGGAGGATAGGGGGCTCAGGCGTCCTTAAAAGCATGGGGAAGCTGTGAATCCAAGCCTGAGATACTTCGGGCTGGGGCGTGTCCTGTCCCAGGTAACTTCATGTGTAGCTTGGGGTTTTCGCATCACAGTCTGGGCATTCACAGGGGCTTCAGCGGCACCGCATTGCCCTAAGAGTCAGGGTTTTGTGGGCCTTTTATGGATGGAAGCCATCGCAGCCCCTTCCTTTGCCCACTATCCAGGAGAAATTCATGTTTTGCCCACTTATATGTTACAAAATGTATTTGGGGTTCATTTGCTCCTTTAAAATACAAGTTAAAGGAAACTGACCAGGAAACCGCGTTCCTCTGGGGCATCGGAGAAGCACATCGAAGGGTATACACTTTCACAGAGGGCCCAGGGAATAAGCAACGTGTTGGTATGTGGTAACCACGGACACTGATACCTCCCCTCTTCTAGAGGAAAGACTAAATTCAGGAAAGCAAACTATACAACGCCATGTGACTGAAAGAAGAGATGTGTCTCTTCATGTCCTCTTTACAGAAGAGGGAAGTAAGGTCTAGACAATTTCCGGAGCTTGTGGGAGGATGAATGTGAGACTAGCTGCATTGTGGGCGGAAGTAGGAACCAGAAGCACAAGGGGCCAGATATACATTGTAGTCCGTCTCTGCTTTTCTGTCTCCCCACTCTTAACCTCTCTAGCCTGGTTCCAACTTTGTGTAATGCCATTTATTTTCCTTTGTAATAGGTGGGGGTCAACTAGGACAGCAGAGTTCAGTGCTGGCTAAGGTAGAGGGTCTGGGGGTCAGAGAGGATGAGATCGGTCTTCTAAAGAGACCATAAGTGTAGTAGATGAGTGAGGTTAGAATAGAAATTGGGGTGGGGAGACTCGAGCTTGGTTGGTTCCCATTGTGTTTCTGATCTCAGGAGATCTGCCCAACAGTCTACCTTGAAGCATCATCAGTCCACACGGCGGATGAGATGACAGAGACTCTCTGGGGTATAACATAATTCAGGTGGTATCATGACCATGATGAGCGTATAACTCAGGAAAACAGACTTCCCACCTTTCTTGATGGGGTAGGCTTTGAAGATGAGTTCCTGGCTTTCAAATTCTCAGTCCAAACACCGTCTGTGATGTGCCCCACACCCCCATCCCTGGGCATATTCATTTAAGAACTTGAAACAGAACCAACAGGCACTGAGGTCTTCCAGGGCTGTGTGTTGTCTCTCTATCAAGGTTACTTTTGATACAAGGTTACATTCTATTACTAGACCAGCATTGTACCTTTGAGGCACCGGCCTAGGCATGGAGATAAAGCACTGAACACAGTGAACCAAAGCAAGTTCTTCCAGCCCTGCCATGACTTCTCCCAGTTTAAACATGTGTTTCCCCCCTCATTCTCTCAACATAGGTGGCTGGAACCCCAGCTCTGAAGATGTCTTGTTAGTTACCCTGCTTTCTAGTTTGTGGGCTTGGGATCATTACCCCATTTGATTAGGGTCATTATACGGTTAGGCAGAGATGGTGCGTGAGGAGTCAGCCTCCTGCTGGCACACAGTGACTGTTCTTTCAAGTATTTCCTCTATATGTGGATCCATGGTAGCGGTATTGCATTTTCTATCTTGTGTTTTTGTACTTTGGTAATTTTCCTAGTAGTAAAGATGTGTGTTGCCCTAAGAACATTGACATGCCTCAGCCTCCCTGGTTTCAAACCACAGCCCCCGCCTCTTAGATATCAAACCATTACAAGGGATGCTTTTCAAATGAGACTTCTTTGCCTCCTAGGTGGTAATGTAATTAAGGCTAATAGGCATTCCATATCCAAAATGCTGCCACCCATTTTTGTGCTTGGGGTTTGGGATCTTCTCAGATTTGGGGATATCTGTATCATTATAATGAGCTGTTTTAGGGCAGCAACTCCAGCGCAAATGCAAGCAGCTAATAAGGCGATTTCTAGGTTGAGCACAAAGTTTCGATGCGTGGAATCTTCTACTCGTGGCCTCGTGCTGATCCTCCAAAAGCCTTGACAGCACATGCCTGCAATTCTGGCATTAGGAGGGTAGAGGTAGGAGAATCAGGAGTTCAGGGCCAACCTCAGGTACATATTGAGTCCGAGGTTAGCTTAGACTGCCTGAAACACTGCCACAAAACAAAATGAAAAGTTTTGGGTTTTGTCGGATTTTTTTGATTTTACACGTTGAGATTAGAGGTACTTCATCTGTATGCTGAAGCCCTTTGTGTTGACGTCCCCCACCCCATCCCTTCTACTGCAGGGCTCATGGGGCTTGTGAACTGGTCCTTTGTCTTTCTGTGCTCCAATCTTGCTTGACAATTTCCATCTTTCTCCCGGACCTCACAGAACCTTTCCTGACTACCGTTCTCACTCCTCTTTTCCTTCCCGTAGGATACGGACATGCTGCACCTGGCACCGATGCTGGCAAGGCCTTCTGTATGTTCTATGCTGTGTTGGGCATCCCTCTGACGCTAGTCATGTTCCAGAGTCTGGGTGAGCGCATGAACACCTTCGTGCGCTGCCTGCTGAAGCGTATCAAGAAGTGTTGTGGCATGTGTAACACTGATGTTTCCATGGAAAACATGGTGACCGTTGGATTCTTCTCCTGCATGGGCACCCTGTGCCTTGGGGCAGCTGCCTTCTCCCAGTGCGAGGACTGGAGCTTCTTCCATGCCTACTACTACTGCTTCATAACACTGACTACTATAGGCTTCGGAGACTTTGTGGCCCTGCAGTCCAAAGGTGCCCTGCAGAGGAAGCCATTCTACGTGGCCTTCAGCTTCATGTATATCCTGGTGGGACTGACCGTCATCGGTGCCTTCCTCAATCTCGTGGTCCTGCGATTCCTGACCATGAATACCGATGAGGAGCTGCTGGAGAGTGAAGTTGCGCAGATCATTGCTGGAAACCCCAACAGCGTGATCATCCATGTGCCAGACGTCCGCCATAGGTACCAACCCCGGAACTTCCTGAAAAGATACGGCAGAACCCTGTGCTATCTTTGTTTCCCGCGTGGGGCTCTTGCCCAGGACGATGGTGATGACGACATTCCTGATGATGTTGCTGTTGCCGCTGCCGCTGCAGCCGCTGCTGCCGGTGTGGGTAGCAGGCGCGTCCGGGCTACTGTCCACTCCATTTCCTGCAGGGTTCAAGAGATATCCCCAAACACACTGAAGAACAGCTTTTTCCGGACCCCATTCGGCCCCATCCCTCATGGGATTCACACCTGCGGGGAGAACCACAGGCTGGCCCTCCGACGCAAGTCCATCTAAGTGTGGGAGGGAAGTAGACAGAAGAGACATTTGTCATGCTGATGTAAGTTCCATTGGCCCAACTCCTCTTTCCCTCCTTGTTTGTTTACTATTATTCTCTCTCTTTTTGTGATTACGGTCATCATCATTCCTTTCTTCCGTGTCCTTTCCTGGTTTCATTTCTTCCCCACCTTTCCAGCCAGAGCTGTCCAAAGGGAAAATAGAGGCCCAGTCCTCTCTAAAACTTGCTCCTGCCCACGAGGCATGGATTCCTTCCTTTCTCCCCCAGCAGAGTTATGCCTTACATTCCTCCCCACCCTGCCTCCTCTACCCAGGGTGGCTTTCCTAGGACAGGTGTGAGAACAAGAGCACCAAGACAGAGCTGAGAGGATGCCCAGCCCAAAGCCTTTGACTGCCTACCTGTAGTCATGTCTCCCACACCTAACTCCTCTCTTCTTCCCCGAGGACTGGGTGGCCTGTATGTACGCGTGTGCAAAATGAGTGTGTGTGTGTGCTTCTGTGTGTAGGTGTGTTGTGCGACAAGGTGGAAGTATCAGGTGTTCACTTCCCTCCTCACTCATACACTTCCCTTAACGGTCTCCTCGAGGCTGCTGCTTCCAAACAAACTAAACCTTGCGAGGTTGATCACCTTGCCAAATTGAGCACATCCCAGAAAAGCACTTTGGACCCATGGCCATAGCTTCAAATGGCTAGCATCTGAATCTCATCCGTTACTCATCAGGGTGCAGGTGGGCAGGACCACAAGCGGTCAGGTTAGCTCTCCAGTTTAAAAATTAAATCTTAAGAAGCACGCACTGTGTGGAACTGGTGTGCATCACTGACACAAGAAAGCAAGCGTTGCAAAGGGTAGTCAGAAGCCGCCAGTGTCCACCTAACTCAAGACACTTAGTTTCGGCATCTCAAAGTTCCAACAGTTTCCCCTGCAGCTGGAGTTGTCAGCGTAGACAGGAGAACTGTTGGGACCCGAGAGTAGCTATTTCATTATTTCCCTCTTTCTCACGATGATGACTATGACGATGACGACTCCGAAGCCTCTACCTGCGTGGATAGTTCTGGAATGCTTGGATGAGAATGAGTATCAGAATGATAACGTGGTTTCTTTTCCTTATCAGAAAGTGACAGGGCATTCCTTGTTTAAATATAGATAGATATTTAGATATTTCAGGAAAGAGTCTCTAAATGCATTTTATCTGTGAATAGGGGCACGTTCACATTGGTCTCAGGAAGAGTTTAGGGGCTATATCTTGGCCTACTGGGAAATTGTCAATCTCAGGGGATGCTTTTGTCTAGGTAGTGGAGAAACTCTTCCCCACTCTCAATAAAGGATGACCCCTTAGGGGACAGTTTAGGCTAGAGAATATGGCACGTCGTATGTAGGCCCTTTCAACCACAGGGGTCCGAGGGCAGCTCAGCCTTCGCACTCACTGAGGACTCCAGTTTCTCTCATTGCCAAACCTGTCATCTCTAAAAGTCACCCATTCACCCATTCTCCCTCTCCTCATTTGTACACTGGAAGTTCCTGGCTTTTGGATGGAAATGGGCTTTGGCTACACTACGCATGCACAAGGAACGCACTTACTGGTCTTCAAGATTCCTTAAAGGACACAGCATCCAAATGCCACCAGTTCCAAGCATGTGTGCCATTGGGCTGAAACCAGGAGCATCCAAGACTCCTCTGGAAAGTCGATGCATGCATTTAATGATACTAGGACACGGGACCTTCAAGAGGAGTCTGTGAACCTTAGACTCTCTTGGCCAAAGTTGACATACATAGACTTCAAGGTCTTTATCAGTTCACTTGCTTGAGATTTTGTAATATGGAATGCCCTGTGCAGGGCTCAAGAGAGAATAGAAACAAGCCCTCTTGAATGTTTTTGCTCTGTGATTGTTGGCTCTTTTGGGTCCCAGGGGTGACAGCCCCAAGGCCTCTATGCAGAGTACTTTATGCTCCGAGGAGGCTTCCTGGAACACAAGTAGGAATCCCCTGGAAACTGTTGTAAGATTTGCCCTCAAACGGGGGGGGGGGGGAGGTATGTGTAATCACCTCTGTATATGGTGCTGGGGCACTGAGAAAACCAAGGATCTACTCTCATTCCCTACCCCAGAAGGTCCATAAGGTGGACTTCCTGACACCAGTGTGCCCTGACTCAGCCCTCCAGTGGAGGAGGGACCCTGCTCTGTGTCTCCATAGGGCCAGTTGTGAGGCCCAGGAGTCAAGTCAGAGGGACATAGGCTCAACCTGTCTTCAGAGCTGGTTTCCCACTTATGTATTTGTGCAAAGTGGTCACATAGTGACCATTTTGTGGCAAAGATTTAATGACAGGGAGACCCCCTCTTCCTAGAGAAATACTGACACCACTTTCCACATTCCCATAGAGCTGACCCCTCCTCACTTTCTGGAAGGTAAAGACTTGTAGAGAAAATTTGTTCTTGTAACATGCTCCCCCACCATGTTTTTGGCTTTATTGCCAGTTCATCTTTGGAAGAAAGGGTACCAAGCTGTCTCTTCCAATAAGAGTGTGGAGGGAGGTAATGAAACTTGGCCTATCTCCCTGTGAGTGGATCTTCTCCAAGGACCCATTTGGTTCTTAGCATGGGACCTGATGAGACTGTTCTGTGGGCACATCCAGTGATGTGCTCTCATGGGGTGAGGGCAGGGAGAAGTCAAGTTCTGAAGGACTTTCCTCTTTACAAGAGGGGAATGGGTCACTCCCATGAAGAGCCCACCAGAAGAGGCGGAGGACCTCCAAGAGGGGGAGCTCCACTGACTCCTTCCTTTTCAGAAGAGAAGACTGAGGTTCCGGAGGGTCAACATATCTAAGGTCATGTGTCAGAACGTAGGTCTTCATGCTTCCTTTTGCTCTTGTCCTGGCTGCTTTGCTGCTGTTTTGCACAGTATTCCAAAGATCCCCTGTTACTGGGCTGGGTTGTATCTCTGGCCAAGGCCTCTCTCCCTCTCTCACACACTTGGCATCTTATTTCAGCCAAGTGATTGTTGTACTGTTTCCTCCCTTTAACCAAACCCCTTCAACAGCAAGAAAGATGACCTCATGCCAGGTGGTTTGCATAAGGAATTCAGCTTCAGGAGCTTGAAGGCTGACTTGCTGCCCAGTTCCTGGAAGCCAGCTTGCCTTGTACACACTTAATAAGATATCTGACTCACTTGAACTCTTCACTAAGTGATCTCCATCTTTACTTCATTCAGGACAGGAAGAGGTAGACAAAGCTATGGAGTAACCCAGAGCTCAAGGCTCGCTGATTTCTAGTATCCATCCCATTTTGACCCTTAAAGGTACCCATTCCAGGAAGAAAGTGCTGTCTCACCCATCAGCCTGTTGAACCTCACTCTTTAGGTTTTGAGATTCTCGTTAGGTCCCAAACTGGAACCAGCTCTGTGCTTTATGGCTGCCCCACTCCAGTGGAGGCCAAGGGAGCAGCCTCCAAGATCAGAAATTGCATGCTCCAAATGCAATCTATCACTCGCTTTGGAAGGCTGTGAGAGCCATGGTTGGGTGGTTGATTGACAGGAGCACTAGTATTCAGCATGGCCATAGTAGACGGGTGCACCTGATGGAGAAGACATCTGGAGAGTAAGTGGATAAGCTGAGATAGGTCATTTTTATCTATTTCATCTCGATATAAAAGCTGTGTGGCCCTTGAGTCCCAGTGCCAATCTATTCCATCTGGAATCTAGAGAGAGACCAGGGCTCCTTGGAGATCTCCCTTGTCTGTGCGCTCGGAGAGAAAGAGATCAGAGAATGATCACCCAGCATGGAAGCTCCCAGCCTTGCTTCCACATGTTCTTTCTACAATGATGTGCCCTAGGTAGAGACTCAGTGAGAGTGTATGAGTGGTATGAGAACTGAGGCATATGCTAGAATGTGTCCATTCTCCCAGCTCCAAGCTTGCCAGAGTCTGTTAACTGTGGCTTAGTTCTGAAAGTGGTTATGATCTTCACACCATCTGAGCTGTATTTTCCTCCAGAGTTGAGGTCTTTTCAGGACCCAGGAGGCATCCTGGGTGAGGAAAGGGTGGTAGGGCAGGGAATGGTCCTTCTGTCTTGCCTCACTGGTCTCCAGTTGGCTCACTCCTTGAGCCCCCTTAGCCTTCTCTATAACATGATGGTACAGTGATTGTGGTGATCTCGGGACCCTTAGCAGAAGATAAGCTTGACCCACAAAAGGACCTTTGGGCTTGGATGAGCTGCTCACATTTGAAGACTGAGTGATCAAAAAGCCCAGCCAAAATCATGGCAGGAGATAGAGAGCTGGGAAGGCAAAGAAACACAAGTGTTGGCATAGAGCATTGGTCATTGTGTGGACCACGGTGTAATGCATTATGGGTTCTCTACAGTAGGGGGCTTGTATTGACTTTCTGTGGTCCCATCTTGACCACATGCTGGTAGAGGTTGCTGCTGCAGGAAAACAGAAGTCTATGATTATGATTCCCCTGACACCAACTTTGAAACAAATATCCAAGGTGACAGAAAAGTTGATAAGAGAGAACAGCACCCTGGGTTTTCCTATACCTCTCACCCACAACCCCAGCCTCAGTACCCCCACCTCAGCACCGAGATGGTTGGAAGATAAGGTGTCATGATGTCTACAGCTTTTAGGCAGTGCAGCCAAAGATAACATTGTATATCTCCTGCGAAAAGTGCACTCTCTTTTCGCCGTTGTCACACCTAAGAAACTTAGCATAAAAACATCTACTATAATAATACACTCTGTATAAAGACTTCCAAGTGCCCCCAAAATGTCCTATTGAGCTTGTCTGTCTATCTAAGATGCCATCCAAGATCACCCCCCCACTCGCTTGTCTTGTTGTTTCCTAGCCCCCCAATTGAGGGCACCTCCCTCTCTGTGTTTGTGTCTCTTGATAATCGATATTTTTGAGGCCCCCAGGTCCCTAGTCTTATAGAATGCTCGTCTGATCTGCTGTCGTCTGCTTGTTCCCTCAGGTTGAGGAACTGTTGACAAGAAAATGATGTAGTTGATGTTGTTTGGCCCTGATTTATGCATTTCCTGTTTGTCTCTCTGGGGACCTTTGTGGTTACTGCTTTTGTTGTGAATAAATAAGTCACATTAAATATTGTTTTCCTCTGTTAGGGGACCTAACTGCATCTTCAGGAGAGGCGTCCATGGATGCTGGCTCTCACTGTAAAGCCCAAGCAGGCTTCGGATTTCTCACCTCTCCTGGGGACCTCTTCCATGAGGGCCGAGTGTCAGCACCCTTTCCCTTAAAGACCTGTGGGAATGGCCCAGCTATACCTAGACAGAAGGCACGGAGACATGGTCCTTGTAGGGTTCCTTGCCTGCAAACCTGTTGGGCCACCTTGGCACCTAGCAGCAACCTCACGAGTGGTGATGACCACTGCACTCTCTCCTCATTCGATACCATAGAAGGATGACTTACTGTCATGTCACTGCCCTGGCCGTCAAGGGCTACATTTGCTATCTCTGTCTTTGAGATGTTTGCTCTGGCATGTTCTAGAGCCTAGTCTTTTCCCTTCTGACCCACGAGATGTACCTGCTATGGCTGTGCGACCTTTGCTTGCCCTCTTGGGAGGGTCTCCCTGTTGCTCAGCAGCAAGAAGGTAGAGATGGACCATATTGGTCCTCCCTTCAAAGTCCTTCCTGCCTGTTTTGCTCCCCTGTGGATTTAACAATGTCCCTTCTCTGTGTTCCTCTGTGTTTGCTTCTCATGGGTGAACACACTAAAAAGCAAATTTTGTATGCGTCAGCCTTAGGAGTGGAGAGTCCGAAAGCGCTCACAGAGGGGGAGGAAGGTCCCAGAATAAAGCAGGCCCAAACACAAGTTATCTGACTGCTGTAGTCTTGGGATATTCCAATGCAAATCTTTGAAAACACAAATCCTGGTTTGCATTGCTTTGTTCGGTATTCAAGTGCATGTGCCTGGAGGGGCTGAGTGTGCCATTAGCATGGGCCCAGGAAATCCTCAGAGCAAAGCACCTGGGTGTTGGAGGGTGGGTACATCTCAGATTGGAGAAGCGTGCAGGGATATATCTCCCTGTGGTAGGTGGGGCTGGTGATGGGATCATCACAAGGGGGTCAGGTGGAGCCCTGTCATTTGCTTGGGGAGATCATACACAATGACCCAAGATCCTGGACCTCCGGTGCCCTGGAAGAGAGGCAAGAACACCCTTCTTTTTGTTCCCTCTTCCACTCCTAGAGCAGCGTGGGGTGGCAAAAGCTGCTTGGGGCTGGCATTTTACACACCTGGGACCAAGCTCTGCCATTCACAGGTGGGTGGTGGATTTAACCCCTCTGCGTCCATGTCTCAGTTTTCACACTCTCACGCTGGAGATCTGCGCAGTTCCCGCTGCACAGGGTGCTTGTGAGGACTACAATACCTGTGAATGTTTACTGAGCACCTGCCTTGCTCTCAGGGAAGTATGTACCCTTGGCCCAGCTCGCCTCCCTTCAGGGCAACGGGTTGTTGTGGGGGCCCAAACTGTAACTGTAGCTCAAGACCCATTCTGGTACAGCACCATACAGAGGAAAGTCGCGCCCTGTTGTGCACCTGTGCTCTGCACCGGGAGGGGGTGTGGGTGTTGGGCAAGAGGGCAGCCAGAGCTCTTCTTTACAGCAGGCTACTGATAAGGCTCAGAAGAGCTGCAAGACCGGACCCTGAAGGGCTGGGACTCAAGTGTGTGGGTGGGGTGGAGTGGAGGCCTCAAACGCAGAAAAATCACACAAGGGCACAACTTAGAAAAAGGAGGGAGGGGGTGTTACTTCTGAGGAAACCACATGGGTGGGTTTCACCCTGGGGCGGAGGCTTTGCATGGATTCCTAATGGAGGGGAGAAGCTTCCAGGAATATATATATTATACACACACACACACACACACACACACACACACACACACCTGGTGCTAGGAATGTCCCTCCTTTTCCTGAGTTAGTAACGAATGCTAAGACAGGAACCATGTGCTGTTGAAGCCTGTAATTGTGTCATTATTAACCTTGTAGACATTGTCTTCAGGCAGCGTCTCCGTACCAATGGACCCTAGAGGACACACCGGGGACCAACGGTATTGAGTTCTCTGGCATGAAGGGTAGCCAGCAGGTCCATGCCCATGGCAGAAAATGGCTGCCACCTGCACAGGACAAAGGGCTTCTGCGGGACCCCTCCAATAACGCTGGTGACACTGTCGCATGACCCTTCCTAAGCGGTAGACCTGAGAATGACTTTGAGCATGAAAATTGCTCAATCCTGTCGTCCCAGCCCAGCCAAGGATGGTTCTGGAAGGATGCAGGGTAGAGCCTCACCCTGCAGATGCTGGCGTAACTGACCTTCTAAGAACACAGGGCTGAAAATCTGACCCCGAAGGGTACCTCGTCTGAAATTGTGTGGAAACACAAAGGCAGACAGTAGGAGGGGGTGGGCTTGCTCTGCCTCTCACTGTACTTTCCGCAAGGTGACAGCCAACATGAAGAGCCCTGTTGGGGATAAAACTTATGGTCCGGAGAGAGGTGGGAGAAGAGAAAGAAGATTGAGTTATTTGGTACACTTGGCTTTATAGTTTCCCATTTTGTTCTTGGGTCCTGACCACTTTGGAAGCTCCAGTCCAGTTCTGGTGAGACTTGGTATCCAGAGAGCATGCTCGATTTGGAGTGTGAGGTGGGCTGAGAAGGATCTTGTAAACTCCAGGCATGCATAGTTTTGGCCTTGAAATAAGTGTTGGTTTGCCTTTTGCAGCTTGCTGGACAGCTTGGAGGGGACCCCTGGGACATTTCCCTGAGAACCAGCCCTGACTTCCCTTCCTTCCTTATATAACAATTGGGTCACAGGGCCTTGGCAAGTCATTTCTCATCCTCCTTTACGGAAGATGGAATTGCTGAGCCAGAAGTGGGTGTCTCTTGGATACACACTGGAGCAAAGGAGATAAAATTCATTGCACCCTAGCTCTTTGCTGGTATTTTGGTGGAAGAGGTAAGAGAGAGTAGGTCAAGTTCTTTCAAGATGGGTCTAGATTCCCAAGAATGGGCCCAGTTACCATCTCTTGTTATGGACTTTTCACTAAAGAACTGGCCTGCCCTAAGTTTATCGTCCATCCGTCCATCCAGTGAGCTCTCCTTTAACTCCCTTGAACAATGGCATGGCTGGGGGTAGGCCAACCGACAGTCAACCAAAGCCCTCCTTCTCCTAAAGGGTCCTTACCTTTCTCTACCTAGGGAGGACGGTACAGTTCCAGATGTGAATGGCAGCTGTGGGGACATTGCTGTGCAGTGGTGGCTGATGTGCACCTACTGGTCCCACTGTCACTCACAGATCAGGTGGAGCAGCTGTGTTACATTGAGAGTCACTTTAGAGAGTGAGGTGGACAAGGCCCTCCTTGACCCCTTGAGGCTGTGAGCTCAGTGGGGCACATGCTTCCATGAAGTGTGAGCTCCTGCTGCAGGTTTAGGGAGCAGAGGAGGGAGAGCATGCTTTGACAATTGTTTTTGTTTTTATTTTTTTCAAACTGGAACTTTAGAAGTTGGGTAGAAAAATAAAAATCAAAGGAAGTGGGGAAAATGCGATGAGTGAAAACCCAGTGAAGCAGAACCCACAATTAACAAGATTTCTCTGTAATTTGATGGCTCCTCCGAGAAGAACATATTCCAGAAAAGGGCTAATTATGCATTTGTTTATTCAGGCCACAAATAGCATTTTGACAGCTGGTTCTGGGTTGGGAAGGCCCCTCTGAGGTCATCTTAGCCCGTCTTCTGCCTTATCAGAAACCTCCACCAGACAGTCACTGTGCTGGGGGCAGACCCTGCGAATCATGCTGGGCAAAATTTGCAAAGAAGTTAGATTGGTACCCTGGGGAGAAGTTTGGGATCCTTTGTTACTTTCCCATACCTTGATAGAAAGGTTTACAATTACACACAGAAGATGAGGAACGGAGGATGTCAAAGACAGACAATGAACTGAGTTTTTACTACACAGTTGATGAACATGGGAAGAAGACTTTCTAGCCTATGGCTAGCTGTACTGTTTTAACCTTAGCCCAGTGTGTATCTGTGTACCTCACGACAGCCAAACAGAACCAGCCCAAGAGCAAAAAGCAAAAACGCCTGTCATTTGTGTTGCTGGGTATAGACATGAAGCTTGAATTAGTGTCAAATGTGTCTCTGTCAAAATAACTGGCATGTACTCATAGGGTTCCTGGGAGTATGGGGCCATGGGGTGAGAAGGTGGAGACATGGGGATGTGGCCCCTCATGCAATCGTGTGTGTGTGTGTGTGTGTGTGTGTGTGTATGAGAGAGAGAGAGAGAGAGAGAGAGAGAGAGAGAGAGAGAGAGGGAGAGGGAGAGGGAGAGGGAG
>NW_026067930.1:4243306-4293053 GCF_014885135.2 Alexandromys fortis
GAGGGAGAGGGAGAGGGAGAGGGAGAGGGAGAGGGAGAGGGAGGGAGGAAGAGAGCACACACATGAACATATTCACTAGGTATCTTTGGATCTTTTATTTTGTTCTTTTGGGGGTGGTGCCCATTATTGTTTTTGTGTGGTGAGGTACAGTGTGAGTACCTGGGGGTGTTTCTGAAGGTGGAGATGCCAAAGGCTGGCTAAATGCCCCCATGGGAAAGGCAAGGAAAACCTCGAGAGTTCCACAGGAAATGAGTTTGAAGCACTGCCTGGCCATTGTCACATTCCAGGAGGGTGGCGTCGTTGTGTCCTGAGCCTGGTGGGAATCTACCTTTCTCTCCTAGGGTTTGTGGGTGTGTTTGCATGAGAGGTTCACCACAGATGTCAGACCTTGGGCGGAACCCTGTCCCTGAAGAGAAGACCAGCGACCCCTGCCCAACGACAGTCACCTGCATTCCTGTGTGTGGCCTGTGTTCACCCTCAGCCTTCAGGAGAGAGCATTTTCACAAAAGGCCTTAGAATACCACCCCTCAAAAGTGAATAGCAGATGTATGTATTACGTAGCTTACCAGGAAAATGAAAAGGCATAACCTGTATGACCAATGTTTACACATCTTAGTAGCCATCTAGCTCATGTAAAATATGTACCTTATGCGGGGACCGGACCTTTCCCTTTTCCTTTTGTAACAAATGCAGTAAAGCAAGCTGTATATATTTTACATGTCTTTGCAGGAAAATCATCTGCTGTTGTAGAGTTGTAAATTATTGCATTTTTCTATTTTTTTTAAATTAAAGTCTCTGGCATGTTTGCATTGTGTTCTGGTCGTCCTTCCTCAAGCAGCCGACGAGGGGTGGGCACCTTGATGGCATGTCACTCACGTCCCCATTTTCCTCGGTGCACAAAAACTTCTTATGTTCACATGTTGGAGACCAAGCAGTCTTTTTTTCCCCTACTCAATGGCAGCCGGCTGGGCTGCTGCTAAGCACCCAGGCTCTAGGACCTTGCAGGTACACATGGAGGTGGGGGGGGGTGAGGGTGGGGGCTGTGGATCCAGGAACCTCTGTCTTCATCAACCCCTCCCCCCACCTTCCCAAGGACTTCAGCTGATACCACCAAGGGCCTTTGTCACATTTTTGCCTGGTTGCCAATCAGCACTTCAAGTCTTGTTTGCACACAAATGAGTTCTTCCCCAACACAGGAAGTCATCAAAGTGGCTTCCTCTACACAGGAAGTCATCCAGTGGCTCCCGTGGATGAGCTTGAGGATTCCTGGCTTACCTTTCCCATTTCAAATTTGATCCCCCCCCCCAATTTTGCTGGTTCTACTTTCATAAGCCCTCTACCATCTGAGACCCCATTTCTGTCCACCACCAACTATGTTGGTCTCTTATGGTGACAGAAGCAACAGAAATCCTTGCATCCCATTCCCTACCATATTGTTTCTAGGGTGGCATGTATCTTCTTGATACTGTAAGGTCAAGGCTGCAGAGATTTGTATTTCTACCAAGGTTGCAAGGTATGTTTGTGATGGCTTGAGGCAAGACAGAATTACATCCAGCAGACAATGTTCCCAGATACACGCACTGCTCACTTTATGGGGGAGGGGAATCCTGAAGAGGGGAGAGCAGTTTTATATGTTGTGGGATGAGAGACTAAGGTGACAAGGTGGCCCTGGAATTCAGAGTATCATGCCACTGCAAGAAGGCCATGTGGCATCCTAGCTTTTGGTCTCCTTCTGTCCAAATGGGAGTTCCATAATAAAAAAACAAAGACCCACAAAAAAATGAGGGGAAGTTTTAGCAGGATGATGAATCAAATACAACCACAAAGATAACCAAATCAAATAAAAATCTAAATACTCAGATGAATCGATACAATGGTTTGTAGACAGGAAATAGAGATAAAATAGCCCAGGGAGGGGCTCTGGCAGTGATTAGCCTCATGGCCATTGGCAGTCATGATGGAGCCTTGAAGGAAGGGCCCCCATCAGTTTCTGGGCAATTAGGACTGATGGCCATTATGGACACCATGACAGGGGTCTTGAAAGGAGACATCTTTCAGTTTTCTTCAGTTGGGGAAGGGTGAAAACTCAGATCCCTGAGAGCTTCAATATCAGAGCATATCATCTTATCAGTTCTGTCCCGGGAAAGACTACAGGGGCATGGCCTGATTTCAGAGAGAGGAAAGGAGGGGGCAGGGGAGACAGAGACTAAAGAATCAGTAACGGCACAAACAGGTCTCAATGAGCATATGGAAAGGACATTGTGCCAGGTTGTGGGGTAGGTGCTTTCTATGCAAGACTGTGGCTCCCTGAGGGCGCTTCCGTGGACTAGCCTGTAAGCCAAAAGGTCACACTCCCCACTATGCTCCAAGGTCTCCCTCCACCACACTACAAGATTTCTCAGAGCTCACTGTCCAGAAGAAACAACTTTCTCAGCTCAAAGCTTTGGGCATATTTAACAGATGAACCCATTCTTCTCCTGATCAAACTCCAAATTCACTAGAGAGGGGGCAGGGAGCAGCACTTCTTGGTCCCCTTCCCAGTCACGTGACTCGTTCTGCCAATGAGCCTTGAGTGAAGTGACTTGGTTACATCCCAGATGGAGTATTGAATAGCAGCACAAAACCTTCCAGAACTCTTTGTTATACAGACAAGGTGGTCTTAAGTTAGAGGTTGCTACACCTTGGTCAAGGTGACCTTGCCACCTAAGGACACACACAGCAAGAGAACCACTGTGCCTGTGTGTGTGTGTGTGTGGGGGGGACTTGGAGAGCCACAAGCAATTCACATCTGTTCCTGAGCACATGGGCTACCAGGAGCTCAGTACCCAGCTTAGGGCTAGTTTACAATATCTCTGGAAGAAGTAGAGGGAGGTCTGCACAAAGATGCCCCCACATAATGAATTCCTAGCTCTGGTTATTTAGCAAAGTTGAGCGCTGCCCTGGAGTGGCTCCCACCCTATTTTAGGTCTCTCCTTTAGTACAATCTTTTCCATGTACTTACCCCTCTTCTCCATTTAAAATGTGAGTGGCCCTTGCTTCTAAGTCTGCACAACCTCCTGACAGCAGGAGCACAAACCATGTCAAGGTTTTCATGTTGTGGAGTAAGCATTTTACCCACCATGTCATCTTCCCAGACCCTAGTTTACTTCTTAAGGGGACCTCTTCTAGTTATCAGGAATTCAGCCATGAACATTCTGGAACATGTCTTTGGGTTACAAAGCCATGAGATCACCCCCATCACTAGGAGTAGACAATATCCAGGTCACTGGTTGCTCCCCAGAGCGGAGCACACAGTGCCTAGGATTCACTTCTTGTAGCTGTTCATTTTCATATCACAGCATCTACACCACCCCTGAAGCCCACAGACACAGCTATTCATTCTGGATATCCTTCCAGCTTGGCAAAATCTCAAGGACAGGAAGGAGGAAGCATTATGTAATCTAGACTTGACCATCATTGGGTGATTCAGTAGCCCAGGAGCCGAGCCAATTCACACAAACCAGAGTCCCAGCCCAAGCCTCTTACAATAAGCCAGGGATGCCCACAAAATGTGCACTCCATGCCCATTTTGGTCTGATTTTTCACTGTGGATTCCTGTAATTAATAATCATTGGATCTTATTCCCAAATTCCTAGGGAGAATCTGACTGGCAAAACATAGCATGTGCTTATATATATGCGACTGGTCCCCAGGGTAGCCCATAACATAAGGAACCTTCTGTGTAGGCATGATAGACTGTGCTTGTTTAGTTTGGAGTCTGGTGAGCAGATGGCATCTGTGGAAGAAAAAGGCATTTTTTCCCCCCAGAGATATAGCGTTGGCCATAGAATCATAGCTTGGTGAATGACTATTCTGTTTCAAACTCTTGACAACTTGGCCTAGCTCACCCATGCAGGACACAACAGGTCTGGATGGATGTTGCAGCCCTTGGTGTATAGTGTTGATCAGTTGGAAAATACTGTATGGTGACCATTTGGATCAGGGCCAAATGTGGGACCCTGGTGCTGACCCAATGCTGAACTCAAAATAGTCCAGAATATTAATATAAAGCATACTAGACTCCATGGGTATTCTTAGCACATACATAATCCTCTGTAAAAAAAAAAAGGACAGGGTATTTATTGGGTAGCTACATAGGTACTCAAGGTAGGCTCATCCTATGTTATATTTTGAATATTCAGTTTGAGAAACAGTTATTGAAAGACAACTATGTGCTGAACCCCTAAGAATATCGAAGCCAGATTCTGCACTAGCGATAGAATTCAGTGCCATATTTACTGCTGTGGACCCCTGCCTGGCAAGCCTGAGGACCTGAATTTGGATTCCCAGAATCCATGTCATCCTTGGCTATGCAGTGAGTTCAGGGGCAGAGTGGATGTATCAGCTCATCTTTAATTCCAGAGGCAAGTGATCTCCTGGGCCAGCTGGCTAGCTCTGGGATTGAGACACCCTGCCTCAGTGAACGAAGTGGAAGACAGAGTGAGATTGAGGTTGATGCCAGCTGTCAACTGCTGGCCTCTGTACACATGGGATATGGGTACAAACCACACCTAGACACATGGAAATGGAAAAGAAAACAAGATTGTAAAGAATTTTAAGGAATGAAAGTAACTTGAGTTATTCTGAGAACACCGCTGTTCCAGGACAAAGCCACTTGCTTCCTGAGAAGAAGCAGGTCTGCAGTCCATGTCTGTGTGCTGGGTCACGGACTGCTCACCATCCAGGCTTTCATTCCAGTCAGATCCTGCCCGTACTCCAGGCTTGGACCAAGGAGCACATATGTCTCTTATACCCTCAAGGTTCCCCCAAATAAATCTTATATACTACAGAAAGAGGAAAGAGTGCATCTGAGTGTTTTAAGCAAAGTTAAAAGCTATGCTAAATAACATATTCAAATATTTCTGTTTTATTTAGGAACCATGCAGCTATCCCAAGGAGCATCTGTTACTTTCCTCTGTTTTCTTTCAGTCCAGTGTTTTCAGTTACCAAAAGAGCTCTGAACTCACCATCAAACTGACAAACTAGAGAACAAAGTCAAAATGCAATTCATCATTGTAATGGTTTGATTCAAAAACAGATTTGAGCCAAGTGTGGTGACACACACCTATAAATGCCAACACTTGGGGGATTAAGAAAGCAAGAAGATTTAGGAATTTGGAGTCATCCTTGGCTACAATGAATTTGGGGCTAACCTGGGCTATGTAAGACCATGTCTAATCACACAGACAACAACAACAGATTGATGCTTTTCATAGACATAGGATTGTCAATTCTTTGGTCAACAGACCTCATATTGGTTTAAGAACATATTCCAGGTAAAACAAAGAAATACATTTTAATGTTATCTAATACTGATAAGTCAAATTATGAAGTTTTTTCTTACTAAGACAAAATTTGAGTTTGAGTGGGTAGTATTTACCTAAATATGAACCTACTTGAATTAAATTGTAAAATATTTGGAACATGTTGGAACACTAAAAAGTAACTGTTAAGTGTATAATTAGTGTTTTGATATATTCATAGAATGGTATAAAATGGCCACAAGCTAACTCTGCACCACTCTTGTCACCTTAAGGAAACTCTACACCCACCTGCAGCAGCCCTGGGCAACTCTAAATCTCCCAATTCCATCGATCTTTCTCCTGTGGACATTTCATATGAACAGACTTGTACCTTCTATATACATCCGAGAAAGCTGTCCGATGCCATGGAACTGGAATCCCAGGTGGGTGTGAGCCATCAGTGTGGGAGCTGGGAATCAAACCCATGTCCTTTGGAAGAGCAGCCGGTGCTCATAACCTGTTGAGCCATCCATCTAGGCCGCAGCTGCTTTTAAGGTTTGCCCATGTACTGATCTTGTATGAGGACTTTTTCACTGACAGCCTTCCCCTGTAAACATGCAGGCCATTTCCCCTTTGTAGCTATTATGAACAAAGCCACCATAAACACCAGTGTAGAATGTGCGTATAAATGCATTTCATTTATTTTAGGCAGCAGCCAGGAGACCTGCTGGGTCATAAATTACTCAGATTAAGATTTTGAGAAGCCACTAACCTCCCTTTGGATGTGGCTGTAAGACATCTCACGTTCTTCCCTTGTTATTTGTACCAGATCCTGGTGGACACCCTGTGATACTGGATATTACTTCTGTGTAATATTGAGTCTGTGTGTCTCTGGTGACTGATTTTGATTATCCTTTGGTATGTTTATTGGCCACATGGACCATATGGACAACGGCTGGAAGTATCTACTACATCATTGGCCCAGGATTTTATTTTTTTTCCATTTATTTTACATATCAGTTTCCCCTCCCTCCTCTTCTTCTGTTCCCTTCCCCTGCCTCCCATCGATGCCCTCCCCCCCCCACTTCTCCATCTCCATTCAGAAAGGGGCAGGCCTTCCATGGGCGTCAACAAAGCATGGCACACATAGTTGAGGCAGGACCAAACTCTTCTCCTGCATCAAGGCTGGGCGAGGCAACCCAGCATGGGGATTAAGTTCCTAAAACCTGAATCTAGTTTTAATTAAGTTGCCTTTCCAAGTTGTAAGAAGCTTCAGTGACTTGGGGCATGGGTTCCTTTGATGGACAGTGAGGTTTGCAGGACTCTCCAGGCCAGTTGTCTCTTCACTTTGAGGTGGCCTCTGTAGAAATAAATACCTTTTGCACAGGGTAAATTAAAAGTATTACATTTCAATCTTCTGATTTTCCTGGAAAATCTGAGGGACAGTCTATTGATATGAGTGCATCTTTATCTCCATAAGCCAATTAGAAGAGAGCTCATTGACTTCAAGAGGCCCTGTGATCTAATTTATTAATCCCATCTGGACATAGCATTGCCCACTTACGTAATCAGAGCTAAAGGATTTTCTCAATTGTAGGCATGGCCGTTGATAGGAAGAAAGCAAAGGCTCCAGTTTGCAATGCCAGCCATGATTCAAGGGCAAATGGAAACACCCAGTGGCCCACACAGCACTGGGGTTGCTCACTGTCCTGGTTAGCACAAAATTACTCTCAAACTCCAAAGAAGATGCACAGAAAGACTACAGCGCCAAACTACCATGTACCAAGCAACAGATGAGACCTTCACTAAACATCCACGTGTTTGACGTGATGGCCAGTGTTGGCACTTGGGCGTTGGTGCCACTAGCAAGCCGTATCTCAAAGACGGAACCCAAGTGCCAAACAAAGGGTTAATACACGTGGAGATTAAAAGTGGACTCAGTAGCGTTTACTGCCTTATTGTACTTATCTCTGCTAGAAGGTAAATACCTGGGTTCAAAGAGCCTGCAGATCTCTAGTCATGGTCTAGCTGGCTCTGCTGGACACATCTGGAAAGCATCACAGATGCTAAAGGGCCAGTAACAAAACCCTTGTCAGTTTTTAAAAAGTAGTATCAAAACATGGCTTCCCAAACAGACACAACGATGGCTGCATGCTAACTTGGGCTCAATTTTATTGAGGCATGCTTGACAAACAGGCGAGCGCGCGCATACACACGCACATGGTTTTATAAATATACATCGCCACTATGAAGCTAATTAACACATTTATCATCTCACACACTTCCTTTATTATATTTAAAACTTGGCCACCTCTTAACAGATTCCAAGCAAACCACACAGTGTTTATTAGAATCCCCATGCCAAAGTTAGCGTTCTGGAACTTATCTTGTATAACTGACCCCCCATCTCCTGACACCTACTGCTCTCCCTTGCTTTGACACAACTTAGGTTTTCCTTACACTTGCATGCATGCTTATGCTTCTAAGATTTTATGTCACTGAGTATAATAATCTCTAGGCTCATATACACAGTATTGTCAAGTGGTAGGGTTTTAAAGATGTATGTAGCATTCCTGTCTGTGTGCATGTATATATCATCACAGTTGACAGCAGAGTTGGCAGTGGGCATTTTTTTGTGTGTTGTGGGACGGAGAGAGCCAAATATATGGCTGACAGCATTCACACCTGCGACTTTCCTTTCCGGCGAGACTTTCTGCGTGGATAGTCCACAGACCCCAGGTTTCAGGGTTCTCCAGGGTGACAGGTTCCTATCTTCCTCTCAGCTGGTTTAGGGCTGGTTATAGTTTGCAAGCTCTACTCCCCATTGCCCCGGGAAAACATTCTGTAAACTGGCTTCAGTTGAATGTGAAGAGTCCCAGATGGTTTCTCTAGGACTTATAGAAATGTCTCCAGCTTACCAAAGTTGCACATCTCCACAGGGGAGCCATCTCCACCGCTTTGGCTGTCTCCCTGGAGACACTCACCCACTTAGACACTTGAGCACTCTCATCAAAAGTCATCTCTTTTTGTTCCTGCCTCTCTTTGTGTCAGAGCTCTGCTTCTGAAGAACTGACCTAAAGCTCTGTAGTAAACTCTACTTTCTAGATTTTTCTCTTCATTGGGCCCTTCTCAATGTCTGGGTTGAGCTTGGTGCTCTTTAGATATAGTGTACCTTGTTTCTACTGATGGAATGCTGAATAAATGTGGTGGTGTTAGGTGCTTTTGAGTTCCTTATTACACTATTCATAACTATGTATAACCCATTTGCTGGTGGGCTAGGATGTGTTTGTGGTAATTGTTTTCAGGTAACTGTTTTTATGTCCTAAGAAAAACTGAACAAAATTTGTGTCCACTTCATTTAAACATCTTTTCAAAGTTATTGAGTGCTACTCTTGGGATTTGCTTAATTTTCAGGTGTATGCATGAGTATAGATATGCACTTAAGGTATATACCTATATAAACATTTTGCCTGCATGTATGTATGTGTGCCTTGCACATGCCTTGTGCCTGTGGAGGTCAGAGATGGTGTTATATTCACTGTAACTGGAGTTGTAGATGGTTGTGAGCCACCATGTGGGAGCTGGAGTCAAATGTGGGTCCTTTGCAAGAGCTTTAAACTGATGAACCATCGGTCTCACCCAAAATGACTTTTAGTTGCTAAAAAGATTTGAGGGTTCTTATCTTTGCCAAGCCAAGATAAGATACAATTTTAAAATTTGGAAAAATAGTCATTAAAAACCCAGCATGCTGGTCATGGTGGCATACACCCTAGCACTTGGCAGGTAAAAGTCTATATAGTCAGTTCCAGGACAGTTAGGTCCATGTAAAGAGACACTATCATTGCCTCTGCCCTGAAAAATATATAAAGGCTCTTTGGAGGGTTACCAGTGATGCTGATGCGTCTCATTATGACATAAATACATTTCTACTTCTACCCTGACTTAACTCTGGGCCTACAGATGTAGCACGTTTTGCCTGTGTTTAGGACTGTTAGATATTTGGAATATGATGCATATGTTTCCTGATTTCAGCCACAGCTTTCCAGGCTTCCATTTAAAATATAATTATTTTATTCAAAATAAAAATATTTTGTAAACAAAAAGACAGTGGATGGACATGCACTCACTGGACCTAGTGAGTTATTAAGAGAGAGAAAACATGGGAGAGGGTGGGTTGGGGAGAAATCTTGGGAAAGGTGGAGAGGGCAAATAGAGGTAGAGGTGGATGTGATCAAATTTCATTATATTTTAAGGATTTTTTTTAAAAGACAGGTGATGGGGAACCTTGTTAGCCAATTATCTTTAAGAGGTGGGTCTTAAGGCATGGCTTCACTGGTACCCAGGGGAAAACCATGTGCACTGCTCAGGTGTTCTTTCTCTGGGTGATCCCTGCTGAACACAGCAGAACTTGGACTTCTCGTTTCCTGTTTCATGAGTTTTCCCCCTTATAATAAATACAAATATAATTGTTTTATCCTTTACCTAGCCTGGTTATTTCTATACAGAGGGAATCATTTGATAAGGATATAAACTCATACACATGAAGTGTGTTTTTAAGCTGGGCAATGGTGGCTCAACACCTTTAATCCCAGCACTCAGGAGACAAAGGCAGGCGGGTCTCTGTGTGTTTGAGGCCAGGCTGGCCTACAGAGTTAGTGCTAGGCCAGCCATGACTACAAAGAGAAACGCTCTCTTGAAAAACAAAAGTATAGAAAACAAAGAAGTGTTTTGGTAAGGATTAAAAATCATTTTTATGTGATTAAGATTTGTCCTAAGAATTGATCTAAAAATGGGACAAACAAGAACACAACTAAAATATTAAGTTATGCTGTAAAAAGTATTAGAAAATTCAAAATGTAGATAACCTAGGTATAAGGAAGTTGATTCTAATTGAGGGCCATTAGCATTCCTAAGGTCAAAAGTCAATAATACCCTGAGATAAAGCTAGTCCTTGAATGAGTACAGTGTAAAGATGCTTTTACTTCATCCACACTGTGCTGTTCATTTTTCTAACTTTAAATACAATGCTCACATTACGTCATTATGTAAGTGGTATGCCAAATACAGAGAGGAAAGATAAAAATACCAGGCCTGAGTCATAATGGCAAACAGTAGTTTCGCTATTACCTAAGGATTCTTCCTCAATGGTGTTACCAGCTGCCCCTCTCCTGAAGATTGCCTTCCTACCCACCCCCCCCCCGTCAGCTTCCTTTTTAACCAGATTATAGGAATGAGCTTATAGCAAAAAGGGACATAGAATATTTGGCCTCTGTCATGTCCAAAGGAAATTCCATCTCCCCAAACTCCAAAAGGCAGTCCAAATATCCAGAAATGGGCCCCATCTGGACTTTAGGAGGATTTCTGGTGCTTAGACCAAAGACAGCATTCTTCAGGAACTTATGAAGCCTCTACCAGAAGGAGTCATTTTCCTTACCTCTGACAGAAGGAACACATGGCTATCTGCAGTGTCAGGAATACCCGTTACACACATTTCAAAGCCCTTCTCACTTCCTCCCCTACTCTAAACCCCCTCCAGCTCGCAGGCTTCTCTTCTTCCAGCTACTGGCTTTCTTTATAGCCCTGCTTTCCTCCACATGTGCTCTCTCCGCTCTGTCCTGCTTCTCTCGCCGTTTTCTTTATTCTCTAACCTCCCACTATTCTCTCTCTCACAGATAGCCCTGTCTAGGTCCAGTCTGCTGGCCATGTTCAGTCTACTTTCTCTTTCTGCTCTGGATTCTTCCAGATGCCTCTGGATCTCAGATATACAATGAAAACCCTTGTCTTCAGCACAATATGAAGCAGTCACGTCATCACATCCGTTTATACAGTTATAAACTGTATATGTTTATGTTATACATCCATATAACATGTGATGCTTAGCCAACCGAGCTGCTGTGAACTGAAGGCTCCCAACAAGAGCTGCGCCTGTATTATGTAGCTAAGGTTGATGGGCACTTCAGTGATTGTAGAGTATCAAAATGTTACAAGTCCAAAGCCAAATTATCTTGGGATCTAGAAGTTTCTTAAGCAGCCATTTATTGCCCCCTTCTGTGTGTGATCTAACTTCCTGCGACAAAATTCCTGTGATGGGACAGTCTAGAAGCTTCTCTCAGTCAAAATACTCCTCTGAATCAGTAAAGGATATGACATTCTTCAGAAGACACTCCAGCCAAACCGACCAGCAGTGACTCATCAAGTGTGACTCATCAGGATGTTCTGAGACACCCTTGTTCTGGGCCAGTTTTTCTTGGAGTGCCCCTTATTATATTAGATCTACACACAGTGGCTGGGTTACTTCCTGTGGAATAAAATTCTTTTGCATGTTGGGGCTCACCACCCTAGCTAAGCCTTCCTCTGCCCACACCAAAGCCTTCTCCTGATTCACCATCCCTCCCAGACTAGCCTGTAGGTTAGGCCTACTTAAAAACACTGTCTTTCAAATCTCTCCCCAGTCTCCATGACTCCATCTCCTGATTATCATCACCCTCACTGCCACCATGCTATTGGGTCTTTGCTCTTGGATTCATTTCTCAAGGCTGAGATTGGCTTTGCACGCACACGGAAAGCATACTCCAATTCCTGAACCCAACACAACTCAATTTTTGATCCCAGAGTTACCATTGGAAAAAAAAAAAAACGCCCTCCTAATCCCATCTATCTACTCCTGAGACCTGTGGAAGATTCCATACCCCTTCTCAAAAACAATGGGTTAAAGTTTTCTTTCCTGCCCCTCTGATGTCTCTGGTATCTCTAAATCATTAGACAGAAACCACCTTCCAAATAATCTCTAGCTCTCTGTGTTGGTTTACTTCTATGTCAAACTTGTTACAAAGCTAGAGTCAAGAAAGGAGGCATCCTCAATTGAGAAAATGTCTCTGTAAGATGTGGGCAAGCACACAGTGCATTTTCTTAGTGATTGATAGGGAAGTGCTGTTGGGATTAATGAGTCCTGGCCTTAAGTTGCTTTTCCATCCTAGAACCTTCTAATATAAGTTACTAGAAGCTGTGCCTAGTTAGATCAGAGGATCACCTGTTGACCATTAACTGCAGTGTATTTAAGTCTACATGGTGTTAATAAAGATGGGCTTTCTGAACCAGCGTTTTGGAGCTGTGTGTGTCAGTCTGTCTCTGTGTCTGAGTTCAACATCCAGCCCCTTGCCTGAAGCTAGGGAACTGGGTGCCAGCACACAGAACACAGACACGGGGGTGGGGGGGGAGGGGCGGTGCACGGCCAAGTGCCCAGTCCATTGTGGATGGTATCATTCCTGGGCTGGTGGTCCTGGCTTCTATAAGAAAGCAGGCTGAGCAATTCATAATCAGAGAGCCATAAGCATCACTCCTCCATGGCTTCTGCATCAGCTCCTGCCTCAAGGTTCCTGCCCTGTTTGATTTCTTGTCCTGACTTTCTTCAGTGATGAACAGTGATGTAAAAGAGTAAGCCAAATTAAACCCTTTCCTCCCTGAGTTAATTTGACCATGGTGTTTGAATACAGCAATGTACATTCTCCATTTTATTTTTCCTCTTTACTTCTTTGAATACACTGCCCCAGTTAAAGCGTTCAACCCTCAACAATGAGAACTACTCTTAGTATTACTCAGCACTATGACTCCAACATCACTTGATCAATGACCATTAACCATGCCCTCCCTTCCCTCATCTACACACACAACTGCACTGATGGCTAGGATAAACTTACAGGCACTGATCTGTATTCTCCCAAAACAAAGGGGCCTACTTTTATTGACTGAACAGGTACCCTAACAATGATCACCACAACCCTGAAATAAATGGTATCAAAATTCATCCTGGAGATTATGACTGATGCTAATAGTTACCCTTTTGATAACTATGTTGATTTTTATATCCACAGGCTTTGCTCTAGTCAGTCTGCTGATCCGATTTATCCATACCACCACCCAACATGCATGTGGACAGTATCCTGATGGTACGAATGCAGATACTCTCTAACCCAGAGACTGCCTCCTAACTACTCACCATTGAACAAGAGAATTCTCTAACTTAGTGATAACCCAGTCCAACATGAGCAGCCAGAGAATTTCAGCTACTCTAATCCTAGGTTCTCTCTCCTATCGTCTCTCCTCTTCATATAAATAAGATTGAAAACAACAGATCACATTGGCAGTGAATCCATCTTCCCCCGCCCCAGCAATGGGCTTCTCCAGCTTGAAAAGCCCTATAAGAAGGGCTACAGACAGGACATTGCCTATTATCACATCACAGATTTAACTAGGAACATTGTTCTTCCGGATGCCCCCTTCTCTAGAAATGTCCTTGGGACATTTTAAACACCCACCTCAAGCAAAAAAATTAAGTAATGTCTCAAGCCGGGTTAAGTGATGCCAGCTGACCCTGAACCCATACCCCTATGACAACAGCTCCCTCTCCTTACTCCCTGACTTTATGGGGTCTGCTATCTGTGGGTGAACCTACAATTCTACTCCAGAACCCTGCTGGGCTGTGCTTCTCTGTTTGCTTGAATTAGTAAAGCTCTCTCTTGAAAGATTAGTCAATTCAGTTCCTTTTTCCCAAGTCCCCATCTTCCCCTGTCCAACCCTAAAACCTAGGATCAAACAAAGTTGCTGTTTCACCAAGCTATGGCTGAAAATCATTCCTTGGGCTTGTCATTGGTCCCCTATCTGGGTAGATAAACAGTTATTCCTGTCTCCATGGGGGAGGGGGGAAATCACACACTAGCAGCTCAGATTGTTCTTTTTGGTTCTGGGATTTACCAGGTACATCTGGGTGGACCCTGCTGAGCAGAGTTCTTGTGACAGTAACTTCATTTGTGTGTGTGTATGCTCTTGGAGTTGTGATTGGAGATATTGGAGTTCTCTATAGAACCAGAAATAAAATGGTGTGTGTGCATGTGCATGTGTGTAAGTCTGGAGAGAGGCAGAGTAAGGAATGGACATTTTCATTATGATTATAGAGTATGAGAATCCCAAATCTGTAAGGCAAGATGGTATCTGGAGAACCAGTGAAGAGCTGACTGAGTTCAAGGTCAGGAGCCACCAGTTTAGAGACCCAGAGATGAGCTAGTACTTCAGTGCAAGGAAGAAACGGTCTGATGGAGAATGCCCTCTGATGTGAGGTCAGGTTTTTGGCTGTTCAGGTTCTTCAGCTGATTTGACCCACCCACATTAGGCATGGAAATTAACTTTGCTCAAAGTCTACACATTTTAAGGACCATTTGGAGTCCTGGCCTCCAGCTGCTCTTCTCAGCTAGTGACCTTTTCTTACCCCTTTGATTTGAGCTTCTGAGAACTGTGTCAAAGTTGTTTAGCATCCCTGCTTCCCGAGCACACATTGCCCTGGCCTTGACCTAGGATCAGGCGATGAGTGCTTCACCTGTTGGCCCACCTGGCTGTGTTAGGTATAAAACCATGGTGCTGTTCAATAAAGGGCTTCTTCTACCAGCAGCTTGAGAGGTGTATGCGTATTTAAACCTCATGTCCATCGCTTGGTTTCAGTTTCAGGCCATTTAAATGCCAATGTCATCTACAAAGTTAACTTCATAGCAATGTGTCCACAGATGTTTGTCCAATCAACTGGGCACCATAGCAACTGGGAACCACTACTATCATCAAGAGTGATGACCTCAAGGGAAGGATGATCCAGGGCTCCCTGCTGGGTTGGCAGTGGACGTAGGTGTGGTCAACTGCTCTGTTGTGATGGCTACTTCATGGATCTTAGGATTCAGGAACTGGGCGGGGGGATTGCATTTTCAAGAATGTTAGAATACACTGACCATCTTTCTAGAGGACAGGCCCAGGCAAGCAGGACCCATATTCTTGTTGGGATTTGACACTTTTTGAGTTTTTAATGTGAAACACTCATTGTCCCTTTCAGGTCTGGGTTCTGAACTCTCTGTAGGACACTCACATTTGAACAAAACTGGCCTACTTCTTAGAACTGGAGGTAGGCAAGGGAGAGCTGAGTAGCAGGGAAAATGGAATTCTCTTCCCTTCTTGTGATTCACTAATGTCCCAAGTGTGGGGGGCTGACAATCCTTGTCACCTCATCCTACACTCACAGAGCACCAGAGTGGATCTGTGTACATCAGAGAAGATGATTTCAGCTTGGGGCCAAGGATCCTTAGCTGATCTCTCATGAGAACCAGCAGCATCTAAGGAGGCAATAGTATCCTTGTTTATCTAGGCTTATGTAAGTTATTGGCTTTTTGAAAACCTGTGTTGCACTTTAAAAAAATATTCTTGCATAGGATTCACACTTATTAAACCACTGAGGAGGAGGAACACTCATCCCTTTGCTTTCTAAGAGTGCAGCTGTGACCAGCTATCTCCCGTTCTTCATGCCTTTCCCACCACGATGGACTGTGCCTTCAAGCCACAGCCAACATGTTTCCATAAGCAATGAAGCAACAGTCAAGGCATTATCCATGGAGGAATCTCTCAAGTTCATTCAAGTGTTCACTTCAGAAACTAGCAAGGACCTGGGAGTTGATACGGAATTAGGGGAAAAGTGAATCCATCCGATGTTGCACATTGACTGCAGGTGACAAACATTTTAAGGTTATACAAGTGACCATTCCAGATAATGACAAGATTAACAGCTATGAGAGCAAAGGGCCAAGTTCAAAAGATGGTGAGGAGATTGGCATGGGTTTCCTTATTAAAGTTCCCTATGTAGGAAATCACCTTCTGTTTTGGGTGTGTGGCCGTCAATGCTTGTCCCTGGCATAGGGTTGTGGATCCTGAGTAAGAGAAATACTCTGAGAAGTATCCTGGATGCTGCAGACTTTTGAAAATGTAGTCGTTAGACTACTTCCTGGATTTGAGTTTGGCAAGGTAGGAAACCCAAAGATAGACCATGAGGTTGATGTGTTTAAAGAACAAGAGAGAATTTCTGTAGAGACATACAGAATATATAGCATCCTTCCATGTTTAATAAAGTAGAACATGCCTGTATCTGAAGAACATAATCTCTGATGTAACTATCAAGCCAACTGTAACAAACATTGTGACCAGTGCACTTTGAGAGATGACACAGACTTGGTCATAGACTTTCTTGGTTGACCAGATGACACACGTTGTGAGTGTCCTTTGAGTGATGCTCAGATTGTGATGAAATGCAAGACCTCTTCACGCATCCCTCGCAAAACTCTCTCTGAAAAAAGCACGTAACTGGAAGATTTCCCCACACCATGATTGATTTCAAGAAATGAAAATGACCAGAAGCACGTTCCCAGGATTACGGCACTGAAGGCTGAGGCCAGAGTCAATATTCCAAAGTTCAAATCTAAGAGCGTTTGCTCAGTTCAGCACCCTCTGCTCCTCCATCACGATGAATAGTCCACACAGAGGGAGCTTCAGATAGAGGTTATTGACCTGTAGTGTGCATGGTATTGAAAACTAAGTACAACTATGTGGGATTACTAGGATCCTGTAAGTATCTCTGGAACAAAGACCTGATTATATAAACAGCCACCTTGCAAAGACACTGTCCATCTTCTGAAGTGTCCGGATCTGTGGTGTGTGGGGTGCGCACTTCAGGTTTAAACACTCCCAGCCAGACACGGTACCATATGCTTATCTCAACACTGGAGGAGCCGAGACAGGAGGACTTTTAAGTTTGAGGCAAGCCTGGGATACATTGCCAGTTCAAGTCCAGCTTGAGCTACATAGTGACATTAGGTCTCAAAAAGGAAATGAAAGGAAGGAAGGAAACTATGAATTTTCTCCACCCACCTACCCCACTTCCACCCACCCAGATTGATGTCTGGTTGTATCCTCATGGCATAGAAACCTCAAATAGTCTGGGGGTTTGAGAGGTTAAAAAATGAGTCTTTAAAAACTTTCAGATTTTCTAATTTTCCATGCCAGAGTGTAATCTTCAGTATTATGTGTATTGTCCGTTTTATGCCTCACTACAGTTCAGTAAACATTTAACGAGCTCTGTAGTTTACAGGTGAAGGAAATCAGCCCCACGGGAATAGCTCAAGTGGTAGAGTGCTATTTGCGCACAAGGGCCTGAGTCTAACTCAGTCCCTGGGTTGAAACAGCCAGACAAGGATTGTAATGCCACCACCAAGGATGCAGAGACAGGCAAATCCCAGCTCTCACTAGCCAGCCTAGCCTACTCGGGCAACTTTGAGCCTAGGGAGAGACCTCATCTTAAAAAAAAAAAAAAAAAAAAAAAAGAAGGAAAAGACAATTAAGGAAATCAGTCTGCTCACTTCCATGTACTCTTGGGTGGGTGGCTGGGAGAAAAGCTATTAGGAAGGCACATGCATGTACACACACACACACACACACACACACACACACACACACACACTTACGTCCTATACTTTAACCCGAATGCAAACACAGAAAACGAAGATGCCTGTGAGCTGTGTCATAGATGATACATTTTACCATTTAGTAAAGACCATGTTTCTCAAGCTGGCTCATGAAACAAAATACACTTACAGAACATTTCCCCAGCAACGTGTGAAGCCGGGGACACAAAGGCTTTCACACCAGTAATGGGGTTGGTGGAAATTCCTCCTTCATATCAGGTTACTCCATTTTAAACACTTCAAGAAGAAAGCATCTTCTTCACTAGATATGAAAATCTGCCAACTTGCACAGATAATTTCCTCTAGACCTCCAAATTAACCGTCAAGAAGCTGCAAAGTAATTTAATAAGCTTCCATAGAGTGGCAAGCACGACCGTATTGAAATAAAATATCTTTTTTCTTCCATAATGCTGGGGATGGGACCCAGGGCCTGGCTCAGGCTAGGCAAGAGCCCCACCGTTGGCCACACTCCAGTCACATCTTCCTCTAAAAACTCATCTGCTAATTTTTCTGTGTATATGGACATGCTTTCAGAAGCAAGCACATGCGTGTGCGTAGAGAGGAGAGTGAAAAATGCTGGGTGTCATACACCTTTAGAATTTTGAGACAGGATTTCTTATTAGACTGGAGCTTGCCAAATAAGTTGGCTAGTCAGGAAGTACCAGGGATCCTCCGCATGCATTGCCTTTTTTTTTTTTTTTTTTTTTTGACTACGGGGATTAAAGGAGTGTGTCACCATAACCTGGTCTGTAAGGCTGACCAGTGGGACTGTTTTACTCTCAGATCTTCAGGCAGTCTTTATTAAAATATAATTGAAATGCCACTAAAATTGGGGTCCATGTAACTATTGATATGCTGTTGTGGGAATTCGGTCCGATAGCCAGTTGGATTGGGGAGACTTGGCCCAATGGGAATGGTCTCCTCTGGGGAGATGTGACGGGATAAGAACCAGGGAGCAATGATTGCCTGCTCTCTGGAATGGTGGATGAACTGGCAGCAGGCCACGGCTTGGAGCTTCCCCATAACCTTTTGAAAGCAAGGTTGAAGCAGAACAGCTGGTGACACTGCCCAAATTTCTCATTCTGTCTTATAAACATGGCACATATTTTGATATTAATAAAAGGTAACAATCCAGTCTTCCTTCTTTAATATGCCCACAGTAAGTGGCTATAGTTTACAACCAGAAACCACGCTGATAGAAACAAGTTTTTCCCACTTCCTGTAGGTAGTCAGCATCAGGTGACGGTATCTTGGAAGCAGGCTACGATGGCTTGGATGTCTTGCGAGCTTTCAGTTTAAAGTGGGATCTTGTTGGTTGCATTGTGCCTGCACATCTCCTTCCACCCGAGGCTATATTTTCTCAGAATCCCTGTGGCAGTCTGCTGGTTTAGGCCCAACTCCTCCAGCAAGGTAGGGAAGGGAACAAGAACCTTTGTTCTGGTGGAGAAGTAGCTTTAATCAAGGATGGTTTTGACTCAACAATGACTCTGCAGGGTACTGTCTTTCCCAGTCATCTGCCATCGTATGGTTGCTAGTGGGTGCTTGCTTGCTATTCCTGACTCAAAGGGCATCAGTGACTTTGGGGTTCTTGGAGGGAAGTCTTAGTGCTGGCACTGCTTGACTTAACCTCCTCCAGCTTCTGTTGCCAGAATGGCTCCTGTCCACCCTCACCCTGCAGTGAGAATTCCTTGCCACACATCTTTCTGCCATGTGCTGACCGCCCCCCCCCCACAAGGCATTTTCTCCAACTTGAGGTTTTAATTTTTTTATTTTATTATTATTATTTTTTTTTTGGTTTTTCTAGACAGGGTTTTCTCTGTGGCTTTGGAGCCTGTCCTGGAACTAGCTCTGTAGACCAGGTTGGTCTCGAACTCAGAGATTCGCCTGCCTCTGCCTCCCGAGTGCTGGGATTAAAGGCGTGCCCCACCATCGCCTGGCTCCAACTTGAGGAATTTTAAGTGCTTATAATTTCTTGTGTAGATATGTAAGTCTTTAAAATTAGGCTAAACGGATAGCCTTATATATTAGAATACATAATATTAAGTGAGGTTACCCAAATTAAGAAAATTTGAGTATATTTACTCCTATGTGGATTCTTACCTATAGCATGCTCGTGTGCATAGGTAAACACGGGTAAGTGTGAGTGTTGTGTGGTTACAAGGGAGTCCAGGAAGGCAAGGTAAGGTGACGAGAAGGACGGGAGGAAGGTAAGAGGACACAGGGCCATGAGAGAGGCCCTAAGGTAATTGTGGTTTAGTTCTAATTTTTTGTGTGGTGGGTAAGTACATAAAAACATAATTGACAGCAGAAGTACAACACCCAAGCAAAGCTCCATGATTTCAGGATATTACTCCAACTGTATCAAAGTTCACTGAGATGTACAGGACTTGAGCTAGACAAGAGTCTGAATTTATGTAGCTACATAAAATATAGGTCCATGATGGAGAGAAAGCATACGGTATTTTTCTTTCTGGGTCTGATTTTGCAAAGTAGTGTTATTGCAACTTTGCTACAAATGATACAGTTTTATTCTTTAGGGTTGAGTAAAATTCTGGTGTGTGTATATACTTTACATCTCTCTTTACAGCTATGCTGATTCTGTCGCTTGGCTATTGTGAATAGGGCTGCAGTCAACAGGTGAGATGCTGACTTAGGGTATAGACCCAATAGTGGACCATAAGGCTGTTTTTAGTTTTTTTGAGGAACTGTAACCAGACATTTCCCTCCTGCATGCCAATTCCTAAATAACCACTCAAAGGCTTAATATTAATTATAATTGATGGCTCAGTCTTATTTCTGGCTGGCTCTTATGTTTAAATTAACCCATTTCTATTAGTCTATGTTTTGCCATGTGACTTGTGGCTTGTTACCTTACTATTGCTTCCCCAGCGGCTGCGGGTGTCTCTCTCGTCTCTGCCCTTCTCCCTGTATCTCTGCTTGGGTTTCCCACCTGATTCTATTCTGCCTGGCTATTGGCTAAGTCAGCTTTATATTCATCATCCAATAAAAGCAGTTAGGCTACCTTTCTATTAGTGAAATGAAGGGGAGGCTGATAGTGATATATGAGGCATAGGAGGTTGTGAAATGGACACATCAACACCCACAGCCTTCTAAGTCTTTGGATTATTTTCTCCACATTTTCTTGATATGGTTCTAGCATATTGATTGGTAGGGGTAGGTTTTGTGGAGGTTGCAAGCTCCCCTTGAGGGCCCACTTCATCGGGTGAAGCCAATATATGGTCGAAACAAAGGGAGTCTCGATTCTTCAGATGAGGGGATGGGCGCTCAATCAGTCGTGATTGCTCAGTTGGACCTGCAAGTTTGTGATTCATTTGAAAATACTAGTATCCTGAGCTTTGAAACAACAATATCCAAAATGAGTCTGACTTTTTACCTATGGATGCTATTATCTCATAACCCAAGCGCCCTTGATATGGGTTTGGTTTTATAACATGAATCCTACAGCTATCAGAGATGAGAAATTTTATTAGAAGTCTTAGAGTCACTGAGTCTCTAAGAATGCCTTGCATTGGCAATGTAAAGATCCACAGCTCTCATCTGATGTCAGCAATCAAATCCAATCTATTGTTTTGTGTGGATAAGGGTGATAACACCAATAACCATGGAATTCAGGGTTTAAAAAAATATCAGGAAAAAGCCTTGTAGGTATCTCAAGCAGAAATGATTAATTCAAGGAATCACACCCCTACACGACCACCTGAGTCAAAGGAACAAATGTTAGGGGAACTAACTCCCACTTGGAGGCACACTGCTGTCGAGAGCCAGTTAGCACTTGCTAGACAGAGTTTAGGTAATTACAGAAACCCCTAGAAATGTCAGTTTTTCTCTAGGCCAGAGGCAGGTTGTCAGGGGACCTGAGCACAGTGACGCTTCCACTTGGCAGATTAATACCCTAGAGATGAAGAAACAGATCAGCTTTAGTTTGCTTTGAGGCTTAGCATGAGTGTTGAGTGTTCCTCATTAAAAACATGGAAGTCACACTCAGGGGCCCAGAGGTAAGGGGCCTTGGCAGACAGTCGTTAGCGGTCCAGCTCCTATGACACAGGGAACAGTGAATTTTCACTCTTTTCACTTAAACAGTCAACACCAAGAACCGGTTCCGGAGTCCATTGGATTGAGGATGCAGGAGTTCTGAAATGGTGGGAGAGAGGAAAAAAAGAACAAATTTGGCAGAAAAGTAGAATAGAAAGGAAATTTCTTTAGAACGCTAAAGAACTTGATTGCTCTTTGGGCTAACGAGGGAGGGGGACATAACTGGGGGAGGGGGAGGGAAATGGGAGGCAGTGGCGGGGAAGAATCAGAAATCTTTAATAAATAAAAAATTAAATAAAATACTTACTGAAAGACAAAAAAAACCTCTGGTCTTAAGTTTTGATTCATCCTGAAGTGTACAGAGATACTTGGGTAAAATTAGTCCTCAGAATTTGTAAAGTTTTGAAAGTAATTCTTTGGAAAGACATCTCAATAATCAATTATCACACTTAATTGGCGACAGGAAGTTTCCATTGCCAAATTTGCCAGGTGCTTGTTTTAGAATTTCCTATTAGAATATGTTTGTGTCATGGCCAAGTTGAGTGTTTGATAAATCTTATTAATTTAATTCTTCACTCAGAAAAACTAGTAATTTATGGTTTAATCAGTACCTCAGACCAAAATGTACTCTGCAGAAATGTCAAGGTAGGATTTAATTTATATCCATAATTCTATTTATTCCTAATTTAATTTTACATTAAAGATGATAAATTCTCTTATACAGCAATCAGCCCAGAATTGAATATGGGCTTAAAGTCAAGAGCTAAAAGCTTTGGATTCAGCATAAAAAATGTATGCAAGTTGTACAAACTCTTATAAGGGTTTATTTTCTCTTAATTCATGTCAAGGTAAGGGTTGGCCTGATTTTGGTCTGACTATTTTTCTCAGTGTGCTGTGGTTTCAGTTAAGCTCTCACATATATAGCTCATGCTAGCCTTGGACTCTTATGTAACCACAGATAGCCCTATAAATCTAATCCTCCTGTATCTAAAGTGTTGGGATTACGCATATGTGCCACCATGTCCAGTTTCAAAGTGCTCCTTTAGGTCCTGATGATTAAGTCATGAAAATATTAAATACCCAAAGACGTGAATCATTAGAAAGCAATTTAAGATTTCACTTTGGCAATTTCCTACCCAAAGGTTGCTAATTGAGTTAGGGAGGTATTTATTTTCATAGTCAAGTGCTAATGGGCTTCAACGATTTTAGCAGTGATTACTTGCTTCACCCTCAAAAGTGTAAAAAAAAAAAAGCACAAAATTGAATTTCAGGTAAGTCACGAAAAATTGAGTAGATTCAATAAGATTCCAAAAGAATCTCCTGTGCCTGTATATTTAAACATCTTTGTGAGAAGCTTTTCTATAGAAACTAAAGCACATATACAATTATTAATCTGGAGAATTAACATAATGCCACTATAATTTTAAGCATTACTATAATGCCATAGTAGCTTTTGGATTGTGGTGTAGTTTGGTTTTGCCCATCTGACACTTGGTTCACAGCTGATGACATTTGTGTTAGGAAGCTGTGGAACCTTTAGGAAGTGGAGCCTTAGTGGAGGAAGTGGTCTTTGAGGTTTACAGTCCAGCCATCCTTGTCTGCTCTGTCTCCCTGGTCCACTGTCATGTGATCCTCATGGACCCACTTCCATGGAGCAGCTCCATATGACTGGCCTTCTGACATTGTAGACTGTATCCCCCGAACTGCAAACTAATTTTGTGATTACAAGATATAAAAAAAGAGGCCAAGGATAGTAAAAACTGTTATGTCTATATCTGCCTAAACTTATGAATGTGGCAGTCTCAAAGCTGCTGTAATGGTGGACACCTGAGAACCTGAGCTAAATTTGCCAGCTGGCCATAGTCTGTAGCAGGACCACTGAACGTGATCTGTGATGGGCCCAGGCAGAGCAGACAATGAGGGACAAGACTACCGGGTCCCAAGTGCCAAGCGGCAGAGGGAGCGTGACTTGTGACCCGCTACATGGCCCAGCTTCAAGTACAGATCCCAGTTTCCAAGGCTGACAGCCACACTGCAAAAAAGTAGCCTTGGGGAACTGAAGCTCCAGACCCAGACAGGGGTCTCTGAAAATGTTAAAAAAAAAAAAAAAAAAACAAGCTAAGCCTTTCAGCTAGGCAGACTTGCAGTTTGAATTAAGAATTTAAGGAAAGTGGAGATTAATTCAGGACTCAAGAGAAGTTAAATGCAACCACGCAGCTGATGGGAGCTCATTACAACCAGGGCTGCCTTCTCCTACAGCTATACCAAAAGGCACCCAGAAAAATTTTGTGGACGTTGTCAGGCCTCTAGAGAAGACTGCTTTTTGCTGATTTTGTTGGCGTCAGGGAGTTGAGATGCTTGACCATGTCCTGGGGTGGCTGATTATTGTGTGTTTTTTCTGGGCTCTGTGGAACTGACTGGCTGGCAGCTTGGAATTTTGTAAGATGCTGGAAAGGCAGAGAATTATGTCTGGAAAAAATTTTAGATCCTTGTTGATTAAAGGAGGAGAGTCCCAAGATGGAAGATTGAGGGGTTTTTTTTGGCAGGGGGTGTAGGAGGGAATTTCCCAGGGGTTCTGGAAATCAGGAATGATAAGGGAAGAATTAAATGATATTTTGGGAGAGTCTGGTCCCTGGAGTTTATGAAAAAAATTTTTGAAAAGAAATAAATTTTAGACATATTAAGAGCTTATGATTATGATGATATAGTGTTGGAATGGAAGAGAATGGGGAATTATTGGAAAGGGAAATTAGGCCCCTCAATGTTTTACCTGAAGCAAATCTTAAGGCACTTGTTCTCTTTAGCATCATGGTATTACCTTAGCATCCAGGAGACACGGCTGTAGTCAGTGATAAACCTGTTATGTTAAAGTCTGTTTTGTGAGTTTTTGGAGTTTGGGGCTGCAAACTTGTTATTGTTTCTTACCATCTGGGCTTTTGACAGTCCTTGTACCTCTGGCTCTATGTTTAATGATGGTCCCTGTAATAACAGCAGAGTGGTTAACTGGAAATTTAAGCGTGACACTGGAGATATAGAGAGGTTGGAAAGGCAGATAGGAGAAAGAGGATGAGTATATGGAGTTTTCGGCACAGGAGAGTTGAGTAAGGAAGAGACTTATTTTTCTAGAACTGGAGAGAGTGGTTGATCTTGGCGCCCTCTGGAACTTAAGGGAACAGGGCCCTGTTTGAGTTACTGTATATGAGGGAGTATCTTGAGCTGGAAGAGATAAAGGTTTAAGGTGGGACAGGTGAATCCAATGAGGAAGTCCCTCAAACTTGGCAGTTGTGGGAGTCACAAGAATTACTTTAAAGGGGCCCTGCCATTTAGGGGAAAGGGGTGAGGGGCATTGGTCTGGGGAGAGAATAGTACCTGATCCCCTATTTTAATCAGCTGTGGGCATGGATTAGCACATGGTTGGGGTAATGAGTAGTCAGTAAAATCCCATAATAGGAAGTGAAGATGGGACGACAGTGGATTAAGCAGGTGATCAGGAAGGAGAGAGGTTTTATGTGAGAGGCTGGTGTTAAAACCAGACACCCATACATGAGTTCAAAGGGAGCTTTGGGGGAGAGCCCTAAGGCTAAGAAGGGCCAGAGGCAAAAGTTTTTACCCAGTTGAGGTGAAGCTCCTGTGACATCTTAACAAGAGCATTTTTTTAAGGAACGGTTATTTGGTTCTACCGTCCCTGAAGACTGAGGTGATATGGGATATGAAAATGCCAGGGAATGTTAAGAGCCTTAGACAAAGTTTGAGAAATCTGGGACGTAAACTGTGGGCCATTATCAGACTGAAGAGAGGTTGGGATTCCTAACAGAGAGATGATTTCTCGGAAAAGATCAGAACTGTCTGGGCCCTCTTGTTAGTGGTGGGAAATGCTTCAATCCACCCAGACATGGTGTCCACCAAAACCAGGAGATATTTAACTCTTGACTGTGGGCATATGAGTAAAATCAAGCTGCCAGTTAGCTCCTGGACAGGAGCCCCTGGCCTGGTGGGCGGAAAAAGTGAAGCTATAATGTTTGGTCTTGGGATCTGACTTGACAGATTTACAAAAGGCAGTGATAGCTTTTAAGAGCTCTAAATCCTCAGGGGTGGGTTGGAGGTGAACCTTGACAAAATGAAACAGCTTTGCTATTAGGATGAAAGAGCTGGTGTGGGTAGGACAGAATTTTCTGGGTGTTAGGGAGTGTCTGTGAGAATGAGGGCTGTACTATATGAACCCCCCGAGGTGATTGAGGTAGGTTTGGGCTCTGGAATGCTACTATTCTAGCTTCTTGGTTAGCCCAGTTGGAAATAATGGGACTGTCAGTCTGATGAGACCAACAGTGAATAATTCCTATAGCTTTTGGGAGATAGTTATGGATTCTCCTTTTGTCATAAGAAACCCATGCTCCTTCCAGATAGCTGCGTGGGACAGGAGGATATGAAAGGCATAATTTGGAGTCTGTATAAACAATTTAAAGATTGTCCCTTTGCTAACTGGAAGGCATGGGTAAGGGCTATTAACTCAGCCTGCTGATTAGTGGTATGAGCAGGGAGTGCCTCTCTACCACCCCAGTATCTGACACTATGGCATAGCCTGCTGTATGGATCCCTTCACATGAAAAGGAGCTGCCATCTGTGTAACAGGTATAAGTGGCCTGGAACAGTTTGCTCTCCTGTATATGTGAAGAGTGGGGTGGTAGATTCTCTAAGGTTTCTGTACAGGAATGAGATAGGAATTAATGTTAGGCTGAGGTAGGAGATTTCAGATATTAAGGGGTGGGCAGCGTTGGAAAGTGAGTGTGGCATCTTCTACTAGTGCCACCTGGAGGGAAAGAACTCGGGAAGGGGGTAAGGTGTGTAAGTCTTTGTAAGTTAAGAGGTGGGACAGATTTGGTGGGAGAAGACAGTGGTGGGTGACCCAAAGTCTAGTTTCCTTCACTCACAAAATCAGAAGCTCAGTGGCCACTAAATCCCATATGCAGGAGTAAGGTCCAGCTTCTTTGACAGGTGTGCTACAGGTACAAAGGAAGATCCCAACTGATGTCCTAGGACCCAAGGGCATGTCTCTCCTTCTGTTACATAGAGGGAGAAAGGATGAGTTGAATCTGGGAGATGAGGAGTTAGGACCTGAATAAGGGCTTCTTGGAGTCTCTGGAAGGGTTTAGTAATGGGATGGAGAAGGGGCTCATGCAGAGAGCTGCCTCATATAAGGGGCGGGTAAGGAGAGAAAGAGGGGATCCAAGTGTGATAAAAATCTCTTGTGGAAGGAACTGCAAGGGACTGAATTAGCTTTTTATCTGCATAGGGAAATAGCTTTTTGGCTAGGGTAATAGTTAATCCCAAGTAAATGACCTGAGTGGTGGACAGTTGGGCCTTAGAAGGTGAGATTCTATAGCCCTTTTTGGAAAGGAAATTTAAAAGAGTGGTGGTATCAGATTTGCTGATTTACAATACTACAAAGTAAAGTATCATTTACATACTGTATGAGTTTAGACTTAGGGAGAGACAGTGAGTATAGCAGAAGCTAAAGCCTGACCAGATAGGTGTGGGGAAGGACAGTCCAGGTGAGCTATGTGGGGAGGTGAGTGTCAGGGTCAGCCCAGGTGAAGGCAAAGATGTTTTGATATTGGGAGCTTAGAGGAATAGAGAAAAAAACATCCTTGAGATCTAGAACTGAGAAGTGGAAGGCTCCTGGAGGAATAGGGGAAAGAAGTGTGTAAGGGTTAGGCACTACAGGATGAAGAGGACCACTGTGGAGTTAATGAGCCAGGTCTTGAACCAGGCAGTAGGTTCCATTAGGTTTTAAACAGCAAGTATAGGAGTGTAGCTTTTTTTCTTAGAAGGTCAGAGATGATAATCTTAAGTCCTCTAAGGCTTTAAAGAGTGGGGGTACCGAGCTTGGGTAATGTACTTAGTAGGATCTTGTAATTGGATAACAATGGGGGAATGGTGCTTAGCAACAGAGGAGTTTTTGGTGTCCTAGACTTGGGAGGCTGGTAGAGGAAAAGATGCATTGGAACTGGGAGGTTGGGAAGCTAGGAGGAGGAGGAGGGGATACTTTGGAGCGGGACTAGAAACAGAACTCAGATTGCCAAAGAGGTATTCAAGTCTGCTGTTAAAATGTTAAGAGAGCCTGAGAACCGAGATCTCAATTTTCCCCTCAGGAAAAAAAGTACTGAAAGCCCTCTTTAGATAAGAGGAGGGTAGCCTAAGGTTTTTTTCTGCTGCTCAGAGACTGGGACAGTTGCTTAAAAGCAGCATTGTATTTGGACTCTTACCGGTTACAAGAATCTTATCTTTTGGTTAAAATGGATTTAAGAGAATCAAGGTTTGTTAAGTGGTGTTATGGTTTGACCTGTTAGTGCTTTAGTTCACTATAGGACGTTAATGGCGAGAAAACGATCAGAACTTGTTTAAGGACACTAGCAATGTTTACTATAAGGTATTAATGATTAGAAAATGTTTAGGACTTGTCTAAGTTTGACACTAGCAATGAATTCTTGAATTTTATATATCTGATAAGACAAATTTAGAGTTTGAGACAGCTAAGTACTCTAGACCCATTCACAAGTGGGCATTCCCAACCCTGGTGGATTCTCCATTCCTTTAGTAAGGAGATTAGTCATTGAAGTACGCAGGGCAATAAGTATTATCTGCTTGTTTACCATTAGCTAATTGCTAATAAACAGAAACCCAGCTTGAAGATGCAGAGCCCAGTACTTTCTCCCTTAGCCCTTTGTTTACAGAGGTCAGCAGCCAAGGATGGGCTTTGATCCCCTCCCTCCCCAGGCACCTAAGGCATGGACTTGCATAAATGAGAATGCGTGTTCCGAAGAAGACAAGACTTGGAAATGAAAAAGTGTTCATCCCAAGGTAGATGCAATCATCTATCCTGTTGCAGAAGCACAGTCTTTATTAAAATAAAGGAATTGTGGAGGCCCAAGGAGGCCAAAGGTCAGAGAGTTTGGGACTTGCTTCTAGTTCATTCAAGGTTATTGTGCTTCTAAACAAAGGCCCCCAGTGTTTGAACTGCCTTTTTGGAGCCCATTCTCTTTGCGGGGATACCTTGCTCAGCCTAGATATAGCGGGGAGGGCCTTGGTCCTGCCTCAGAATGATGTACCAGACTTTGTTCACTCTCCATGGGAAACCTTACACCCTGAGGTGTGAATGGGTAGTGGGTGGGAGGTAGAGAAAAGAGGGAGGAGAGGAGAGAGAAGGAACTGATTGGTGCATAAAGTGAGAAAAAGATTAAGATTAAAATGAACAAGCAGCACTCCAAAGATGTGGCTAATTTCCTACTGGAGTCAGTTTTACCTTCTAGGACATATTCAGATCCCAGCCCTATGCTCACAGGCATCTAACTGTCTCATCTTTGAACTGAGTGGCTCTTCTCCAGGCAGAATCTGGAGAAGAATCACCACTCAAACTCTTTATTTGTAGACCGGAAGACAAACGAGGGAAAAGTACAGCCAGTGAAGAGGTAAGATGTGTCTGCTACAGCTGGGGTGGGCACTTCTAAGCTGCTCTATGTTCTACAATGTGTGCATGGGGGAGTAAAAGGTTGAAGCGCTCAGTGCAAATTATTTTCATCCTTTTCTATTTTTTATAGAGTACACATTTGAAGTAAATAGTTCTTACAACCTTGCTTACAACTATCGAGCAGGAATAACTTAAAATTAATGATTTCTTGAAATAGATTTGAAGTCGATGGGATATCATTGAATACTCTATTACCACAGCTGCCTTCCCTCCCTGCACACACATCTTCACAATGGAATCTGTCAGAAAGCAGAGGCGATGGGATGAAGGCGAGAAACCACAGACATGTCCTTAATTCACTCTCTTCCTGTTATCACCCCCCCAACTTCTATTAGAAAATATGATTGGAGGCACCAAATTCAAGGTCATAAAAAAAAAAAACTCGGAAGCCTCAACATGACCAAAAGATCTAGCATTGTCTTCTCTGTCTTGCAGGACAAGTGAGCAGACCCAAGTCTCAGATCACAAACACAGATCAGGTCATACCAATGTGAACTCTTTCAGTCCACTACAGAAGTTCTAGACCCCAAGGAGGAACCCATTGCCTGACACTGGCTGTCCAATTACAGCTCCTGGGTCATGCCTGTGTTTCCAAGAGGCAATTTTGGAATTCTGGAGACGGTGCCCTAAAAGTCACATCTGGATAGAGAGAGAAGCTCTTGGATCATCCATGAAGCCTCTGGATAGCAGTCTGTTCTTGTCTCTCCAGAGCTTTACTGACCTTCCTCCCCAGTCATCTGTCCATCTGGTGATCACCCTCACATAGAGATGGGACCCATTTGGGTCCTTGCAACTTGGGTGGAGAATTTTCTTTCCCAAGTTCTTGAATCCAAAGATTTCTGGTCTAGGCACACTGGAAGAGAAAACTCGCTGTTTTAAAGTCAGCAGAGTCCCCCCAGTAGAGCTACCACAAGGACCAGCATCTCTGGATTTTCAGACTTGCACTCTGCAGCCTCAATCATGCAGCTTAGCACGTCACCTTCCCCCTTTGGTCTCTGTGATGGTTTGGATAGAAGTGTCCAGCAGCCTTATGTGTGTGATTACTTAATCCCACTATTTTGGAACTTTTAGAAAGAGGGAATCTTTAGCTCAAGAAGCAGGTTGCAACTTTTGATTGCTAAATGAGTAGGGAAGGTAAAGAAAAAAAGACTTGGCTCAAGAATCCCCGAGTTACCACTGAGATTGAGGTGCCACATACAATGATCGGCTAATTAGCTCACCTGCAGGTAAAAGGCAAGCAGGAGCAAGAGTAAGTTTTCTATTTTTATTTATTTATTTTTATTGAAAAATAAATTTCTGCCTCCTCCCAGCCTCCCATTCCCCCCCTCCTCCGGCCCCTCCCCCCCCCCCTCCCCAGTCCAAAGAGCACTCAGGGCTCCCTCCCCCGTGGAAAGTCCATGGTCCTTCCCCATGTCTCGGAAGGTGAACATCCAACCTGGCTAGGATCCCACAAAGGCAGAACGTGAAATAGGATGAAAACCCTGTGCCATTGTCCTTGGCTTCTCAGCAGCCCTCATTGTCCACCATGTTCAGAAATTCTGGTTTGATCCCATGCTTTTTCAGTCCCAGTCCAGCTGGCCTTGGTGAGCTCCCAATAGATCAGCCCCACTGTCTCAGTGGGTGGGTGCGCCCCTCGTGGTCCTGACTTCCTTGCTCATGTTCTCCCTCCTTCTGTTCCTCATTTGGACCTTGGGAGCTCATTCTGGTGCTCCAATGTGGGTCTCTGTCTCTATCTCCATCCTTCGCCAGATGAAGGTTCTATGGTGATATGCAAGATATTCATCAGTATGGCTATAGGATAGGGTCATTTCAGGTTCCCTATCCTCAGCTGCCCAAGGAGCTAACTGGGGACATCGCCTTGGGCTCCTGGGAGCCCTAAAATGGCTTCCTTAAGATATATACTTCCCTGCTCCCATATCCACCCTTCCTTTATCCCAACCATCCCATTTCCCCAAGTTCTCCCCATCCTCCCCTTCTCACTTTTCTCTCCCCATCTTCCCTTTTCCCCCATTCCGCCCCCCCTCAAGATCCCAATTTTTTGCCCGGCAATCTTGTCTACTGCCCATATCCAGGAGGATAACTGTTTTTCTTCTTAATTAGCTTTTTTAGGATCACAAATTATAGACTCAATGTCCTTTATTTATGGCTAGAAACCAATTATGAGTGAGTACATCCCATGTTCATCTTTTTGGGTCTGGGGTTACCTCACTCAGGATAAGTGTTTTCTATTTCCATCCATTTGCATGCAAAATTCGAGACGTCATTGTTTTTTTATGGCAGAGTAGTACTCTAATGTGTATATATTCCACACTTTCTTCATCCATTCTTCCATTGAAGGGCATCTAGGTTGTTTCCAGGTTCTGGCTATTACAAATAATGCTGCTACGAACATAGTTGAACAAATGCTTTTGTAGTATGATTGGACATCTCTTGATATATTCTCAAGAGTGGTATTGCTGGATCCTGGGGTAGGTTGATCCCGAATTTCCTGAGAGACCACCACACTGCTTACCAAAGTGGTTGCAGAAGTTCGCATTCCCACCAGCAATGGATGAGTGTTCCTCTTACTTCACATCCTCTCCGGCAAAGGTTATCATTGCTGTTTTTTTTCATTCTTTTATTTATTTATTAAAGATTACTGTCTCATCCCCACTGCCGCCTCCCATTTCCCTCCCTCTCCCCCAATGAAGTCCCCCTCCCTCATCAGTCCAAAGAGCAATCAGGGTTCCCTGCCCTTATTTTAGCCATTCTGACAGGTGTAAGATGATATCTCAAAGTTGTTTTGATTTGCATTTCCCTGATCGCTAAGGAGGTTGCGCATGACCTTAAGTGTCTTTTGGCCATTTGAACTTCTGTTGAGAATTCTCTATTCAGTTCAGTGCCCCATTTTTTAATTGGGTTAATTAGCATTTTAAAGTCTAGTTTCTTGAGTTCTTTATATATTTTGGAGATCAGATCTTTGTCTGTTGCGGGGTTGGTAAAGATCTTCTCCCAGTCAGTAGGTTGCCTTTTTGTCTTAGTGACAGCTTGTTTACAGAGTTCGTGACCACCTCAGACTGGGCTTATGGCTCTTGTGCTATACAGAAATATGGGCCTACAAAACAAGAGTAACATATACAGTGTTACAAAATTTACTTTGAATTTGTACCAATATACCAAAATCCATGCCAATGCAAAGTATTAATAGTTGTCTTTTCGTCCTATATTCCCCTGAATTATAATAAATATCCATGACCCAAAGAATAACCAAGTAGCACCCATACCTGCCTTGGCTCTTGGGAATGTGTGGGTGCAGTCCTTTTCATACTACTTCCTGCTGGCTGTGGGTGAAGACATCCCCAGGAGTCCCTGAGAAAAATTTTAGATAATGACCAAGTCCTGGGAAGACCAGTTATAACCTTTGCTGATAGATATGTCAAGATTCAGGAGGTCTCCCTTGATCAAACCAGATCCTTATCAACCTGGAGTGAGAATCCACAGCCTCTTGTTTTCTGTGGAAAAAAGCAAATCACTTCCCCAAAGCATTTTTAATTTCCATTTGACAAATACATTTTGATTTTTTTAAAGTTAAGGTATTAAAATCTCTAGACTGGTTTATGTCCACAGTCCCTCTTTCAGTTCCAGGTCTCTCAGCAGCTCTCCTTTGCTTTTCAGCTATCAAAATATTCAAAATCAGCACGGCGCTACACTAGATCCAGACCCCCCCTGGTTTTTCCCATCTTTACATCATCTTTAAGTGGCTTTCTTTTACTCTCTTTAAATACTACTTTTAAACTCTTTCTATAACTACCTATACCCATTTCCTTCCTTTCTCAAGCTTACACACATTGTAAAATATACTGTAACCCATTTAGAGGTTTTTGGAAACTTATTACAGTTTTTTTGTTTGTTTGTTTTGTTTTGTTTTTTTGTTCCCCCACCCTCCCAATCTGGACCTCTTTTGCTGCGTATCTTTTTAGCCTTTTTTGACCCCACGAGCAAACTTTAAGATTGCTAAGGTACACCTGGATCCTCTGCATGCACTGTAGGCTGGCCCCTCCCACTCTCCTGTAGGGTCGTGAAAGCCAAGCCCAAAGCTTGCAGCTCCATCAGATGTATGGGACCAAGAACTCAACCTTCCTAGCGCTCTAGAATGCCAATGTTTGTGCTGTGGCAGGCACTTTTATTTTGCGTTTTGTTCCTCCTGGCTGTTCCGAGGGCTCACCAGCAGGCAGAAACCCTTAAAGGAGCCGAATACATTTTTTTTTTTCAGCATTCTAAGGCCCTACATAGAAATACAGGCTCTGGTTGGTACACCAGAGTCCTCTCTTAAGAGGGAAAACGGGTAAATGAAATGGACGGGGTAGAGATAGCCACCCTCTGCACTTTGGTTTCCTTAAGAGCACAAGTTTTGTTCCTCAGCATGCCATGGTTTGATTTATTTCCTGGACTCACATCGTGGGAATCTGACCAGTGTCTGAAGGTCAGCTACTCAGTGAGGACTCCCTGGGCTCCTCTGGAGCAAGGCCACAGCCTGTTTTGCCTAGGACAGGGTCTGAGTCTTGGAAGGCCTGGTAAATTCTTTAGGGGACATTGGCTTCTTTATGCCCAAGCACTCTCCTGAAAGCAAGGATAAACACATCTTGGTCCTCTGCCAGGGAGTCCTGGGAAGATCCCACGTTTAGAGTCATGAGTGCCATAACATGTGGTTGGCTTTCTTAATGAAGACCGTGTTTTTTTTTTTTTTTTTTGGGTAACCAAGAGCAGAGAGAGCCAGCTGATTTGAAGTATGAGCCCAAGGAACATCTAAAGAAGCCCTCTTAGGGTGAGTGGCCCATCACACTGCTCCACCTGCCCAGGCTCCTGCTGAAAACCTCATCTTGTTTCCCTAAGCTTTGGTTTGTCTAATGCTGGCAGTGTCTGGACTCTGCTCTGTGCAGAAGCTCATGTCTTATTCTCTGTAATGCTGGAATATCCATCCCTGGGATATTCCCACAAACCAGTTTCTCTCACTTTATACTTCCCAGCCCCATCCCTTACTGGGAACATACAGTGTGTATCGAAGGACACTTTAGAAGCCCTCTAGGATCATATATTTAGGACTGAAGTGAATTTGGAGATGAACAGCCTTGCCCTGCCTCCTCCTTCACTAAGCTATGGTGCTAAGCAAGTCTTTCAGCCACAAAATAGGGCTCCATGGTTTCAGGAAAAAAAATAAGAACCTCTATTAAGGGCTCTCCTTTGCACATGGGCCAGTTTCTTTCACAGAGGACCAGAATAATCAACAGAAAGCCAACATTCCCTTCTAAGGTGGGCAGAGAGCTGCAGGCAGCAGCTATAGGAGCAGAGGCAAGATGTCAGCCAGACTGGCTGACCCACTACTGAGCCCTTTTTCTATAGCTCTGCTAAGATGACAGCCAAGCCACACCCCGGTCCACTCAGTTTCCTTCTGGCAGATTCAGTGCTGTGCTATTTTTGGTAACTCAAGAGTTTGCTTTACTTCTTCGGTCATTTGACAGACATTTCAGTGGAAGTCACTTGCTTGTGTTGTGCACCCAGCTTCTTTCTGGTAACTAGTTTTTGCCATGATCCTTGCATCTGATGAAATATGTGAAGTCGTTAAGTTAAACCAAGAAAACCCATAGGGCATTTCTATGTCTTGACCGGAAAGGAACTTACCATGTAATACTTGTTTTCAATAATATTCAATCACATTAACCAAGTTGGAATTTAAATTTACATAAAATATTAGATAATTAAGACTCCGAGAAAGACTTGTTTCTAATGCTTGAGACTCAAGCAATTTGTGCCCCCATCTTGCATGTTAAGTGAAGCAGGGGTTCGTAGAGCTGCCCGTGGGCCTGCAGGGGGAATTAAGGCTATGTCAAGTGCTAGCCAATTAAGTGGCCGGTATTTCCATCTCACTGCTATAATGTCCGAGGTGATGGATGATAATTTTTCACACAATCCGAGGTTCCTTATTTCCAGCAGTACTGTAATGATTTATAGCTTAATGCGATCAATTAGAAAAAAAGCTATGCAATTTCTGGAAATCGTGTGTTTCTCAGTGTGGAGAGGCTCCTGCCTTGACTTCTGGGTGTTTATTTGGACTATAGTTCGCTTTCCCTCTCACTGCTAAAAAAATAATCTAAAACTAGAACTCTGAAAAAGCTAGCACATGGAAGAAGGCAGTTTATTTTTTAATGATTTATTTTTACTTTATGTGCATTGGCGTTTTGCGAGGGTGTCAGATCCCCTGGACATAGTTATTGGCAGTTGTACGCTGCCATGTGGGTGCTGGGAATTGAACCTAGGTCTTCTGGAAGAACCGTCAGTGCTCTTAATCACTGAGCCATCTCTCTAGCCCCAAGAAGGCAGTTTTATAGCAATCCCATTTACTATTTTTTTGTATTTTTGAATATTTGTATTACAGAGCTTTCTAATAACCTTTAAATTTCAAGGCGATTTATACTGACTCCTTTCCCACCTAAATTATTTCATGTTCATTTTAGAGTTATAGCACTTGTGAGTGGCAGTCAGGGATTGATGTCCCATGTCTTCTTCCCCCACTGTCCACACCTTATGTTTTAAGACAGGCTCTCCTAAGAGATCATTTAATCAGCTAGACTAACAAGCTAGCTGCTCCAGGAATCCCTCTGGCCCTTGTCTTCTCCAGTGCTGGATTACAGATATTCATCCTCCATGCTTGGCTATTAAGAAAGGGTGTGTGTGTGTGTGTTTTCAGGTTCTTGTGGTAGCCAAGAAAAGTGAGCCAGATCTCCTAGGGCTGGAGTTACAAGCAGTTGTGAGCAGCCTGATATAGGTGCTGAGAACTGAACTCAAAACTCAGATCCTCTGGAGCAGCAACGAGTACTCTTAAGCACTGAGCCATCTTTCTCTATTCTTTGTGTGTGGCTTTGCCCATGGGTGTTGCAGGCTTAAAAACTCCTCACACTTGTGTGATAAAACACTGTTCTGACAGAATCATCATGCCATCCCTGGCTTATAGCTTTTATTTTTCCCTTAAGGTTAAAAGGGGCCATATATCAAACTGAAGCAAGTCTTAAGCATACCCTGATAGGTTTGATTGACATAAGGTCAAACTTCTATCACCACATGGACAGTTAACCACTTTCCCAGGAATTGACATAGACACCCTTTCTCCAACTAATGCTTTTCTCTATTCCCATCAAGACAGTGAATGTTGAAACCTTCTATTACCTGTAAGTTTTGCATGTTAAGAATTTCATGTAAATGAAATATTTTATTTAAAAATGCAAACCACTGTGAAAATAGTTAAGGGGAGTAGCTGGGAAGGGGTGGGAGGATATAAGAGAGCCCCAGCTAGACAAACTCTTGCCACCAAATTAAAACCAGTGCTGGGAACATGTTCTCTTCGATTGAGTTCTTGGCCAACGGGGCCCCCCCATGGGAACCCCAGAACTACTCAGATTATTGACTAGGCTATTGGTTGCTCTCTGCAAACTGATGGTAGGGTCCTGTTGGGGATGACAACACCTACATAATCCTTACTGAATATGGAGAAGTCCAGCTGGTACCTAGAGCCTTCACTCCTACTGACCAGTGTCTTCATGGTACTAGAAGGTACTCTGTACACTATCAGAGGAGAACGTGTAGGAGGAAAGACCAACCTGGCTACAAAAAACCCTTCAATCTATAATGGTGACCTGCCTGCAAGGATATGGTGGTGCAGTAGTTGACAAAAATTGTGGGACTAGGGTGCACCCACCCACTGAGACAGTGGGGCTGGTCTAAAGGGAGCTCACCAAGGCCAGCTGGACTGGAACTGATGGAGCTTGTGTTCAATACCGGACTCTTCTGAACGTGACAGACAATGAGGGCTGACTGAGAAGCCAAGGACATTGGCACTGGGTTTTGATCCTACTGTATACGTGCTGGCTTTGTGGGAGCCTAGTCTGTTTGGATGCTCACCTTCCTAGACCTGGATGGAGAGGGGAGGACCCTTGGACTTCCCACAGCGCAGGGAACCCTGACTGCTCTTTGGACTGGAGAGGAGGGGGGATGGGAAGGGAAATGGGAGGTGGAAATTTTTAATAAAAAAAAATTTAAAAAAAATTGTGGGACTAAACAGCCACCATCTGATTGGAATTAGGGCACACAGGGATGGAACCCATGCCTGACACTGCCTGGGTGTCCACAAACCTAGGGGAAAACCCAACTACTACTGTTTCTGCTAAAGGAACTTAGCAATGACTCCCAAAGCTTTCTGCTGTACTCAGATGCCCGTCTTGATCAGCTATCAGAGAAACATTTTCCTGCTGTAGATGGGAACTAATATGGTGATATACAACTACACAATGGAGAGAGAGAGAGACCTTGGGATACTCAAGTCCTAAATGGGACGTCTGTTAAATCTCTACCCCCGCTGCTTCTCTGTGGAAGAGGAAGAAATATAGAGTCAGTGGGGATGGAAGACACCAAGGAAACAAGGCCTTCTAGACATGGCAGGACTGATATACAGTTCTGGGTAGTTTTTTTTATGTCAACTTGACACAAATTAAAGTCATCTGAGAGGAGGGAACCTCAACTGAGTAAATGCTTCTATAAGATTGAATTCTAGGCAGACCTGTAAAGGCAGTTTTTAAACTAGTGATTGATGGCAGAGGGCCCTGCCCATTACGTGTGGTGCCATCCCTGGGCTGGTGGTTGTGGGTTCTCAAAGAAAGCAGACTGAGCAAGCTAGAAAGCAGCATCCCTCCCCATGGTCTCAGTATCAGCTCCTGCCTCCGGGGTTCCCACCCTGAGTTAAGTGCCTGTCCTCACTGCTTTGACGATGAACGGTGAGCAAAATAAAAAAACCCTTTCCCTCAGGTTGCTTTTTGTTACGGTGTTTTATATCAGAGTGATAGTAATCCTAAGGCATACACAGCTGAAGGCACAGAGATGCTGGCAATGGCAATGTGCACAGGGCCCACACAGGCCCAAGCCAAATGTAGCCCAGTACCGAGATGGGAAGTGTATACCAACCTCCACTCCACCTCAGAAGCTATCACCAATCAATAGCCACTCACAAAGAAAAAAATTCTACAGCAGAGTCTCACTAGGTATATAAACCAGCTGTTGGGCAACACAGAATTAATTCAATGGCATTTTTGGAGACTTCGTGTCCCACAATGCTTTTTTGGGCATTTTTTTTTTCCTTTACAGATCTTTTGCTTATGTTTTCCGACTTTATTTTTTATGAGTTCTTGTGCAAATGTGTGTGTCTCTCAATGCCTGTGTTTTATTTTTCTTTGGCTCATCCTGTTTTGTCCTATTCTGGTTATATTATTTATCATTATTATATACACTTGAATTCTATGAAGAGAGAGAAAGTCAATTTAGGTAGGTGGGGATGTGGGGAGGATTTGGGAATGGAAACCAATCAGAGTATATTACATTAAAATATTTGTTTAAAGGAAAACCCAGATAAAGCCCTCAAAACTTACTATTTGTCTTTAGTCATTCTAATTTGTCCATCCCTGACTTCAGAATTGGCAGCTCCTGTGGGAACTCCTTAAGCCAATAGCCTTTAAGATACCAGCCCACTAGGGAATGGTCTCCTACTATAAATGCAGCCATAAAGCTTGCATACTCTCAGCTGCTGGATTTGGTTCCTGTCTGTTTTGTGCAGAGGACTGTGATCTACCCCTGAGGAACCATTTATTTTACTCAATACTGAGCTAGTGTAGGATTACTTTATAACGTCCATCTTCATTTGGCACCCATGTGAATCCCAACGCCACACCTACCGGGATAGGCCCAGAAGGCCTCCCACCACTGCCTGCATGAGTTAATTTTACCTACTAAGCAGGTCCCCCCCCCCCAGAACCCCACAATGAAGCTACTGCACAGAGATCTGGCAATTTCCGAGGCTCATGCATGCTTCCCCCCTCCGCCCAGGCCCACCAATTTCTGACATGCGGCAATTTGTACAGATTCCAGTTTGTGTTCCCTGGTTGCTAGCTCTGCACTCCTTGATATTCTGGCCACCAAAAAACTAATCCATTTTTGGAATTTAATTTCTCTAAAATTTGTCAAGCAAAGCAGATTTGTCGGTATTTAACCAGGCACTAACACACAGAACCAAAGCAGTACTGTTCAGGCTGCTGCTGGTTGCATCTCCACCATGCAGCTGAAACAGTGACACCTGCTGGCCAATAGTGGTTATTACACCTCTAACAATTTACTGGACTCTAATGGAGGTAAGTAATTAATAAATTTGAAATTTTTACAATTGCAGACAATATTACCATTCAGGAATTTAATCTTTTTGCTTACACTATGGATGGTAATTCTGCAAGGCTTATATGGCTTTTTTGGTTGAGACAAGCCTGTCCTGGAACTAACTCTTGTAGCCCAGATTGGCCTCGAACTCAGATCTGCCTGCCTCTGTCTCCCGAGTGCTGGAAATAAAGGCATGTGCCACCACTGCCTGACTATATGGCTTTTATGATACCAAATTTTTTTTTGGTATTGAGAATTAGCTCTGTTTTTCATATAGTATCTTTAAGTGGTTTGATAAGAGCTGAGAATGCGGCACTTTTATGAATGATAGTCTTTTACAGACTAATAATGAGCAATTAGCTAACAGAATACCACATCAAGAGTTAGCTGAAATATACCACTGAAAAGAACATTAATTTGACAGACAAAATTCAATCCATGTCAAAGGGTGCTGAGAAATTATCTGAAAGACTTTATACTGTTGAATTTGACAATCAAAATCTGCTAAAGATTTATGATAAGGTAGCAGGATAGAGTATCTCTCCAGGAAGATAATCTCAACACCATCCTTAATGGAGAAACTATACACCTTGAAATCATATGTCCAGAGAAAGGGCCAGAGGCTAAATGACTCAATAAAAGCACTAGAATTCTAATTCTAATGCAGGTCAAGAGATTTAGGCTTTACAAAAGGCAGTTGTAGAAAGAATGAAAATGGTTGAGGAAATTACCAGAACTGATGAGCAGGGAGAAGGTATAAGATTAAGTCTCAAGTATGTGTCAAGAGTCTGAGATGACTTACAGTTTTAGCTTCCTACCTTTATAATCACCTCTGACAAACCATCAAGTTCTAAATGTTCAAAAGGATCCAAAGAATGTAGATGAAACCTATAAATATGAGCAATCTAAAACAAAGTACGCAGTAGTATCTTATGGCTTGCATCGACCATTTGTCAGGTGGTGAAAACATGGGCTTCAAGTAATAGGTCAACACGATAGACTTCAGTTAGCCCTTGAAGATGGACCTCAACTGCTATGGAAATGCTACTAAAGAGGCAAAAATTTTAGAACAGGGAAAAGCACAAGGATTTGAGGCCTCCCAAGTTCAAATTCTTGGCAAGGGCACTTATGCTGGCCCACAAAAGATCAATCTTTTTTTTTTTTTTATGATGAGTACGTCTTGTCTCTATGCCACATAGCAGCCTCAAATTCTTGGGACAAGATTCAAGAACTGGAAGAATTGAGTCATTATTAGGGTTAAAAATGGGGCCAAAGAACTCTTTTAGTGACTTTTTACAAAGATTAACTATGGCTGTATAAATAGGAGTAATAGGCCCCGAAGCTAGATGAGTACTTATTGAATTTCTGGCCTTTGAAATGCAAAAAGATACTGGGACCTTTAAAGGTTTGAGATCAGCACCAATAAATGAATAGATCCTGCATACAATGAACGCTGAGACATTTGACTATAATACTGAGGCTTGGGTAGGAGAAGCAATTTCCAAATGTATGAGACGACATCAAAATGCCATGTGTTTTAATTGTGGTAGATTAGGACCACCTGAGAAGGGATTGTAGCCAAAGAATTCCTAGAAATATCTCCTCAGGGAATGGCAAAAATAAAAGGTCTCAATCTTCTGGATTATGTAGAATAATGTAGCAAAGGCTGATATTGGACCAATGAATATAGATCAACAAAAGACAGACAAAGCAACCCAATACCACTGGAAAACTTCCTGGGGGCCTCTTGCAGGCCCCTAAGTCAAAACATGGTCCAATCATTCCCAGTCCCTGTGAAGGACATGTCTTACCAGGAAAATTAAAATCTATTGCCTGCTGTAAAAAACAAAAAACAAACTGTTCTGGGTGATGGAACAAACATGGAGGATTAATCAGAAATTCCAATAGGAAATAGAAAGTGTATATTTTAGCAGACTTCTATAAATGATCAAAGACCAAAGCTTAGAATGCATATAAATAACACTGTAATTGAAGTATTTCTGGATATGGGTGTGGATGTGAGTACAGTTACTCCAGAATCTTGGCATCTAAATTGGCCTTTTCAACAGGCAGATGTTCAATTCCTAGGAATTGGAACCCTACCTCAAGTGAAACAAAGCACAAGATAGGTTGAATACATAGGGCCAGAAGAACAGTGTCTCGGGAGTCCTTTACTCTAGAGAACCTGCTGGGAGCTGGAGCCAAGTGGCTCCCAATGGCCTTCTCTCACTCTTAAGGCTCCAAGAGCACTGGCACTCTTTCACAGACCAGGCTGACCTCGCACAATGAGCCTCCATGGTATGTTTAAGCAGTCAAGTGTTTGCACACTATCACCAGCTCCATTCTCCCCATCTTGTCTTCCATGTCAAAAATGTGGAAACTCAGGAATTCCTGTCACTGGCTTCACCAGGGACAATTTCTTGGTGGAACCACTTTTTGCCCTTAGAAGACCTTGTGGTGCAATCCTTGCATCAACATTAATAGTGCCTGAGTCCCTACTTCTTCACAGGGCCATAGGAGATTAGCTTGGCTATTATTAAAATGCTGGGTTGATGAATTTTATAGCAAAAAGATGTGCAGGGATCTAAATACTTGCCCAGAGGTTAAATTGAGCTTTGGAGCACTTAGCCCTTATTATTAAGACATCTTTATCAAACCTTTCTCTTCAGGATTCATATGAATGAGGAAGAGTACCTATTGCTGGACTCTTGGTCTTTCCCAAACTCTGTAGAAAGCCCACAAATTTATCTAAGGTTTGTGAGGTTTTGCAAGTTCTAGCTGAAACTCTTGCTATGTTCTGAAGAGGCTGTTAAGAAGCCTACTGGACCTCTATACCCATTTGATCCTGCAGTCCAAGAGAATAGAAGGGCAATCAGTGTAGCCTTTGTCACCGAGCTGGCCCTCTAGAAGCATCCGGGGAATGAAGCAGGACTACTCAGACATCCCTCTAGCCTGAAATCAGTGTAAATACTGTTAAAGTTACAAGGGGGGGGGGGAATTGGAAAAATGTCCAAACTGGAAGGTTGAACACAACCAAGGCAGAAGCACTCCAATTAGAAACAAACCACCCAATTAGATCAGGGCTTGATTTCATTAAGCACCCACAAACCCAGGGTTACCTTGAAAGTGGGGGGAAAAGCCAGTCAAATTCCTGTTTAGATACCAGTCTGATTTTTGTCAGTTCTTAAAAAGTGACGGACCCATCAAGAAGAGTTAAGAGTCTAAGATGCAAGAAGCAGGGGTAGGGGTGGGGGATTCCTGGTCTTACTTCTGGACAATCGATCAGGTTGCAGACCTGGGAAGGTAAATAGTCACCCATAGGTTCCCAATTATGCCAGCTTCCCCCTGTTCCCCACCTGGCCAAGACATGTTGTAGAAATTAACAGGCCCTGTTCTCCTTCCTCACACCTTTAAGCTGTTTCATCGGCATATAAGCAAGGCCCTGGGAGAAGACCTGTGCCTGCCTACCCAAGAGACTGGACTCAGTAGCCACTGAGAGGCCAACTTGCCTCTGCGCAGTAATGGCCACCACCCTCTTTGTCAAGGGAATGAGAAACCGACAGTGAGGTTAAGACCGCAAGCCTGATAGCTCTACAGGCAGCGAAAGCCTTTGTTCAGAACACCTGACTGATGGCCCTCCAACACCCCACCTCACCCAGTATCTGCCTTTACTCCTTGAGCAGCCCCACATTCAGTGCAGAAAGACCATCACACTCTTAACCCAGCTGTGCTCCTCCGGGATGACCCTGATGAACCCCTCCGTGTCTGCGTAGAAAAATAGCCTACTCCATCCAAGGGTTTCAGTTCTACCTCGGCTGTATCCTTCTCGAGGCTCAGCTTCAGGAGGCATTCTGTACACTCATGGGAGGAGCTTTAGTAATGGGATACAGCGTGCTGAGGCAGCCGTGGCAAACTAACATAAAATCATTTGGGCTCAGGCACTGGATCATGGAGTATCCACCTAGAGAGATGAGATAGCTTTGACATAGGGCCCTTGGCTATGGGCAAGGAAGACTAATTTATCTATACAGATAGCCCTTAGGCCTTTGCTATTGCTCACATTTATGGAGACATCTGTAAGGTGAGACTCCCCATATAAGGAGTAAAGAAAAGGCCGTCACCCAAATCCTAGGACCACTAGAGGCTATCTGCCTACCAAAGAAAGTGACCAACATATACTGTAAAGGACAAAAAGACCACCTTCCTGAGGCCATAGGAATCAGGTTTGCCAATCAGGAGGCCAAGGAAGCTGCCTAGAACCAGTGGGGTCCTCTGCAAAATTCTTGTGACCATGTCCAAGTCCATTTTACTGCCTCTTCCTGTGTGCAGAGGAGGAACAGTTAGCTACCTAATTCCGGGCCACTTGGCTTCTATCAGGACAAGACTGCATAGCATCATCTTCCAGATGGGCACCTGTCCTTCCCTAAATAATGAGAATTAACCCGAGTCAACAACTCCATCTAGTAACACTGCCCCCCTCGGGGAGTATAAAACTAAAGAACTATTAAGTTTCATGTGCCAGGGTCTAGAAAAAAAAGATACTGGACACCCATCAGGTGGTGTACAAGTTGTGCCCAATCACCCATCCAAGGTACCCACAGGAGTCATGACTCCAGGCAAGATACCTGACTACTAGGTAAACTTCAGACATGAAACCAGGCCAAAATGGGCTTAAGTACCGCCTTTGTATTTGCAACTACTGTTTCAGATTGTGTAAAGGTTTTTATAACTAAATCAGGAACACAGAAACCATTACAAAAATTAGTCTTCCCAATTTGATTCCATTAATAATGGATGTAACAATGGCTTGGTTTTCTAGCCCAAATCTCTTAAGTTACTGCTAAGATTTTAGGAAAAATCATGAAAATTACACTGTGCCTATACACCTCTGAGCTCAGAACAGAGAAAGGATGACCCGAACCCTAAAGGAAACTAACCCAAATTAAGAGACTAGTGAAGCTTGGGCAAGCCTCCTTCCCTTTGCCTTCTTATGGGCTCTCTGTATTTCCTAGTAGAGGGGATTTCCTTTGCTTCAAAATTTTGACAGACTTCTTCCTCTCCTACCAGTCATAAATTGATATACAATGTATCCTTGATCAAGGTTAGGAGAACTACCTGATCAAATTTTAACTGCTGTCTTTCTACTTCTGTAAACAATCCTTGCTTCCTGCAGATGTCCACAGATGCTTTTCTGTTAAGTCACAATTGTGGTTTTTGTCTTTAAAAAGCTTTAAAAAGCACATTGGGGCTTGCTGCTGGTTCTGACTACTCTACCTGGGACAGCCGTATGGAGGGGAATAAAAGCTTCATATAATTTGACTGATTCAGCCCTCAGTTTTACTTTTCAGGTTTCCCATAATGTATTTGTTATTTCCTTCTTAAAGACACTATTATAAATCAGAGGCACAAGCCTCTTAACCATGCCATAGTTCTTCCAGACAATAGAAGAACCCTGGTATCTAGTGAAGTCATAGCATCCTCTCTCTTAAGTACAGGGAAGGCCACAAATAAAGCAACCTCAGTTTAGCAGGGGATCTAGAACAAGCAGGCAAGCTTCATCTCACGAATGATGACCTGTTATGTTTCGGTCTAGCTTTAAAGACTGGTTCTTCCTGTGTTTCTATCCAACCCTGAGGTTTAGCCTGTCAATTTAAACTAGGGAGGACTAGGCTTAGCACTTATGCATAGATGTTTAAGTCCTTGAGTTGGGAAAGAAAAGGAGAAATGGTACAGTTGTAGCGGAAGATCAGACCAGGTAGGGGATTTCTGATGTTCAAGTTCCCAACACAGAACAGTGACATCTTTAAAAGCTATGTTTAGCATCCAGGTTCTAGAAGGATCTAGAAGTGCATCCCTCCTGCACTTCCAACATCTTCCTTTATGTATGGTTCTAGGAAGACTAAGGTTTTTTTTTTTTTTTGCACCCAGATAAGTAGGAAACCCATTAAGAAAGGAGGGCTGCATCATGTCTGTGTCTACAAAATAGGAGCAGGACCCAACCTAGGTCCTGCTGTGTCGAGGTACCTACATGTAAGGAAAGTGCTACTCTAAGGGGTCACTAAGAGATGGTGCTCTCTGGCAATGATTAGAGATCAGTTTTAGATTCGATGGAGAATTGTTTATCTGAATAGCTATCACTATGGATGTGGTCATCTTTCAGAGGCTGGGAGAGGCTGATCCCTTATCATACACCCATCCCAGATCCCTGTATATAAGGGACCGGAATGAGTTTGCCCATCAAAGTTTAGGTTTTAGAATGGAAGTAGAGTATATCAGCTTCTGATAAATACACCAAACCCTCTGTTCATGTTATCACCATAAACACTCCCAGTTTATCACAGTGACCACCCTAGGCTAACCAGAGAGCAGCATGCAAGAAGCATGCTCATCGGGCATCTGGAAAGCCAGATGCTACATTTTGTAATGACCCAATAGATGTCTACTTCCAGACACCACTTGAAGATACCGTTACAGACCTGGAGGCGGCTGGGAACTAGAGCAAGTGACTTAGTTGAGATGCTCTGTGCAGTGGCCATGGTGTGCTTCTGGCTCATAAGAAATAAGGAAGTCAAGGCTCCCCCCAATGCAGGTCAAGAAGTGACAGCTCTATGGGGGGACAGATCCATGTAGAATGCAGGCTGCCCAAATTCAAACAAACAGGCACTGAGACCATTTCTAGAGTCATATTAATGAAGGCCCAGGGAGTCAGTCACCCCCACCCTGACACCTGCAGTACAATCCTATTCTAGATTTGAAGTCAGATTGGTTCAAGTTGACATTTTTAGTTTGACTTGCTTTGTATAACATTGTAAGTGACCACACTTCTGTGGTCTTTATTGTCCACTCTCCTGCTCACTTGGATCAAGCTTCCCGCAGTGCAGGTGAAAGATGGGAGTAAGGGGTCCAAGACCTGCATATCTCTAGGGCATCCCTTACCCACTTGAGTTATATCCTTTGCCCAGCCACTCATTTGTACATACAGTAGAAACCCGGCATTGTGGCAGCCCGTGGATTCCTGTACCACTACGAAGAAAGGTGCTTCTGCAACCACAGAACTATGGTGAACACCATCATCCGTGTCCCTGGGTTCTAAGACTCAATCAGTAGACAGACTGGCAGAGAGGATCCCAGAGCACAAAGTTGATAGCCATTCCATACTTCATGGATACCAAGCAAACTTTATTAATAGACCCTGTAAAAACTTAAATTCAGGGTCCTCAATCCAGGATTTCAGTTATCCAAGTTCTGACCATGTATCAGAAGAGGAAGGATGCTACTCTGTGGAGAAGTCTTTGGTCCCAGGAGAAGTTACATGAAGCTCTTACAGACTTCATGTAACTTAAGGGTTGGCAGTTGCAACCTGCCTCATGCCAGCTGCTCCCTTTGTAGCCCACGAGTTTTGCCTCCAGCTCATAGCCAGTGCTTGGCCCCATCATGTTTGGTTTACTTTCAGAATTATCCTCCCACTTGTGTTCAGTAGAAGCTTCAGCTCATGAGTAGAATCCAAGGGATGGCTTCAAAGTTAGTCATTCAGTCTAACTCATTTGGTTTTGTTTGGCTTCTAAATAAGAGCCTTCAAAGACCTTTTAATAGACATGGTTTAGCACTCCCAACCATGAGTTCTAGATACCTAAAACTCAGAAGCCACTGCCAACGCTTTCAACTGGTGGCACAGTGATGGGAAGGACCCAGGGCCGTGCTATCCCTTCTGAGGTTGGGAGCATGCCAAGCCTTTTTTTTTTTTTTTTTTTAAATAAAACATCTACACACCTTGAAATTTCTGGGTTCTAATCTGAATTAAAGTCTGTACAGATGGCCAATGGTGTAGTTCAGAACAGACTAGCAGGCTTTAAATGTCTTCCTTAGAACAATAACAAAACCCCACCTATTTGTCATTTTAAACACTCCTGTTTCTGGACGTTCTCTGAGGAACTGTTTGCCTGTTCTCTAACGTTGTTAGGCAACTTTTCTGTAAATTGAGACCGAGTTGCTTGTAAAGAGGAATTTTATTTTGTTATAAGACATCTATTTCCACCACAACTTTTCTCTAGACCCTGTGAACATTCTCTGGACCATATGAACGAAATAGCATGAAGCCCAAGGCAGGGAATGCAGGTCCAGTTCCTGAGCCATTATAGCGCTCGTCAAGGTTTTCCGAGGTGAACGGACAGCAGTCTAAGGAGACACATTTGGAGGTAGCGTTTTGTGTTTTTCACAGCGTCTGTCTCTTTCAAAATTTCTCATCACCTTCCTATAGCTGTAGACGCATTCATGACACAGCCTTCCACTCCCAGGGATGAGCAAACACAGGCTGGTAATAGAGGTACCATCCTTTGGGGACTGTCTGGAACCCAGTCTGCCTTATCTGCAGGGAGCTGTCTGCCATGGATGATGGAGCCACCCGCATCCAGTGGCTGGAGGCAGAAAGTTGATATCCAAGGGAAGAAGCTGGCACTTCCACAGCCCTAGGCCGAGCAGCTCTAAAAGTCAATTCTTCCATTACTGAAGTTATAACTTCAACCAATACGTCCTCCTCCACTTTTCCTCTTGAAACTTTGAAGACCTGGGCCCCAAGTAAACTTCAACTTTCTAGTCATCCGTAAGATGGCATTATTACAAATTATGACAGCGATGTCATTTCCCAAGAGTGTTCTGGGACACATCATGAATAGGAGGCGGGATGGCTGGCAGGGGATGGTGGGGCTTTAGCTTGGGATACCGAGGGGTTGGTATCCTAAGCTGGCATCGGGGGAACTGGTGACTTGAAACCTATGGCTGAAGATTTTGTTGTAGCCACGTCTGTGGTGAGCGCCTAGTAGTTGGGACCAGCGTTAACATGAGTTTGTCATGAAAATCTCCCTTGTCATAAGTATCCTGGGCTGGAGTGTGACATTTTCAGCAGGCTTCAGAGAAGACAAAAGCAGCAAATATAAGATGTCTGGAGTTCAAACCCTGATATTTAAAATTTTGTTTATTTTTATTTTATGCATTGCTGTTTTACCATGTGTGTCCATGTCACTGGAATTAGAGAGTTGTGAGCTGCCATGTGGCTACTGGGAATTGAACCCAGGTCCTCTGGAAGAATAGTTCTCTCAAACTGCTGGGCTATTTCTCCAGTCCTCAAGTCCTGATATTTGACTCAATACTCTTGAAAGCCCCTTGGCCAGGAGAATCTATTTTCAAATCCTTGGACATAAGAAATGATGGCCGGACTATGCTGAGACCATATTGGTGTCCTTAAGCCTGTGTTGCCCTGAAGGACCATGTGGATGTCTGTCGTCCATGCCCCTGCTGAGTGTATAGGGCAAGGAAGCTATTTTTGCAGCGGTGTATCTATGGACTGAAGACCCAGGGGAGAAAAGAGTAGAGACTTCTATCACACCCCCTGCCTCTTCCTACCTAAGCAACAGACTAAAAAGCACACGGTTGGGAGCAAACTCTTAAAAATTGCAGTAAAGATGCTGAAACGGTAGCTCTCCACTATTTTTGGCTCCTGGGAGGGTCAAGGGTAGGAAAGGCTTCAGTTTTAAAGGGCTGGTCATTGAAGTTTGACATCTTCCAGTGAGTATATGGTCAACACAAACTGGACTTTTTTGGAGGGTGGGGAGGTTACCCAAGGGTGGAAGGGGCAGACCTGGGAGGTGGGTATGATTGGGGTACATGACGTAAAATGTCCAAATAACCAATATGTTAAAAAAATCTATAGAAATTCTTGGTTGGGGTGAGGGAACTCACAATGGTAAGAGCTCTTTGGAAAATTGTGTGAACGCTCTACCTGAGCAGCCATCTCGAAAGCACAGATTTTAAAAGTAACCACTGTAACTTCTAAAAAGATCTTTCACACTTTTAGAAGTACTAGGGATGAAGTCTGTCTCCTGGGAGCTTTGGAGTCTCCCAATTCAGCTACGAGGATCATCTGAAGCCACCAGGTACCTTTAAACAAAGCACCCAATGACTCCCGCCCATTTGACAAATGGTAGCACCTCAAATTGATCTCCCAGCCACATGCATGACCTAAAATGTCAGCAGAGCACTTCTACTTCGGGAGAGGCCACTACACAACTCCATATGTATATGCTTAGCTGACTGAGGTGGCAGAGGTGTTAGCAAGGTCCTCAGACCTCTTTTCCCCCTCCAGACCTCTTAAGAGACATGGGTTTAGACTAAACATGCGTGCTAGACACCTGAAGTCAAGATAAGATCTATAAATTAGAAGCCACTGCCACCCATTACCACTGTGGGTACATCAATGGGAAGGGCCCAGGCCTGTGCAATCTCCTCCTGAGCTTGGGAGAAGGCCAACCCCTGATATTCGTCTAAGTTTTTTTTTTTTTTTT
>NW_026067930.1:4293317-4310870 GCF_014885135.2 Alexandromys fortis
TCCCTCCCCGTCTCCCTTTTCCCCCCTCCTCCCTCTCCTCTCCCCCTCCCCCCCACTCCTCTCCCCCTCCCTCTCCAGTCTGAGGGGCAGTCAGGGTTCCCTGCCCTGTGGAAAGTCCAAATTTTCTGCACATTGCTGGTTTGCCATGTGTGTCTTGGTTCCGTGGAAATGGAGTTACGGTGGCTATAAGAACTTGGACTCTTGTCACTGAGGTGGCAGAGGTGTTACACGAAGGTGTTCCTTTGCCCTGCTTCCTTGCAAATGCTAGAACCAATGCTTGTGCCGGTGATGCCTGACTAAAGATTTCTATGTAACTAAGCCAAGCAATCTGCAAACACTGTTGGCTTACAGTAAAAACTAAACTTGTCCAAAGTAATCTTTGAGATGCCTTTGGAATTCTTCCAGCTTCCTATGATTACAAATTCTTAACCACTCTCACCTTCTAATGCCTTGACAGTAGTTACAACCCATGGAGATCCTCCCCCCTCCACACACAGAGAACGACTTGGACGTAGTTCAGTTACATCAGAAAACCTTGGTACTACACTGATGTCATTCTGTGTATCTTAGAACACCAGATGCATTCATGTTACGTCATGAATACTTTCCCTCCCCGTCCCTGCAGTCGTAGTCTTAAACTCCTCCATAGCAAAGCAGTTGGCAGAGAGAAAAGACAGACTCCAGATTCCTCTCCTTCTCTGGCCACCTAAGATACTAGAAAGCTGTACCTAGTTTACAACAGGACAGTGGAAAGCTCCCCCAACACAATGTCTTACTCTTCAGGGACCCACGCTAAGAATCCTTACCCTAGCCCTCCTGTGCCTCTACCTTCACGGGGAAGGTGTACCTCATGAAATCACTGAGCCAGCTGCACCTATAGGTGGTTTCTGTAGCAAGGAGGGGGGTTGCCTCCAGCCATCTATGGTATCTATTCCCAGCTGCCTTTGCGTGCTTCCAGCCACAGGGCTTTCAGCTGTCTAACTTCAGAGTGCCAACAGATGAAGGGGATCTGAAACAGCCTTGGGAATGGTCATCCCTGTCAGGGTAGGTATAACCAGATTTGCGAGGTTAAAGAATCAAAGCCATAGCTCTGTTTGGCTCCTGGAGTCAGGTTCAAGGGTTGAAGGACTGAACAGAGGTTAAGTTTATATTGTTCCCTCACCAGCCATTAGGTTGTAGTTTTTGAGGCCCAACGTGGAGTAAAGAGCTCTGCTCATCTTGTATGTGCAAGAGGATATAAGTGTGAACACATCTCCATGAAACAATGGGCTGTCTACAACACTTCCTTGTGTCACAGATGCTGGCCACCCTCAAAGCATTAGCTGACGAGGTGCGCCGAATCCTTCTAGGTAAGGCAGACTGGTATCTATCCTAGGCCATCCCCAAGAAACTGAGCCTCACTAAACTGCCTAACAGAAAACTTGATCTGTGAGTTGTGAGGACCTGAGACTGTTCTGTCTGTGGCAGAAGCTGCTAGGCGCACACTTCATAATCGAAGTGGGGCGGTGTGTTCACTACCTACACCTGGCTGCCAGGTACAGCCCACAGCCTCAGGCTCCTCAGTTCAGACTGCAGGAATATTTGGCCTGACCTACTAAGGGAATCTTAAAGTACCAGAACCTACTTTCAATAAGTGCCTGGAACTTCAGCTGCAAAGTTTGAACTCCATTCTGTGGGAACTGCCTTGATCTGAGATCTTTCAGATCAGGTGACTGAACCGCTGGCTCTGGAGAGGATCAGGGTGTGGGGTCTTGCCAAGCCTACGTGAAGCTCCCATCTGAGAAACCCCAAGGGGAAGCGCTTAGGAAGATCCCAGCTGCAGGAGTCCTGGCCTTACAGTCAGCCTCACTGTTTGTGAGTATGATAGCATCAAGGGTTATACATCACGGGGCTTCTGGGGTTAAGTTTCCAGCTCTGAGACAACTCCCCCTTTTGATCTGAGGAACCGGTCTCAGATACTGAATTGTTGAGGTCATAGAATAGGGTTTGCCACAGGATTCAAAGCCCCGTTTCCCTTATTTTTCCTAGTTTCTGATCCCTTAATGTGGGAGCGGCCCACCTCTGCTTCCTAACAAGGAAGGGGCTTTTATCCTGGTCCTACCATCCTGTCCCCACTCCACCCCACCTTTGCATTGAGCCCAGGTTTAAATGCCCGACCTGCTCCTTCTTAACCTTCTTTAAACAGTCAGCCATCACCATCTGCTTTCTGACCCACAGACCGTCACCCTTAAAGATCAACCTGAAGCAGTCTAGAATCCTTGGGACAAAGAGGTCCTACTAGAACAGTCCTGTTTGCCTGAGGCAGAGGCATGCCCAGAAAAGCTTTTCCCCCCCCTCAGGCATTAGTGGTTGAGAGAGAGAAAGCAAAGGTTATGAGCATCTTCAAAGAGAGAGAGCTAACCTCAAAAGCTTAAAGGAAACATAGGACAAAGCCACTGCCCCCCCTTCCACCCTTTTCCACCCCACAGCCCGACAGAGCCCCTGGCATATAAAATAGATGCCCGAGGGCAGCTCACACCAGCAGAGCTGACTGAAGGAGCAAGAAGAGCGTGGTCTCAGCTTTCCTTTTTATATCCTTCCTGGTACCGCCCCTCCCACTAACTGGAACTACATCACCTGGGCCCCAGCGTCTCACCTGTCCTAACTCTCCAGCCTACTGATGAGCTGACTCAGAGGCAGTGGATCAGAGGCAGTGGCTGGGCACATTGCTAAACTTACAACTTGAAGCTTGTGAACAGTTCCCAGAGAGGCTAGCAGCTCACTTGTGTCAATGCAAAAACAGCTCTCGCCTCACAAGGATTAGGAAGTGGCTTTAATGAAGCTGAGTATGAGTGACCACAGTTTAGAAACACATATATTTAAGTTACTCTAAACTCTAAGGTTTGCAAACAAGGCTAACAGTTTTGTGAGACTTTTAAAATATATATCCTGAGTCTTTTTTTTTTCGAAAGGAACTCCCCACTTGTGTTGCTGGCCATCAGGTTTTAGAAGTCTGGTTATCCCCCTCTTGAGGGGTTAAATGTCAGATTTTCAGTGTTATGATTTTGTGTGTGTAAAAAAAAATGAAAGTTGACCCCATAAAGAAAATGTAATTGGCCGGAGTAAAGGATTTGGAATATTACTGCTACCACGTGTGGGGGCTGACTTTATCTGACTGAGGAGCACAGTACACTCCAGGAATTAAAATAGTTCATTCCTGCTGCCAGTGCTGAGGCTGAAATCAAAGTAGCTTGAGCTTCATCAAACAGTGACGCTGCCCCCTTGGTCGATACATACATTGCTGACTGCAATCCATTGACTTCAAGCAAACTTTAAGTGAGCCTTGCATTTTGTCCTGTAATAGGCACGGGTAAGCAATACAGTAAGTTTGCGTAGGTCAGTTAGCATTCAAAGTGACTTAAACAGTTTCTAAACTAGAAGGAAGGAACTACGAAAACATGTGGATACCTTCACGTGTGCCTAAGAAACACCTTCACGTTAAACATTAAAGCCAGTTCTTTTTTTGGTGCAATGAGCCAGGCTTGAAAGAATGTGTTGATGCTGCCCCTTTGTCTGACAGTGAGCACCCCTCCCTATCCCTTCCTGAGTGTAAACTGAATTCAGAGCCACTTACCAGCCTGGGCTCTCCCTTCCCAGCTCCCGGTCTTCACCATCATGGTGCCAGGTATGGCTGGCTGTGCCTTGCTTTCATCATGTCTGTCTTGGAGTGAAACTTTCACCTTCATTTTGAATCCCTGAACAGACAGACCATAGCCACTAACCTCCCCTGAAGTTAGGAAAGCAGGGCGTGGGGCTGGTCAGGGTTTGATTCGTTGTGAATGTGTGTGTGTGTGTGTTTATCAGAGCGGGCTGTAACGGCATGGGGTGCTCTTCCGGACTGTGTGCATACATCCAAACACAGCATGGCACACACCGAATGGATGCAGCTTTTACCTGTCAGTTACTCTCCAGCAAAGCTGGAGTGAAGGAAAAAGAAAACAGGCTCGAAGTCATTGTTTATGCTTGCTTCTGTATAGGCCTGGTATTGATTTTAAAGACATAAATATTAACAGCATAAAAAGTGAACCATTGCTGAGTGGTTCAACCGGCCTTAGGTGATTTTGAGATGTTTTTAATAATCCCAAGTTTTTTCTTCCCTGTACTTGATTGACTTGGGTATACTCATTTGAACTAAAGAGTTTTTTTTTTTTTTTTTTTTTTATGAAATTGGTTCTTTATGCTCTGAACACAGAGTGGCTTGAGCCAGTGACCAAAGGATGTATGCCAAGCCAACGGGCTTAGATCAGGGTATCCCCCTTGTCTTTAAACACTTGTCTCCCTGGTTTGCAGAGCACCTCTTCTGTACAGAGAAATGATGTTGCCACCACAAAGAGCAGGGGATGTAATAAACACCAATCTCTGTGTTGGCAGAACTTGCCTCTTAGTGGGGGAAGCAGATAATAAACAAATGATATGTGTTCTTGCTTGTCAGAGGGAGACAGGGCTACAGAGAGAAATGAAGCAGATTGATAGCGTTCAAGGATGTGTGTGGGATGCAATTTAAAACCGAAGGCGAAAGTGACATTCGGCGAAGGTTGATGGAGGGGAAAGTCTGACCCTTGTGTCTATTCAGGGGAGAACCTGCTGGTCAGGGGAACTTTTTTTTTTTCCAGATCTTTGGTTGGATTATTCTTGGCTTTTTCTAGAAATATCTATGGGTCTAATACTTCTTGATAGTGGGGAGGAAGAAGATTAGGGGGATAAGTCAAGGGAGAAACTTCAAGGCCACACCATATGGGCTTTCAAAAGCCATTTGCCAGTGAGCTGGGGAGATGGCTCAGTCAGTAGAGTGTTTGTTGCATATACATAAGGATGTTAGTCCAGATCCCAAGCACCCACATAAAAATCCAGGCACTGCTGAAGGGGAAGCAAAAGAAAGGAGGGTCTCAGGTACTCACTGCTTAGGGCTGCTCTTCGACTGGTGAGCTCTAAGTTCAGTGAGTGATCTTCTCTCAAAAACCAAAAGGAGAAAAGTGACTGGGGAAGCCGGGAGATGTGGATGTCTGGCCTTCACACTCAAGTACACCATCCACACAGGCATCTTTCCAACACACACACGCACAACACGCATATACACACATGTACACATATGCAAGGGGGCACACTCCTCTTAAGATGGTGGCTTTTACTATAATGAACTTAGAAAGCTCTAGAAGGTTTGAACAACACAATCTGACATTTTTTTATAAAGAGACAGACGTGGATTTTGATATGTGTGTGTCTCTGAGTCAGCTAAACCCAGAGGCCTGTTAGAAGGGCACATTCCTGGAACCCTGCTTCAGGCCCAGTGACTCAGAGCAGTCTGAATTTCAGTTTTCCCTCTTGGTATGATATAAATTACAGCATCCCCAGTAAAGCTTAAATTTCAGATGATAGTGAGTACTCTTTTTTAGATTTTCACATGGAATATCAAGTAACTATTAAAATTATTTGTTTGTCTGAAATTCAAATCAAACCAGGCAGCTTGTGTATTTTTTTTTAGACCCACTACTAGCTGATGCCAGTAGAAACCACAGTCCTAGATGGCCCCACCTGGCCAGGGTAATCACTGACTTCTACCACGTTGACTGCTGATGGCCCTCAGCTGTCCCTTTGTACAACTGCCCAGAATTCATCAGGCTCAGTCACCCCAGCTCCACACGCAGGGACTGAAGATTGCAAAGGGCTGGACCTCTGACCTTGGGGGCTGGCAACTCTGCCACGTGGTTTAAGTTGCAACCCGCCGACCACAGGTGGATCAAGTCAACGTGTCCACGCTCTGCTCCATGTCTGGGACCAGGTGCGGAGCAGAGGGTGGAGCCTCTTTCATTCAAGCTGGGCATTCCACACCCAAGCATGGGTAGTGATCTTTGTCTTGTCTTGAACCTACCTAATCTGTCCAGGACACAGTGTTTTCTTCTTTCGGCTGGGAAGGAGAGCACACCTTCCCATGGTCTCAGTGGGTCAATATGTTTGCAATGGCTGTTCAGCTATTCCCTCAGCTCCTAGAAAGTTGTTTCTGCAATCTGGTAGTGCAAAGATGAATAAATGGTTAACCCACGTGTAATTCATCCTTAGTAAAAAGGGCTGGAATGCTAATTAGCACCAGTTTCTGAGACAGATTATCTGCGAGATAACGCAAGAGGATGTCAGACCCTCACTAGCATCCTATCTTTCCAGGACACAACACAACAAGGCTGTTGTGAGTGGTCAGCCTCTTTTTCCACTTCACATGCAGACATTAGTAAAGGACCTGGACCCGAAGGCTGGGGATGAAGCAAGAGGGAGGTGGCTATCATCTCTGCCTTCGGGACTCCAGGCTGGTCCTCTGGATGTTGCTATCACTTGAGTCGGGTTTTGCAATAGGCACATGACGAACTGAGTGGGGAGCATGCTGTCTGGGTCTTCCCTCCATGGAGGGGACCTTGAAGGGTGCTGCCAGTTCTTAGCCTCTTTATCTTTGGGGTTGGTGGTCCTTGTCAGGCCAAGTTTCCTGTTCTCCAACTGCTCTAGTTGGCAACTAAGCATGATGTGGACATCAGAGCCAGACTCCTCTAGGTGTGGCCTTTGCTTGAGGCCATCCCGTTGGCCTAAATGAAGCATTGTGGAGATACTCAAGTTTCTTTCAACCTAATTCCCTCCCCACATGCCTATGAATGCTCCCTGCTCCCTCATGTTTTCCAGAGATATTTTCCCCAATTAACCTTAGTCCTGAAGAATTTCTTTAGCATCTGCTTCCTAAAGGACCCTGGCAATCACATCCTCATGTGGAAATGTGCATATACAAGCCCACGAGTTCTCACAATTTGAATCCACCCACGTCCACATCACACAGATCAAGAGAAAAACATTGTTTGGTGCCAGGAAAGATCCCCCTGCTCCTTTCCAGCCTCCTCCCACATAAAGGAACTAGCCACCACGATCCCAACTCTTAACAGCACGCAGAGATGCAAGAGGGTACCCCAGAGAGGGAAAGTGAGAGATCGCTGTGTCTTCTGAACACACACACACACTGCTCCTTAGCCTCAGCAAACCAAAGCCAGCAATCTAACCACTTGCTGCTGTCCTTGTACGTGCTCTTCAGATGCAAACAAAAGCTGGAAACCCCGTGATGGACTTCAGAGCTTTCTCATTAGTGGGGGCTCTGTTTGCCTCTTATGGAGTGACTAGCCTTGGCTATCATAAGAACCTCTCTAATTTTTCTTTCTACAACACTGGGGATCTGTTGTGGTTTGAATGAGAAATTCCTCCCAAAGGTTCATGTGTTTTGAACACTTAGTCCCCCTGCTGATGGAGTTTTTTCACTGGAGGTGGGCATGCTTTGAGGGCTTATAACCTTACTCCTTTAACCTTTCTTGTTCTGTTCTTTGCACCCCTCCTGTCTGTCCCTCCCTCTGTTTCCTATGTGTGGGTGAAAACGTGATCAGCCAGCTTCTTGCTTCTACCACCATGCCTTCTTGCTGCCATGCCCTCCATGCCGCGAGAGTATCGGATCCCTCCGGAACCACAAGCCAAAACAAGCCCTTTCTTCTCTAACTTGCTTTTGTCCCTCGTGTTTTATCACAATAACAGGAGGAAAGTAACTAACCCAGGAGCTCAGCCCAGATAGCGCATGTGTCAAGCACGTGACCTACCATGGGGTTGCATCGCAGCTGCCGTTGAGAGCATCTTGATGGCTGGTCCAGGCTAAGCAGTGACAGATGAGTCAGGAAAGCCCCAGACAGATGCAGCTGAGAGTGGTATGGGTATCACACCCCCATCAGGTTTCCCCGACCGTGTTATCCTAGCTTAGCGCCGTGCAGGCTTTCAACTTGCTTAACCACATCCCAGGGTTGTTAGCCAGTCCCTTGTGATACCCTGAGGTCTTCATTGGTCCCATGACACGCGCGCACACACACACACACACACACACACATACACACACACATGCATGCACAATGTACTTATAATTTCTCTGATTAAACCTTGTGGGTACAATCACCTATCACCGAGGCCATAATTATTCCACTTGCGGTTTTCCAAAAGCCCCTGGGTGATACCGCCGTGTTAGGCCAGGGTATACTTTGAGTGGCACGTTTTGCAATGTGATTTTATGGAGACTACTAGACACGCAAGAGAAGACCTCTCCAACCCACGCGCACTGCCAGCTGAGCGGACAGCCTAGAAAAGACCCATGAGTTCTCTGGTGTGCCCTGCCGCATGGGCAGAGTTTGAACACTAGCAACACTGTCCTCTGGGTGGCTCCAATAGCCGGTCCTTCTCTGGGGCTCTAGGACACCTGCTAGAACCCGCGAAAGAATAGAGATGCAGACAGAGTTGTGACTTTGTGATTTCACTTCCTCATTTCAAGGTTGCTCTTTTGTTCAGTGACCTCTTCCATCCATCATGCCATGTGCAGTTTAGGCTTTCTTGCTGCAGGGAAGAGGGAAAACGTACCCTTAAAAAGGTGAGTGTAATGGGGACTAGTTTAAGGGTGGCAACCGCGTCAGTGGATGGTGACGGATGGTACATTTAGGACAATCGATGACCAAGTTATAGATCTTATTATTTCATACTTTGCATTCACAGCCCTTGCTCAGAGGCTCCAGAACATGAATAATGACCCTTTTGCAGCATAAGGGTTTAACCTTTCCCTGGCAAATGAGATTGAATAAAGAGTATTAGGAACAATTTAAAGGACAAAGCAGAGGGGTTTTTGACATGGGGTGGTGACCCAGAAAAGGAATAAACTTGCCATCTTTTCTCAGCCTTACTGACTGCCTGGGTTTCTAGAAAGTTCTTCGCATCAGGGATTTGAGTCCTATGATTGCTTCTTGCAGTGTACTCTTCCCTTCCAACATGGACTGTGGTCTTGACCTTGGGCAGGTGACAGAAAGTCTCCCAGCCCAGACTCCCCCCTGGTAAAGCAGGATTCCTATGGTCCTCTCATCCTTGCTCAGAACGTTTCTGAGCATGCCCTCTGGATGTGAAACTTCAACATCAGCTCCCTTTGAAAAATTGAAAATGAAGTAATGAGAAAACGTCTCTGGCTCATTATTTGAAAAATGAAGGATTGGGAAGATTGATGTGTTTGCTTAGAAGAAAAACAAGCTTGGAGGTAAGGTCCGTAGAGCGCACCCTTTTATGAAATTGTGGTTTTGATCACGAGGAGGAAGTTCTGCACTCCTGGGGTTGCTGCCTGACAGGAGGATACAGGTTATTTATAGCACTGGCCAGACTAGGGCAAGGAGGTGGATGGAGGAAGGGAGGGAGAGAGGGAGAGAAGGAGAGAGAAAAGAGAAAAATCCTTTTAGCCTTGTGTGTTCTGTCTCCCCGCTCCCACTCTCTCCCTGTGCTGGTCACATTGTCCCCTTCACCTTGCTATCTGGGTCACCCTGCTCTACCCTGCCACTGAATCTCCATTGTCACAGTTAGACCCTTTGTTCTGTTGGCTCGCATTGTTCCTGTGTAGGTTAAGGGAGGCTTTGTCTTTTGCCACCTCCTCCTAAATTACAGAATAGGGAGGGAGTCAAACTTCACCTGGGGCTGTGCAGATGTGTGAATTGATTTAGGTCCCACCAGTATTTGCCACACATGTGCAGGGGACTCTCCTATTGACAGAGCTTCCAGCTACACTGCCTGAGCCAGCCCTTGATGAGGTAGAAGGATCACGATGAATGTGAGTCCGGGGTTCCAGTCCTGCTAGAGCTCTGGGGGGAGGCCTTGTCTCGAAATACACATATAAATAAAATACGTTAATAAGTCTGCTGACAAGAGTCCCATGATACAGATCGCTGCCTCACCTGCTCTGAGATGAAGGTCCACTCAAGTCCACTCTCCAGACCTGGGAGTGTTCCTTCTTCAGAGAGAGACCTTTGTAGAGAAAGCTGAGTTAAGGATCTTGCGATATAACCATCCGGGGTTATGGAAAACCCTCAACCAATGGCAAGCATCTCATCAGAGTGAGGCAGAGTGAGATTAACATAGAGAAGAGGTCCAGCCAATAAGTGTGGCCAATAAGGTGGAGATAAGACTTGGGCAGCCACAACCCAGGGTGACTTGCAGCCACTGGAAGCTGTAAGAGGTAAGGAGAGCCTTCAGAGAAAGCCTGGCCCTGTCAGCAACTTGATTCCTGACTCCGACCTGAGAACTGTAAGAGAATGACTTTCTATTTGTTAGCCATTGTTGCATGACAGCAGCCCTAGCAACTGACCCCATACAGGTACCCACACAGCAGGGGTCACCAAGAAGAGCCCTCCATGTCTCTGGTATTGGATTAATTTGCGCCCGAGGTCTCATTTGCAAGTCTGACTTCTTCCTTCCTAGGGAGACCTGCTTCTCAAGAGGTCACAGGGACAGATGACCCCACCTCAGCTTGAAGGTGTGCACTCATATCTCATGGGGAAACCTATGGCCTCTTCCCAATCTGAACCTCCTAAAGATATTCTTCGTTGTCACCAGTGATCTAAGAGGTCTCATAAAATGTCCATGGATCTCGTAAGAAGTTTCTGAGAGTTTAAGCAGTCCTCCTTCTGGCATGACGGGGAAGCCCACAGCAATGACAGCAAAGTAGAAAAATAAAGGAAACTCCAACCTATCAACCAAAAACCACCCCTACAGATGTTCTGAAGTAACTGTAGGTCATTTTATATCTGGACTCAAAAACTCAGGAGTTGATCAAGTTTCTAATTTTTACCCAGAACGTTCCTGATGAGAAAGAGGTTGGAATTCACTGTCTTCTATCTCTACCCCTTAGATACTGAGATGTTAGGGAGAGTCAACTATGCCTAACTCAGTATCGCTTTAAGGGACAGCATATCAGGAGAATGAAGGAATTGATCTAAATCAGTATTCTGAAACAAACTATTGAAATTTAACCTAATATCTAGGATGAATTTTCTATCTTAAAATAAATTAGTAGGGGCTAGAGAGGTAACTCTGCAATTAAGAACACTGGCTGTTCTTGCTGAGGATACAGGTTCAGTTCCTAGTGCGTACACACCCATGCATAAGCATCCATAGCTCTAGTTCCAGGTAACCTGGCACCCTCTTCTGGTCTCTGAGAGCATCAGCATGCATGGGGTGCACATACCCACATGTAGGCAAAAAAAATCATTCATACATGCAAAATAAAAATATGTTTTTAAATAGTGGTCAATAAATTTGGGGATAAAAATATGCAATAAAGTGTACAAGGTGTCATTGTGGAAACGGTTTGGATTTGGTTCTGACTCAGCCACTTACTGGAGCCTTAACTTGCGAAGTTCAAGCTCTGTCGAGCTTAGTTTTCCTGTCTGTATACTGGGGACTTTCCCTAGCCCTGTTCTCAGGTTCATACAAGCTCATGTGCTTAGGTAATAAAGACCAATTTCCTTGTTAGCCCCTTTATCATTCTCCAGCCTGTCAGGAGAGCCATTATGGCAGCTGTTTGCAAAACAAAGAATTGGAGTCGCAAGTTAATTTTTCAGTTGGGAAGGGTAAAAGGAGCAAGCTCAGAACCACAAAGCATCACAGGGCACCAACCTGAAAAAGAAGAGGTTATAGTGGTGCACACTGAAATCTTTCTAGTGGAAAAGAGGGTTTATGGGAGCTTCCAGGGATGGGGCTGCCCAGTTGTATTCATATCTCTGAAGTTAATGGGCATGGAAAAGTTAGCTGTGTAAATGCTGGGAATGTTGTAAACTGGATTCAACTGTTTTTTTGGTGGAAACACCTGAGAGGTATTTCCAGTAGAGCTGAGTTTCTCAGCTCTAGGCCCCACATGCTGTCTGATGATTCTTAACCTTTCGGTTAGTAGGAACTATGGTTTTTTTATGTTAACACATTTCCAAAAGTTTTTTTTTTTCTTTCTGTTAATCACAGGATTAGGGTCCGCCACAGAAATAGGCAAAGGATGGCCAGTTAGACGGTTAAAGATAGCACATGATACATTGTAGTTAAGCTCTGGATCTGCAACTTTCCAACTTTCTCCACATCCACTGATGGGTTAGGGTTAGGGTTAGGGTCCGAAGTTCTAAGTCAGTCAATCAGCCTTGTGAAGGTTCGGTTGGAACTTCTTTGTAGGAACTTCCCTCAGGGGAAGGGACTAATCCCTACCAGGCTGAACTCAGAAAATGGGGCTAGGTTGGAAGACAAAGGGAAGGGACAGGAAGGAAGCAGGACCCCCTTCCTCTGGTGCAGGTCTTTCAGCTTTGCTGGAGTTGCCCCTGTGGGCAGAGTCAGTCATCTCTGTGGGGAGGCAGATCAGTTTTAGCCTGTTGATCAAGACACGGCGATTTAACATCTGCTGCGTGGTCACCTTTCTAAGATCTGATAGGACCTTCTGAAGTAGTTGCTTTGGTCTTCATTTAGTGTCATGGAAAAGCATCGTGGGCGATCTCAGACCTCTGGAGTCCAATCAAGGTGTTTCAGATCCCAGGATTAGAACCCTGTTCTGCGTGACTTTGAAAATGTCTCTAAGGGCTAGCTTCTGACTCATTTTACTTCATATTCCACTGTACTGCTCAATAAATATTCATCATTCTCCGGATGTCAGGCTCTATTACGTGGAAATGGGAATATAGTAGTGAATAATTCATTATCTATCTCCTGCTGGAGTTTATTGCACTGTGTGAGGCCTTCACACACACACACACACACACACACACACACACACACAGCTAATGGGACACAGCTCACAATGCTAATTAATTTAATGCTATCTTCAATCTTTAAGTAGCATACAATGCTGCAGTATTTCACAAGTGAGGGAAACAAGGCAAGGTACCTTGGAATAGGATATTAGTGGGCTAGCACTTCCCTGTTGTCTGCCCTGTTGGTTTGCTCTGCTTTCTCTAGGTTGTTGAACAATTGGCTTCCATGCTTGCTTCCTTGTCTTCTGTGGTTTCCGGGGACGCATGTTTTATTCTCTTTAGTTTTTTCTTTTCAAATGTTGCCGTCTTATTCACTCCCTCATCCAGAAGACTCACTCAACAACTTTCGTGAGACTGTGAGGCAGAGTGAGTTTACTTATTAAGGTGTATTTCTTCCGTTCAGTATTTTACATTAAGATACCCACTGCAATTATGGATTGCAATTAAAAAATATTTTAAATCAATTAAATAAAATTTAAGGCCACATATTGTGTTCAAAGATATAAATAGGGTCGTTTGCCTGCTATATTTTAGGAGAATTATATGTTTTAATTCTTTGGTTGGTTTCATCTTATTCTTCTAATGTTTTTCTCTTTCAGTGTTTTGATTAACACTTATTGATAACACAGCTTTCTTCTGGTGTTGACTACACAGTTATTTTCTGTATCTGTTGTCCAGTTACAGTTCTTAAAATAGCAGCTAGCTAAGCTTTATATAATGTTTCTGTTACCAAACGCCCTTATGTACACCAATCCACACAGCTGTCGCCGCTCTATAGAAGAGATGGTTGTCTTCAGCCAGAAAAAGCAAAGCAAACCCTGTGGTCTGAAGATCCAGGGGGTCTAGCTTCAGACCTGTGGATCCAACCGGCACTTTCCTTTGCACAGACTGTGGTGGGGTTACCGTATGCTTTAGGGCTGGCGGGAATCTCCCTTTGACAATTGGAAGTATTAGTTTATTTCCATCTGCAATTGTTTTCTTTCTGATGGGTAGTCTGTTTTCAAACATATCTCTCGGTGGCTTGTCTGTTCTCTGTGGAAGGCTTCTAGGACTTCATTTCCCTTCAGGCTGGAAAGTTTCTTGATGCTTCGCTTAGAAACTCAAACGACCCTCTTCCACTGTGAGAGCCGGTGCCTTTACAGCTGCTCTTTTCCTTTGGGAATGTTCTCGGTTGTGATATCTTTTGTCAACACCCATTTATTTCCTCCCTGGCACCTTCAGTAGAGAAGTGATGGAGGGGTCCAGTCTATAGCCTTTGTGCTGCTTGCCAGGCACTGCATTTTGTTTGTCATTTTGTGACTGCCCCGTGCTGAGTCCGAGGTGATCTCATCAGTGCCGTCTTCCTCCGCACGGTCTCATCTGTCTGGTCCTAGTCAAGTGTGTGCCCAGAAGGAAATGAAATCAGATGTTGGCAGGACACCTCTGCTCCTGTGCGTACTGTAGCACTGCTTGGCAGTGTCCATGACATGGACCCAACCGATGTGTCTGTCTGCATTTATCACCTTTCTCATCCCTGTGACCAATTATGTGACTGGAAGCAACTGAAAGAAGGAAGGGTTCATTTCAGCTCATGGTTTAACGGGAAACTAAGTTCATCTTGGTGGGGAAAGGCATGGTGGCAGAAGGACGAGGCTGCTTCCTCATATCTGGGTAGATTAGGAAGCAGAATCAAGACAAGAAGTAAGATCAGATTGTAACCATCAAGGTCCATCTGGAGCCTTGCATCCCACCCCACCTCACCCCTTGCAGGCTCCATGTCTTATGGGTTCCACAGCCTCTCTGACTCCAGTAGCAGTTGGGGACTAACTGTTCAAGCGGAGCCTGTGGAGGACACCCCACATTGAAGCCATAAGCGCTGCTCCCAGTGAATGAATAAAAGAAGATGGTATCATATGTATATATACACACTATATTAATACTCAGCCCTAAAATGCAAAAAAAACCCTATCATTTGTGACAGTATGAGTGAACCTAGAGGTTGTTAGAATACATGCAAGAAATAGGGTAGAGGATGGCAAGCGACCCAGGATCCCACTTTAACAAGTGGTGGATAGAAATGATCTCATAGCAGCTGAGAATATAAGATGGTTTCCAGAGACTAAGGAGGGGTGGGGGTAGGAGGGATGGGGCTAGATGATCAGTGGGCAGGGAAAATTCCTCCTGGGGCTGCAGAGCTGCAAAGCTTCAGAGTCGATGAACTTGCTTATTAACAACTATTGTCAATTGGAGATTTAAAAAAGTCGAGTTTATCCTAACGTGATTTTTAAAGATCACTGTGAAGAATACAAACTCTAAGTCATAGATCTCTGCTTAAGATGTGCTTGCCAATGCCTTTGTGTTTTATATTCAGGGAGGAGCTTGCCGATCACCACAGTTTAATCTGGGGACATTGTCATTATCCCTATTGGGCCCACACTCTCTGTCCCCAGCTCCTGCTGACTTACTTTTTGTCTTGTTGATTCACCTGTTCCGGACATCTTGTACAAACAGAATCATGTGACATTTTGTGCCTGGCTTTCCCCATCAGCAGAACATTTTCAAGGTCTGTCACTATTGCAGCGTGGATCACGCTTTGCTCCTAGTGTGAAGTTGTTCCATCGCATACATACTCCACATGCTGCATCCCACCTCTGACGGACAGGCGAAGTCATTCCACTAAATGCTGCTTCTCACCTCTGATGGACAGGCAGATTGTTTACACTTGGGATATTATAAGTAAAATTTGTGTGAATGCTCATGTGTAAAATGTCTGCATGGACCACAGGCTTGCATTCCTCTCAGGTGTACCGTGGAGTTGCTGGGGTGTGTGGCAGGGCTGTTCAGCTTTCTGAGATCTCTAGCGTGGATATCCTGTTTTCCAGTCCCATCATCAGTGTGTGGGGTTGGGATTGCTCCATGCCCTTGCCAATACTTTGTGTCTATTGTCTTGATTCTAGTTGTGTTAACGGTATGTAGTGACTTCTCACTGTGGTTTTGTCAATATTAATTCATGTGGTTATTGGATCCTTTGGAAAAATGTCTATTGCCCATTGGTTTTATTCTTTTTGCTATAGTAACAACTATTTTAAGATTATTTTGTCTCTATTATCTGTGTGTGTGTGTGTGTGTGTGTGTGCACGCGCGCACCTACACATAGTAGTGTCCCAGGCATGTGACTGTCAGAAGACTACTTTGGGGGGTTGTTTCTTTCTTTTACTACTATGTAGGTTTCAGAGACCAAACTTAGGTTGCCAGTGCGGTGCAGCAATCACCCTTCATCTGCTTAGACAACTAGCCAGCCCCAAACAGCTATTTGCAAAACATGTATTTGAGAAGAGCCCCCTTTCTGGTAATACAAATTCAAACACTTTCCCAATCCCACGAGTTTCCATACTCTTAGTGACAGAATTTTAGCATATAAGTTTTCAAAGTTTGTTGACACATTTAAATGCATTTTGAATCATTTTTATGGACATGGGTAATATTGTTTAAATGATTACACAGAATCTACTTATCCCATTGGGTATTACTGTCATTTAACAATACTATATCCTGCTGGGCTGTGGACACAGAATTCTGTCAATGATTATTCAACGTGTCAATACACGTTTTAATACACGTGTCAATACACTTTTTAGTTTCTTTGTGTATGAACACCGCCCTCCTTGTGTTAGACACATTGTTTTACTCCTCCTGACGCTCATGTGAATGGGTTATGTCTTTCTTTGTGGACCATTCCTTGCCAGTGCACAGAAAAATCGTTGGCTCGTGTGCTGGTCTCATTTCTGCAGCATCACTGCCTTAGTCATCCTTCTCACTGTTTATGATTCCTTCGTATTTTCTGTTTCTAAATGTCATTTGCAGACAGAAATAGTTGTAACTCTTCCATCCCACATCGTTTTCCTTACCCATCTCCCCTAGCTTGAAATCTCCATTAAAATGTTGACTAGAGCCAGCAATGGCAGATCTTCATGGTTTATTCCTGATCTGAAGGGGAAAACCAGTCTTCGCTGTCAAAAGCGATGCTCATTATGGGTTTTTCAGCATGAACTTCATCAGGCTGAAGCTTTCTGTTTTGAAATGATTGATTGGTGATTGGTTTTAGCGCTAAGGAAAGAATGCACAGCCTTATGGATGCTAAGCAGGTGCTCCGCCATTGCACACATACCCAGCCCAGTTGTTTTTCTTTTCTATTATTCTAAAAGGATGTTGGGTGTTAGTAACTGCTTTTTCTATGTTTGGTATCATGGTCTTGTGAAACAGTCCAGGCAGTAGTTTCATCAACAGAGGTTTTAAGCTTTTGATGAGAGTAGCCAGTCAAGGCTGGCCAATCAAATAGATACAGGGCTGAAACTTAAAAGTTTTTTCTACTTCCAACCTGCTCACTCAGACCCCCGTTTCCCTTGGGGTTCTGGTTCTTTCTCTGAGCCAAGAAAAATGTTTCTGCATTCATCAGCATCCACCATGGGAGACATTCCTTAGCTCTTGTTTCTGATGGATCTTAAATTTTAAATTTGCATACTTGGTCTCCTTTGCATAAAAAGGTTATTAAAGGGGAGTTGAATTTTGTCGAATGCTTTTTCAGCATCTAATGAAATGATCATATGGTTTTTTTTCTTTCAGTTTATTTATATGGTGGATTACATTGATAGATTTGCGTATGTTGAACCAGCCCTGCATCTCTGGGATGAAGCCTACTTGATCATAATGGATAATTTTTTTTGGAATCGGTTTGCCAGTATTTTATTGAGAATTTTTGCATTATATTCATGAGTGAGATAGGCCTGTAATTCTCTTTCTTGGTTGGGTCTTTGTGTGGTTTTGGTATCAGGGTAACTGTAGCTTCATAAAAGGAGTTTGGCAATGACTCTTCTGTTTCTATATTGTGAAATACATTAAGGAGTATAGGTATTAGCTCTTCTTGGAAGTTCTGGTAGAATTCTGC
>NW_026067930.1:4312105-4339393 GCF_014885135.2 Alexandromys fortis
TTGGGGGAGGGGGAGGGAAATGGGAGGTGGTGGTGGGGAAGAGACAGAGATCTTTAATAAATGAATGAATGAATTAATTAAAAAAAGGTTATTAAGTGTTCTGTACCTGTCTGTCCTAGAGACCCAAGTAACCATGGCAAGTTTGCATACAAGGCTGAAGAGAGGTTATGTTGGTAGCAGTCATGCAGAGTAGAAAGTCAGATGTCAAGGTTCTTATAGCACCGACAGTCTCTCTTGGGACTCCTAGATAAATTGGGGAGGATGTCCCACCCCAGACCTGATGCTGATTTTCTTTCATGACTCTGGTTCCACACTGAGCAACCATAGTTGATGGTGGTGTTTTACTGACAGAGCTCTAACCTGGCGTAGAGAATTAACACAGTGAGGTAGGGAGTATGCCAGTAATTTAGCCATCCTGGTCTCCACAGCAGACCCACCCTCCAATAACACATCAGCGTACTGAGCTACCGATTTATTAAAGACATGAGTGGATTAATATACTCACGAGGACAGCTCAAACTAGACCAAGAGAACACAGAGCTTCCCGTTTACCCTACAGCTCTCTGCACACAAGGTGGTGTGTCAAGCCACACCTGGAACCCCCACTCGTGTACATCATAAATTGAAGGAAAGGCTCCATCTTTCATTTTTATAAACATTTAAGAGGAAACGAATTGTATGGCAGTCATATATCGTCAGCTGAATAAGAACCTCCAGGACTCTTGGCTGGTACCAGGCATGCTAAAGTTCCAGAATGATGGCACGAGACTAGGGCACCGGGAGAGGCTTTAAGGGCTTTAAGCCATGGGAGGTAGAAGCAGAGGACCAAAGAGCAGGGGATGACAGTGGAGAGGAGCAGTGGAGGGTGACCCTGATTTGGGGCAGAGGCGCTTGGTCATATCATACACACAATGGATAGAATGAGAGCAGGAGACCCAGTCTTGGAGAGGGAAGAAAATGGGGTGCTCCCCAGACTTACCATATACTTTGGAGGTCAGGGGACTTTGCTGTAAATGTCTAAGAAAAAAAAATTCAAGCTCTGTGAATTTTCAGCAAGTCATGTTGCATTCTCTGGGTCTTAGTTACTAAGGCCCCAAGAAGAGACAGTTGGGAGTATCAACCCTCTTTTTTCTTAAAATGTGTAGACCAAACTGGCCTCGAACTCATGATCGTCCCACCTCTGCCTCCTTCAGCAAATCCTACTGGCGTGCACTACCACAACTGGTGAATCAGCCCTTTCTTATCATCAACAATGAGACGGCAGCAAATGTCAGAAATTGCTGTTGGTGAATGCAGGGCTCAGCCTGAAACACCAATCATAAAACACCAGGGCAGGATCTTGAGAGTCAGAAAGAACTGAAGGAGTCCCTTGGCTGGTACTTGGTATTTGGAAAACCTTGAGGTCACTTTAGTGTCCTTGGTTGTTAAGGGGAAGGAAGCCAAGACTGGCATACTTGCTTTGTAATCTCAGAGGTAGAAGCTCAGGAGTTCAAGGCCAGCCATATGAGCCCTTACCTCAAAGTAAATAAACTAATAAGTAAAATTAATTGGAGGGGCCTGTTGATCCTCAAGTATTTTAACGGACTCCAAAGAAAGACGCTAAGTTAATTATGACCAATCCCAATGGGCACAAGAGGAAAAGTGGGCTGTGCTCTGTCCTCAGCATTGCTGTGGCAGGAACTGCTTTTCTTCAGGTGTCTCAGCTGGGAACTTACATACAGCATACAGCATTATCACTAAAGATCTCACGCTCCTCCCCATCGCCACCCCTGTGCTACCTCTGGGGATCAATGCAGAGGCCCTGGCTTGCTCTCTGGTGATGCTCTGCTCTAGTGAACACTCACTTAAATACGTTGTGAGATATTCCCCCAAGTCTCTATCTGCAGTTCAGTGCCGTGGCCTTATGTTCCCCCAAGTCTCTACCTGCAGTTCAGTGCCGTGGCCGTATATTCCTCCAAACCTCCATTCACAATTCAGTGCTATGGCTATTGTCCACACTCTTCTGGCTTCTGCAGAATGAGCAGATACCAAGACTTCACAGGGTCTCCTTGTCTCTCCTTTCCAATTTCTCTCTTCTTGTCTTCACTTTGTTCGCTGCCTGCAGTGTCTTGTCACTCAAAGAGCTGCCAGCATAAAGGGAAAACCAGTTTTCTCCAGTGCAGTGCGCTACTGGGTATATATCAGGTACCCTTCGGAGAAGACCTGAAGCCCAGGCCTACACAAAGTCTACACAAAATGAACCCACAGTGGTAATTTTGCAGACTCTTTGTTTCATTTGCTTTGTTATGGCATTTATTGTCTTGTTTTATTTTCTGTTTGTTTTGCTTTTCATTTTTTGTCTTTTTCTGTTTCTTTTTGTTTGTTTGTTTTGTTTTCAAAATTACAAAATTTGTAAAGACACCATGAGGATAGCGACTCTTCTGAAGGAAAGCATTTAATTGGGGTGACTTACTTACAGGTTCAGCATTTAACTGGGGTGACTCACTCACAGGTTCAGCATTTAATTGGGGTGACTCACTCACAGGTTCAGCCCATCATCATCTTGGTGGGAAATGGTGGAATGCAGGCAGGCATGGGGCTGGAGAAGAAGCTGAGAGTCCTACATCTTTCAGGCAACAGGAAGTGTTTGGATGGAAGACTCACTCCAGCCTCTGGCATCCATATATCTAAAGAATCTGGAATGCTTAGATGGAAGCTCCACCCCAAGCTCCCTTCCCCATCTCTCTCTCTCTCCAAACACTGCTGCACCTCATAAAGCCTGCCAAAGGAAGACCCCTCCCCAGAGATGCTCAAGATACCTTCCACAGGATATTTAAACTGCCCCTGCCCCAGAAAACAAACACATGGTTTTTCGGTCTTCCTTTTTTGTCTTCTCTCTGATGAGCTGGAAAGCTATCCAGGAGCATGGTATACATTAAACCTGGCTTTTTCTGATTCAGTTTGATTTGGTCTGATTCAGATTATTGCATTGGGGGAGAGGCTTATTGGGGTACAGAAACTTTTCAGTCTGAGACACTGGGTAGTATCTTAAGCATATATAAGACCTCAAAGCCTGCCTCCACACAGACAGACAGACATACAAACACACACATACACACATAGCCTTCACCATGCATTTCTGTATTTCTTTAAGGAATAAGAGAGTCTAGATTTTGGCTGTTTACCCAGGGTCATACATCTTAACCTCTTGAGCTCTTTTAAGAATCAAATGCCTGGTTTTGGGAGTGATGTGATTCCAATTGGCAGAAACCAGGTGCTCTTGTTCCCTTTCCTGTTGGAATTCTGCAACCAACATTTTAAAATAAGAATGGTATGGGTCAGCACACTTATTGGACCTATTTGGGTCTGGGACCATTCTGTATATTTTATACGAACCAAGTTAATATTACAATGCCTCTATGAGCAGGCAATGCTGGTTTTTAAGATGTTTTATCATCATCATCATCATCATCATCATCATCATCATCAAATGTACAATAGCCCACACAGTGGTCAGAGGATATCTTTTGAGAAACAGTTCTCTCCCTCCACAGTGGGTTCCAGGGAGTTCATCAGGCTGGTGTGGTGAATCATCTTGCCAGCCCTGTGTAGCTATTATACTTATCCAAATTTTACAGATTTGGGACACAGAGCATATAATTTCTAAAGGCTGTGCTCAGTGATACCAGTGACAGACTCCGATTTCAGATCTACACAGGCTGGTCTCTCCTGCTAAACAATCTATCCATAAAACTGCCATTTATTGGGCATTGGCCTGAGACCTAGTATTTTACTACGTAATTGAATACGTTAGCTTTGGCATTTTATAAGAACTCAGCAAGTAGTGTGTCAGTCATGTAGACCCCAGAAAACAGATACTGTTCCCAGGGTTTCAAAAAGAAAGGCATTAATGTTGGCCAGGGGTTATGGAAGGGATTAGGAGAGTGGTACATGCTAGGTGTGCTAAATCAGCCTAGCTTTGGCAACAGCTGGTATCACTGTCTATTTTTCTGGAAGGATAAGGCAAACAGTGCTGTTACTGGATCTCAGAGGCTACAATCCTGTTGGAAAAGTAGAGGCTACCATATGCCCCAATCCCCTTCCCCTGAGAGAGAGAGAGAAAGAGTCGTTCTATGAAGCATGAGGTAATGAACCTCTGACCACATGGAGAGAAGAGAAACATCCAGACTCCCCCTTTCCTTTAGGCCTATAGTTCTAGCCTAGGACTTCTCATTGAATGGACATGGGAAAAACTGACCTTCTAGGGCTAGCCTTTGAAACAGAGGTAGTCAGAAAGAGAGGATTCTGCTGAAGAGATCATAGGTTTGAGGGGAACCAAAGCATCTCACTTAGGAATCCTGTAACTCTTCACTCACAACTCTTTTAAACATCTTTTGGCTGCTGCCTGTCATAAAGCAAGGCTTCATGGTGTCACTAAGGATATTGCTGCCACCTGGCCACCAACTGTGGATACAGGAGACAGATGAGTGAGGTTGAGGTCAAGGAGCTGTAGGTGATAAGTGGTCCTTCCTTGGGGACTTCACGAGTTGTATGAACTAGATTACATGGTTAAGCATCAACAGCACTGTTGTTTAAGCTTCAACAGCACTCTCCACTCAAAGAGTGGAAAGGAATAGACAAATAAAAGCATTGCTTATGCTAAAATATGTACAGCTCTACAGTCTCATTTTCACGTGCTGTTGAGAACATTGCCTCCATCTCTTTCCATCCATTTCTACCACTGTAAGTTATTTTTATCCTAAGCCAGCCTCCTGTTGGGGTCCTATGATGGGAAAATATACCACATATGAAAAATTTTCCACATTGGTATTTTAAAAAGCACCAATTTTCGACCTGGTGTGGTTGTCTTTATTTCTGAAATTTCTGTGTCCTCAGTTGTCCTAATTTTTATTGGGTTGTTGCTACCTCTACATGGTACTTACCATGGAGCCTAGATGCATTAAGAAGCATCCTAATGACCTCGGCTGGATGCCACTCACCATTCTCCTTGCTCTGCCCTGAGCAGTCAGGCCATTTCTCCTGGGTAATTTGAACCAATCATTCTAGCCATAACAGCAAGCATATCTGTGCTTGGTGTTTTCTGACACGAGGGAAATGAAAAAGCCAGCTATGGTTAGACCCGATAATTAGACCTATTTCGTGTCCTTAATGGAAGAGTTCCATGGCTGGGACCTAAACATCTAACTCAGCAACACCCAAAGTTTCAACATAAGATGTAGAGATTCATTCTGTGAGTGAATTACTATGTCTCATCATCACGATGATGGTATTTACTTTCACCCTCAATTTTCTGGATTCATGCATTTGCTTTTAGGAAAAACAACATCAGATTTTGGTCACAAGCTCAAAAATACATCAAAGAGTATAGCGGAGGATTCCAACTTTGCAAAGTTCTGTCCTAGTTAATGTTGTCTTTCCAACTTTAAAAGGACAGTCCTTCCACCAGTCTAGTGGGCTGCTACTTCTGGATATTGCTGGTTACAGATAGATAAAGGAATGTGATGAGTGTGAGCCATGTGTATTGATTCAATGAAGCAGACTTCAAAGTCAGAGCATGTTATACAATGCAGAAGAATAAAGAAGCCCACAGATGAGATTATTAGCATAAGTATGGTGTGCGGGGGAGGTAGAATGGTTAGTGTTAACTGTTAACTTGTCAAAATCTAGAATCACGTGAGAGATGGGCCTCTGATCATGTCTTTGTGGGATTTAGCTTGTGCTATGTTGCTTCTTTAACCAGGAAGCAAAGAGAAACAAATGCTGGTCCTCTGCTCATTCTCTCCTTTTTATTCAGGGCAATACTACAGCCCAGGAATGGTGCTGTCCACATTCAGGTCTTCCTATCTCTGTTCAACTTTCTGGGATTTCCCTCCCAGGTACACCAGAGTTGTCTCTTAGAGGATTCTAAATTCCATCAGGCTGACAACCAAGATTGATTGACTATCATAGCAAAATAGACAGCACATCTTGTCTACCTGGTAGGTATATCTTTGACATTTGGTTGTTGAGTGCTTATTAGCACTTAGTACCGTAGGATGAATGTGACATTTGGATAATAGCTAGTAAGGAAGAGGAGGGTGAGAAATGCCTCTAAGGACAAGTAACTCACGAGTGGTAGGTATGTTTGTTAGAGTTCTCCACATCATAGGGAGAACACTGACTCTCATAGGTAAAGTGATTGCTTAGGGCCACAATGCTAGACTGTGGGAAACTGGGACTCAAGAAAAGAGTACCTCCCTGTACTCTGTACTGAATACATGGTCTTTAAACCCAGGTGATGATCAATGACATTTATTCAATTTTGGAGGGAGCTACATCTCACTCTTCGCTTCTGGAGAGAAGAATGGTGTTTTCTATCAGACAGACCATCACACAGTGTGCATACTGTTTAGCAATATTCGGTCCAGTGCCTTGCCCAGGAGTGCTGATAGGGCTTCATCAGTCTGGACATGACAACAACATCGTGTTGTAGTTTGGGAACAGGGAAGGGCTGAGAGGAGTTACCACAGGGAGATCAAAAGATCTCCTTGTGTGCACAGTTGTTATGGAAAGGTTGCTGTGGAATAATCCTCTTGTACACTGTGAAGATTTGTCACTCAAATTGGTTTAATAAAATGCTGATTGGCCAGTAGCCAGGTAGGAAGTATAGGTAGGGTGACACAACTAAGGATGATGGGAAGGAGAAGGCTCATGCCTTTAATCCCAGTACTCGGAAGGCACACAGGTAGGCAGATCTCTCTGAGTTTGAGGCCAGAGTGGTCTACAATACCTAGTTCCAGGACAACCAGGGCTGATATGCAGAGAAACCCTGTCTTAAAAAAACAAAACAAAAAAGAGCTACCAGGCAGACTCAGAGGGAGCAGATGAATGAACATGCCATGCTAATAAAAGTAACCCCAAATAGCAGAGTGTAAAGAAGGAATGTAGGTTAACTTAAAATGCAAGAGCTAGATAGTAATAAGCCTGAGCTGTTGGCAGAGTATTTATAGTTAATATAAGCCTCTATGTTTATTTGTCACTGGGCAGATGTGACGGGAAACACTGATCAACAGAAGGTTTCAGTAGAGGTAATGTTTCCCAAGTCCCCAACGCCACTGTGTGCCATGGAAGGAGATCAAATCTTAGCTGTATATTTTAGTTAGTGACAAAAGAGCTTGCATAAGGAAATCAGTTCTTGATGTGGTCATATGTGATATCATAGAATTTCAGTTAAAAGGGAAAAAATGAGTAGAGGCTGTGCTCCTGTCTCCTGGAGAACAGTGGGAGGAGGCTCTGAGACAGAAGCCATTTGATTTATTGGTCATTTTCATTTTCTGGGTGATTCATATACCTTTTGTACAAAGTCTCATTTTCATTAGTTCAGGTTCCTAAATGATACACACCTCCAGGATTTGGGCCTCATCTTTGGTAATGCCAGGCAAGCAGATGCACCACGTGGTTTGGGCCACTGGCCCTGCAACCTGTTCCTATGCTTCTTACTGCCAGCTTCCAGATGGTGACTGCCAGATAACTTTTCTTCAAATGAGCTACCATTGTTCCTTAAAACTGTCTTCAGGTTAAAACCCACTAAAAAGAAAAAGTCCTTAAAAAATAAGAACAACGGGATCCCTTTTCCATTGCAAATAGAAGAAATTTTTGAAAGCAGACCCAAGATTTCAGACCTGCAACGGTTCCACCTTGTGGAAGAAAAGCAGGAACATGTAGATTCTTGGTCACCCCAGATTTAAACTTCATTTTTTTATGAAGACATATCTTTAGAAGGTGTTTCTGAGAAATGTAATTCTTTAGGTTTTATACCCACCAGAATTTGTATTTAAGACTTACATTGGGCTCCCTATATGCCTTAGATTGTATCACATTCCAAACTTAATAAAATCTTTGAAGCTATTTCTGCTCCTCCAGGGGAGATTAATGGCTACTGCTTCCACCTCAGGCTGGCTATAATGCATCCAGTGTCACAGAGCACGGTCACAGAGTCCTCTATGATTGAATTCAATATCTAGGTAGATTTTTTTAGTAACCATCTATTGATACCAAGATTATAGTTAGTTGCATCAATTTTTTGGAGGAAAAAAGTGATATTTTTTAAAAAAATATCATGGTAGGTAGAAAAAAATGCTGCTTGCTGCTGGTTCCCACTACCTGGTTTTTCACTAAAGTTTGTGAAAGAGTTTTACATGTATCATTTAATATGTCTGTGAGGAATGAACACTGAAAAAAATGTGTGTTATTGTAGTTGTTATGATTCTGTGCGAGGGGGACCTTGGCAGTGGTCCAAACGTGGATGAGTGCCCACGGCCATTCTGTACACAAAAACCTTGGCTGCTGAGAGCCAAAAGCCTCATGGCACGCGGGAGACAAATACATCATGCAGGCAATGCTTAAGTGAAAAGTTTTATTAAGATAAAGGGAATGGGAGAAGAAAGAGAGAAAAGGAGAAAGACAGAGAAATAGGGGGGCAAGGAAGAAAGAAGAGAAGGTAGGCAGAGTTTCACTTTTTAAAGAGATAGCATCTGCCTGCCTGCATACAGGCACAACTCAGGGCATAGAGCACTCTGGCAGGTCCTCAAGGGGGTGGAACCAGGTTCATCTGGATGCTAACAATCTTCCCTTCTTTATTTATTAAGAAAGGTGAGGAATTAGGTGTGGCAGATTAGGGAACTGAGGGTACTGAGTTCTCAAGACTACTTCCTGCTGATCTGGGACATTGGCCATCTTTGAGGGAACCTGAGAAAGCTGGGGTGCTAGCTCATCTGATGTGGGATTCCCCTCTGTATGCTATGAATATGTTTTATTGCTTTGCCCTATGGCAGGGCAGAATATAGCAAGGCAGGAAATCCCAGCAGAGACAGAGGAGGAAAGAAGGCAGAGTTAGGCAGATGCCATGTAGCCACCCAAGAAGCAAGAGGCAACAAACCATGAGCTTTGTGATAAAATATAAAATAATAGAAATCGGTTAATTTAAGATGTAAGCTCTAGCTAAGAATATGCCTAAGCCATTGACCAAACAGTGTTGTAATTAGTACAGTTTTTGTGTGATTATTCAGGGCTGGGTTGCCGGAAAATGAAAGGACAGTCTCTGCTTACACACATCCTAGGGTAGCTGGCTGCCTCACTGCTGTCCAGGCTACGTGGAACCATCTGGTGCCTCTTGGACCTGGCAAGATGTTCACAGAGCAGAGGACAAGGTTAAGTTCAGAGAAATGTTTTTTTTCTTAGGTCCTTGTAATTGAGGAAGGGGGTATCAGACCAGGGAATGGGAGAAGGCTTAAGCCGTGTAGGTCCTGGTAATTGGGAATGGTGCATCTGACCTGTTTGAGGGGAATCCAAGTCAACTTCCTGGAACTCACAACCATTCTTTGAGTTTGTGAGAGCATAAGTTTTAGACACATTAGCATTCTCACTGTTTATAATCTATCTTGAGATTTACATTATATAAATGACAGTATATTCATGCCAGAGATGACTGTGACATGTTCTTTGCACAATGAAAATTACCCTTGAGGTCTATAGTTAGGAAACCATCAAAGAGAATTTGAAGTCTTGAGGTTGTGGCAATAGTGATAGTGGTGAATGAGAACCCCCTGTGATTCTGTATGTGATTCTGCAAGAGACCTTGGCAGGAGAGCCAGAAGTCTCACGGTGAGCGGTGGGCGAGAGACAAATACGCCATGTAGGCAAAGCTTAAACGAGCAGTTTTATTGTGATAAAGGGAATGGTAGAGGGAAGAGAAAAAGAGAGAAAGGAAGATACACAGAGTTGCAGAGAGAAAGAGGGAAAGAGGAAGAAGAGAAAGAAGTAGGCAAAGTTTCATTTTTTAAAAAGTCTAGATCCTGCCTGCATGCAGGCATGAAGCTGTCGTGATACAGAGCATGAAGCACGCTGCCTGGTCCTCAAGGGGTGGAGCCAGATTCGTCTGGATGCTAACAGGAGGTATTTGTGATGGCTAATACTAATGGTCGACTTTATAGAATCTTGAAATTACTTAGGAGATGAGCTTTCGGGCTTGCTGTGAGGGATTATCTAGACCCTCTACAACAATGGTTCTCATCCTTCCTTATGCTCTGTGACCCTTTAATACAGTTTTTCATGTTGTGGGGACCCCCAACCATAAAATTATTTCGTTGTTACTCCATAACTATAATTTCACTACTGCAATAAGTCGTAATGTAAATATCTGATATGCAGGATCTCTGACGTGCACAACCACAGGGGTTGTGACCCACAGGTTGTGAACCTTTGATCTAGCTTATGCTGAGATGGGAAGACCCACCCTCAGTGCGGGCAGCACTGTTTACCCTAGCTTGGGTCCTGAATTGCATCCTGCAGGAGGAGAAGAAAGCAAGCCGAGCACCATCGAACATCACTTTCTGCTTCCTGACTGTGGGTGTCATGTGACCAGCTGCTGCTCCTAGGACCTCCCTGCCATGATGGATTGAACTGAGAGCCAAATGAAACCGCGTCTCCCCTAAGCTGTTTTGTCAGGGCATTTTATCTCAGCAACAGGAAAAGCAACAAAGTTGTTTTTTATTAAACATTTTATTATTATAAAAAATTATAAATAAAAAAACAAAGGTCATCTAATCATTGGCTGGTGAGGTTAGTCCCAACTCCCTTGGTTGCAGAGACCCAATGTATTAGCACACTAATGTATACACCAAGTAGATCCTGTGAATCCATAGTTTTTACACTAAAAGTGCAATGTAGGCACAATAGCATATTCCCATAATCCCATAATCCCAACACTCAGGAGGCTGGGTCAGGGGAATAGCTAGGAAAAGACTAGCCTTGGATACATATTTGAAACCCCCATGGCATGGGATATCCTTCTGTATCTATGTTGCTCTTATAGGCTAATGAGTAAAGTCAGCCTATAGCAAGACAGAATATAGCTAGGCTGGAAGAAATATATAGAGAATAGGCAGAATCAAGGAAATTCCATGTAGCTCCTGAAGGAGAAAGATGCTTGAACTTTATCAGTAGGCTATAGCCTATTGATACATAGATTAATAGAAATGGGCTAATTTAAGATATAAGAGCTAATTGGTAATACTCCTAAGTGACTGGTCAAGCAGTGTTGTAATTAATATAGTTTTTGTGTGATTATTCGGGTCTGGGTGGCCGGGAGACACAGCCTCCGATTATAACCCCATCTCAAGAGAATCATTCACACTGAAACACATTTTCTCTTGAAAGCTTAACATAAAAGAACTGTCTGTGTTAGAAGAAAGATAGATGGGTCTTATGTAGCTTTTCTTCTGAAAGGTGGGCTCCAAATTGGTAATAGTCTTGGAATAGCTGAAAAGGGGAAAAAAAATTTTGAATGAGAGAAGGTTACTGGGCAAAGAGGGTGTTGTGGTTTCATAGTAGCCCAAACTGTGGGGTTATCTTCACACGGGGACTCATCCTTGCTCCAGACATCAGTTCTTCTGCTTATATCAGAGATCTCAACAAGAACATAAAGCAAACATATACAGGGTGTAGACTGACCATAAGTCTGTATGCCACAGGTCTATTCTGTTGAACAGAAAATCAAAACCCAATTCAACAAAGAACTGAATAATCTACCCAAACCAGCATTTCCCAATGGCTACTAAATGGTGGAGCTGAGATCTGAACCCACATCCTCCTGGCCCCTACGCTGCACACTCTGCTAATCCTTGCAGCTAGATAACCATAGTCCTTGGTAATTTTGTGAAAAGCTCTTTGTATTTTTGTTGCTTTCTAAGGAATCATGAATATTGGTCGTGGTTCAACCCAGATAAGGAATATAGGAGTTGGAAATCTACTCAGTGACTTCCCATCCAGAGAGACTTTGACCCCAAAGGGAGAGCAGGCTGTGATGCTGTTGGAAACAGAATGCATTTGGTGGGAGAGTTGCCTCTACCCGTGACTGAATAGCAGAGCTCCAAGCAAGCAGGTCCCCTCTGAGCACATTTGCTTCTCCTCTGTTTTAAACTCAAGGAAACAGAACCATTGTGTTCGCACAGTTCTTGCTCTGCTGTGAATGTCTTATAAGGCTCATTAGATCCATAGTTTGGAACCATCCAAACTACTACTTATCAGGTGAGATGGTCTCCAAGCAGCTCCTCCTCAATATTATCCATTCAAGCTGATTTTAGGCAGCATGCTTATTTGTAATTGTGAGTGTGTGTGTATGTTGCATGCACATGCACGTGCGTGTGTGTACTGGAGGAAGAACCCAGGGCCTTTCACACGCTAGGAGAATGCTCTACTATGGAGCTACACCCCAGCCCTCCTTGTAATCTCCTGAGCCCATACTGGAGAGGGACATCTCTGCACAGTGCCCATAGCAACGGCGCTCTCTCCCTGCTCTTCAGACTCTTACCACACAGGCGCCATGTCTCTTCTGCACACTGCAGATAGATGCCCAGCCCTTAGGATTCTGCACATTTCCAGTGATGGACTGGGATAGATACTCAGTCTTTTTATTATATTTAACCTCAGCTGGTCAGTGAATTAATGAAGTCACTGGAAGAAAGATCTTCAAATCTTGGTCAGGTGAACAGATTTCAAAATCTGATTATTTTTCTTTCCTTAAGTTAATCTTAAAATAGCCTCTTTACTGGAGCCTTGCTGTTAACCTCAGCAGAGGGCATCTTGCAGCTCCAGGCCTATCTACTTTATGTGTAGTTTACTAGAACAGGATCCACCCTGTCTTTTGGCCTTGGGTAACTTCGGAGCACAGGTGGTTGGTAGGCTGGAGGATTTCCTGAAGGGCTGACAACTCCTTTGGTATCTTCAGGACCAGCCTGACTTGCTCAGTACAGTGCTCCAGGATCTCCTGATGATTCTCCATATCTGGCCAGTTTGCAATCTATGATGGATTGTGTGCCTGATAGGCACAGTGGGAAGCCCTTATTTATCCATGGGAAATTTATTCCAAGACCCCAACGTGCCTTAATTCTGAGATAAGGCCCATTCCTCTATTTCTCAATGTCTTTCTTCTTATGCTAAACATAAGCACTTATGCTAAAGTTTTAATTTACAAATTAGGCAGAGTAAGAGATTAATGGCACCAAATTATCGTAAAGTAGAATGATTATAATAGATTGTAAGATAAGTTATGTGGTGAGCCAGGCAGTGGTGGCACACGCCTTGAATCGCAGCACTCAGTAAGCAAAGGCAGGCAGATCTCTCCGAGTTAGAGGCCAGGCTGGTCTACAGAGCAAGTTCCAGGACAGGCTCCAAAACTACAGAGAAACCCTGTCTTGAAAAACAAACAAACAAACAAACAAACAAAAAAGATAAGTTATGTGAGTAGTTATTATAATTTGTCTTGATAAAGTCTTATTGTATTTTTATCTTTTCAATTAAAGGAAAAATTTGGCATCTTCTCTTTGGCCATTTGAATTACAAGCATGAGCATTTTTGTGATTTGAGGTCATTATTAAGTAAGACATGGGAACCTAAACATAAGCACTGTGATACTGTGACAATTGATATGATAACTTAACTGGCCACTTAGTGACTACCAGATGGGTTAGCATATATCATGTGACTACATTCAGTGGGCTAAGAGAGAAGTTATATCATAACATAAGCTTTTATGCCACTAATAGAAATGGTGCGTAATTTAAAACTTGTGAATTACTGTTTCTGAACTTGCCATTTAATGTTTTGAGGATGTGGTTACCTAAGGATATCTGAAATTGTAGAAAACAAAATCTGGATGCAGGGAGACTCTTACACGGGCATACCTCAGTTTATGGCTTTTCATTTTACTCTACTTTGCAGATATTATATTTCTCAGAGATTAAAGGTTTGTGCTGATCTGCCATGTGAGAAGCAAACCCACTGGGATCAGTTTTCCAATATTTAGATAATGAAGAGACTTTTAATAACAAAGTGTGCTTAGGCATATGCATGTGTACATGTAGTATATGCATGTGTGTCTGCAAGGCAGGCTGCTTGGCCATCAAGCTCCTGAGAACTGCCTGTCCTGATCACTCAAGTGCTGGTTTACAGTCCTGTACATGCTTTGCTTATCACATGGGCTCTGGTGATTTAGACTTGCACATGTCTGCGCTCTATGTGCTACCATACAGTTCACGAGCTTCAGGCAAGGGGCTGAAGGTTGAAACATACAGAGACACACACAGAGAGACAGGGACACGGACTTCTAGTCACTGGTAAGAAGGCCTCTATTAAATAGCACCACGGAGGCTTATATACCCAACAGTCAGGTGGGCCAACAGGTGAAAACCTTATCCTCTGATCCTCAAGGCCAAGGCAACACGTGCTCGTGAAGCAGAGCTGGTAAACAACTTTGACACAGTTTTCAGTAACTCAAATCAGAAGGAAAGTAAAGATCTCTGGCAGGGAAGAGCAGCTGGAGGCCAGGACTTCAAATGGTCCCAACATAAACTCATGTCTCCATATGTTCACAGCAATCACTAACTCAACTCCTCAGTCCCCTAAGTTATTTTAAAAATTGATGTATACTGCTTGTTTTTAGGCATAACTGCACACCTAGATTAATGTAGAATGTTGACATAACTTTTATATGTATTAGAAAATCAAGGTTGTGAGATTTATTCTTCTGTGATATTTTGCTTGGCACAGTGGTTTAGAACCGAAGGTGCTGTATTTCCAGTGTCTGCTTGTAGTCCCCAATTGTTGAGAGATATTTGTACACTGTGTGAAGAGGTGTCTTGGCCACGGCACTTTCTGACTGGTTTAATAAAAAAGCCAAATAGCTAGGCAGAAAGAGGTTAGGTGGGACTTCTGGGGACAGAGAAGACTCTGGGAAGAAGAAAGGCCGGGTCACCAGCCAGATGCAGAGGAAGCAGGGCATGCAGGAGGAAAGGTAACAGTCACAAGTTACACGGCAGGATGTAGATTAATAGGAATGGGTGGATTTGAATTCTAAGGACTAGGTAAGAACAAGCCTACGTTAGAGGCTGAACTTTCTTTTTTTTAAAATTTATTTATTTATTAAAGATTTCTGTCTCTTCCCCACTGCCGCCTCCCCTTTCCCTCCCCCTCCCCCAATTAAATCCCCCTCCCTCGTCAGCCCAAAAAGCAATCAGGGTTCTCTGCCCTGTGGGAAGTCCAAGGACCACCCACCTCCATCCAGGTCTAGTAAGGTGAGCATCCACGAAACTGCCTAGGCTCCCACGAAACCAATAGGTCCAGTAGAATCAAAAACCCATTGCCATTGTTCTTGAGGTCTCAGTAGTCCTCCTTGTCCGCTATGTTCACCGAGACCAGTTTTGACCCAGGCTTTTTCAGACCCAGGCCAGCTGGCCTTGGTGAGTTCCTGATAGAACATCCCCATTGTCTCAGTGTATGGGTGCACCCCTCGCGGTCCTGAGTTCCTTGCTTGTGCTCTCTCTCCTTCTGCTCCTGATTTGGACCTTGAGATTTCAGTCCGGTGCTCCAATGTGGGTCTCTGTCTCTGTCTCCTTTCATCGCCTGATGAAGTTTAATATTCAGGAGGATGCCTATATGATTTTCTTTGGGTTCTCCTTCTTATTTAGCTTCTCTAAGAACCCGAATTATAGGTTCAATGTCCTTTATTTATGGCTAGAAACCAAATATGAGTGAGAACATCCCATGTTCCTCTTTTTGGGTCTGGCTTACCTCACTCAGGATGGTGTTTTCTATTTCCATCCATTTGCCTGCAAACTTCAAGAAGTCCTTGTTTTTTACTGCTGAGTAGTACTCTAATATGTATATATTCCATACATTCTTCATCCATTCTTCAATTGAAGGGCATCTAGGTTGTTTCCAGGTTCTGGCTATTACAAACAATGCTGCTATAAACATAGCAGTTTTCAATACTGTAGCTCTGTAATAGAGTTTGAAGTCAGGGATGGTAATGCCTCCAGACGTTCCTTCATTGTATAAGATTGTTTTGGCTATCCTGGGTTTTTTGTTTTTCCATATAAAGTTGATTATTGTCTTCTCCAGATCTGTGAAGAATTTTGATGGGGATTGCATTGAATCTATAGATTGCTTTTGGTAGAATTGAGGCTGAGCTTTCATAATTAGTAAGAAGTCTCCACGTCATTATTTGGTAGCAGACTGGCAGGAAAGAGAAAGTTTTGGGCCCAACAAGGCAGATCTTGACCAATATTTTATTATAACTTCTTGAATATTTCTCCATGAGACTCATGAAGGAAATGATTGGCCTAGCAGACCTGGGATTCCCAGTCTTATAAAAATTTCCTGGAGGGGTGACAGACATTGGATTTTGAGGACTGTTCTCACCATTCCCAGAATGGGAATGAGAGTGTGTGAATGAACTGTATAGATGGAGTCGTTCACCGGAACTCAGTCCTCCTTCTGAGTCTGCAGCATCCGGCACGTGATAGGTAGAGTCTAGAGTAACATCACCATTGAAAACCTTGGATGCCAAGTCTCTAATACGCCTTTGTGAGAGAGGACATCAGCATGTGTTTCCCAGTTCACTGTTGTGGGAATGGGGTGCAGCTCAAGTGACTCCCCTGGAGAAAGACCCCTGTTCCTATGCTGTGCTTTGGGCCTTTTCTCAATGCTGATTTACCTTCTCACCATAGTAACAGTTTTCAGTAACAGTACAAAGCTAAGCCATACTGCTGAGTTGTCTTGGGGGAAGATGTACGCCTCTGTGAAGTGGTAATCACAACCTCAAGGGAGACTGTATTAAGAGCATTAGTTAGCCATCACAGCCTGCACAGTTCACACTGGGCCCTCATTTGGTTCCAGCAGAGAAGCATTGTTGGCTCTGGTGAGACAGGTTTGTACCTCTGGTGGGGGAAGGGTAGTTAGAGAGGGTCCATTGAGGTGTGATCTGTGTTTGAGCTCCTCTTGTGTACCCAGAAGGATCAACTTGAAAAGAAAAGCGATCTCCTTGCAGCCATTACGTGCTAAACTAGGCTTGCATGCTCACGCTTAAATGGCTCTTCTGCCCCCCAATGCTCTTCTCTAACGCCACTAACACCACCACTGACAGCGTGGGTAGGTGCTTTGCTGTCTCCCTCTTGTTTAGAATGAATTTCCATTTCCACAAAACCTTGAAGCTTTGGTCAAGGCCTGATTTGGGGAATTCGTTGGTTACCTATTATTAACAAACAGATCAAGCCCTCCTGCAGAGCTCGAAAGTCATAGGCATGAGGCTGTGAAGATTATGGGGAACCCCGGGGGCCTGGGAACACAGCGAGGTTTCCTGCAGGTAACTCCGAGGATCCTTGATTTGCAATCATCTCCTCATCAAAATAATTGAAAACCGCATTGAAGGCATTAGAAGCTTATGAGAGTGCACGCAGACACGAAATGCTGGGCTCATTTTAGATGAAAGCGGATGGATTTTTGCATCTGTTCTTTGCAACTCATTATCCTATCCCCCACAAGTTCAACAAATTAAATCCTGGCTTGTTTCCCTCTCATTAGGGATCAATTTGCATGAATTATAGGTTTGCATTATTCAGGATTTGTGTTTAATTACAAGAGTTGCATCAAGAAAAGAAAATGAGAAGCGGCAGAAGAAGCCCCCACTGTCACGCTCTATGCATTGCTTTCGATGTTGCTGTTAGTAGCCAAGTATGGAAAATATTTTAGGCATAGAAGCTGCTTAGCGAGGCTAGGGAGATGGATCCATCAGTCAAATGCTTGCTGTGTACACATGGAGACTTGGGTTTGACTTTCCAGCACCCGCGTAAAATGCTGAGCTCTGTGGTATCCACGCTCAATCCAAGAGCTCAGGAAACAGAAGACAGGAGGATCCCCAGAGTCTGAGGGCTAGCGGGTCTAGCTCTAGGTTCAGTGAGAAACACTATTTCAAAAACTGAAGTGGAAAACAACGAAAGAAGACCTATCATTTATCTGTGGCCTCCTCATGCATGTGTACACACCTGCTCTTATACCTACATATACCCTTCTCTCTCTCTCTCTCTCTCTCTCTCTCTCTCTCTCTCTCTCTCTCTCTCTCACACACACACACACACACACACACACACACACACACGATTATAGTCTTGCTTTGGCTGAATTCTTTTTCTTCATGATGCATCCTTCCAAAGTTCTTTTACACTGTTGGATGATTCCCATCTCTGGGGCCCAGCCAGTTGCTCCATCTCCAGAAGGAAAAGGAAGTGGGCAGGAGACAGAAAAGCACTCTCCAGTTTTCTGGCTGCCTGGCTGGCTCTTCTACTTTGTGGCAGATACTGGTGTAGTTCATTTTATGTCCACAATGAGACCCCAGAGCACAACAGTGCACACATTAAACATGAGGCTTGGGCTGAGGAAAGCAATGATTTTTTTTCCCCAAGCCCCTATTCAGGGTGACAGAGGTGACCTAACTGAACCCATGTCTATCTGCCTGTAACTGTACCTTTGATCTTGGTTGTAAGAGAGAAACTGGTACACCCCATTCTTGGGCATTTAGCCCCCTCTTGTCTTGATTCTTCTCCTCTGTCTTCTTTATACCATTACCGATCACCTTTTCTTCTTTGCAGACTTGTCCTCATCAGTGAGGGGGTGTTAGTCATCTGTCTTGTCCTGTGAGCCTCCTGTGAAATCACGCCTGATCAACTTTCTGCTGAGCTAAGTTTCTTTCTTTGACTGTTGATGAAAGCAAAAGCCAGGGAGGGGAAATGAACTTCAGGTTCACACAGCAGCCCAGGCATCCTCTTGGAAGCTTCAATCACAAAGCTGGCTCCTTGGTCTTCTCTCCTGTCTGGTTTCTCACTTTGACCTGCGTAGATGACACTGCCAGATGCTTCATCCTCCAGATGATGCTCACCGAGGGATGAGGAGAGGCCCTCAAGAGATCCCAATAGCCCTCATTTGGCTGTAATTCCAAGCTTAGCCATCTGGACGCGCTACTAAACTGGGCAGGCTTTGTGTCTGTATTGCCTTATTAACATAACGAAGCACCTGTCCCATGCTATGCACCCCTCCCTATATTGTTTTAAAAATGTTTTGTTCTTTTCAGTTCAAATGAATCTATCTTCTTGCGTGTGTGGGGGGGAACAAGAGTGAAACCAACAGAGTTTTAAAGAGAGGTTTGTTTATCTCATTCATTTGAGTAAAAGGCACATGATTTTTATGAACTTTCCCAAATGTTGCTTTCTCTCTTTGTAACTACATCTGCATATGCTATAAACATGAGTGCTCACATATGGGTACCACACACATGCAGTGCAGATGCCTCTTACGGGCTGAACTGAGATTCTCAAATTCCAGATGTTGAGGTCCTAACTCTTAGTCCTTCAGAACATGACTGTACTAGGAGCCAGAACTTTAAGGAGCTAGCTGAAGTTCAGCTGAGGTTGTGTGCATGAGCCTCAGCCCAACCTGGAGTCCTTATAAAAGGAGGAAATTTAGGGAGAGACAAATATGGATGGAAGGCCGCATAAAGATACAGGAGAGAGAGGGAAGACATGGCTGTCTACAGTCACAGGGAGAGGATACCCAAACCACCATCCCTTGGCACTGGGTTGTCAGGTTTTTACAGACCCTGGATGATCAGGAAATTATGTCTGTTAATTAATCTACTCAGGATGTTGAACTTTGGTTGGCTACCCTTGCAGAGCTGTACACTGTCCTCTTAAAACTCAAAGTGTCATGGCGTGCTTGTGTTCTGAAGCTTTCTTGTCAAAAACCACTTTACTGAGGTATCATTGAGATGCAGAGAGGCTGTGTGTCTTGAAGGCATACGGTCATAGGAGTGTGGGATCATATGACCACAATGAGAGCAGTAAGCACACCTACCGTTTCTAAAGGTTCCCTTTGCTTTCTCGTTGGTTCCTTTGTGGGCTGCTTGCTTTTTCTTTTGTTTTGCGATAAGAACGCTTAACATATGACCCATCCACTTGCACACACGATGAAGGGTTGTTAACCACGGGTTCTTTGTCACACAGCAGCTTTCTGGAATGTGTTTATCTTACGTAACTATAATTTTATATCCATTGAACACAATTTGCTCCTTACTGCCCTCTCCCCCTAGACCCTGGAAACCATCATTCAATTTTCTGCTTCAATGACTTTGACCCTTCGAAACTGGCTGTGCTCATTTGTGTTCTCGGAGGCATCAATGGTAGAGCATAAAAATCTATTGCTATGCCACTCTTTTTAGAGCTTGAGTATGGTTAGATTGTGCTATAGCCTCCTTTGTGCGAGGGAACATGGAGAGCAATTTGAGGTCAACATAAGGATGCATGCCAAGACAATGTGTTGATTTTTCATCTAGAAATGTTCTCCAAGTTTGCCTACATAGACCAGATGGCAAGAATGAGGAATTTTGGAACCAAAAGAGTGTGCTGCTATGGGTTGTGATGTATGGATTAAGACCTTCCAGAATTCATTTACTGAAGATCTGACCCCAAAGTGATTATACTTGGAGTTGGGATGTTTTAGGAGGTGGTTAAGGTCAAATGAGGTGTCTTTACAGGAAGTGGGAGAGGCAGAGACAGAGTTAGAGAGTAAGAACAAGAGAGTGAGCAAGGGAGAGAGGGACTAGGATGAAAGGAGAGAGAGGGGGAGGGGAATAAGCAGGCAGGAAGGGAAGAAGAGAGGAATGGAGAGAAGGAGGGAGAAATAGAGGGATGAAAAGGGAGGGAGAGAAAGGGATGGAGAGAGGGAGGGAGAAAGAGGGAGGGAAAGGGAGGAAAGGAGAGAAGGGAAGGTAAAGACGGAGAGAAGGATGGAGAAGGAGAGAGAGGGGCAGGAAGAGAGGTAGAGAGAGGGGGAGAGAGAGAAAGAATCCTTACATGAGGACACCTAGTCTGGCATTATGAGACAGCAGCCTGAGCTGAGGTACCGGCAGTAACCCTGACAACATGAGGCAAGTTAGTACCTTGTGGAAGTTTGTCACCTGTGGAACCGAACAAGAGTAGCAGCTCACATTCCTCTTGTGAGTTGATGTGCACTGGACATTGTAGCAGTTCCTTGAGCTTAGGGAGTGTGCAAAGCAAACCAATGCCCGTTTCTCTTGCCCCAGGAGGAAATCACTCCCCCATCCCAGTGTAAGCCTGGATATAAGAAATACATACCAAAATTGTCTTGTGTTCTTTGGTGCACCTCGTGTGGAGAGCGATGTATTTAATAGGCCACTAATATTTGAGTCTATTCTAGCACCTTTATGTGGTTGTCCGTGCCTCCTCCTCCCCTTGCTGAGCTCCCAGGACAAGCACAAACGTTCATGTGGCGACCCTCTTGCGCTCTCCACAAAACTCTAAGCCTGTAGAGAAGGGAAGGCCCCTTTCCTCCCAGTATGGTGGAGACACACCACCACCTTGATCCGACTTTAAAGGTGTGAAGACCCTGTGACAACCCTTTGTGTGGCCCCACAGTCACAGTGCCACTCCTTGTCCCATTGCCCTCCACTCTCTTATCTTCCTCTCCGACCTCTGGCGACCTTCCTCATTCTCACTGTCAGGAGATGCTGCAACTTTTAGGCCAAAACGGGGCATGATTTTAACATCAAAAGGTAGTATTGCCATGCTTTGATGTCCATCCTCCACACCTGCCAGCATCCTAGCAGCATCTGAGCCTTGGCCTACTGTCTTCCATCCAAGTACCTCTGTGCCTTCTTGCACAGCTCAGCATCTACTCTCCTCTACTTAGGGACACGGTCACAGTGGTTTTTCATGTCCCCATATCCTCATTCCCCCCACTGCAATAGCTTGTTCCCATACGCAGGAAAACTATAAGATTTCTTCACCTCAGGATGGTTGCTCCCTCTCTTCTCCCAAATGCTCCATTTCCTGCTCCTGTTTACAGCTAAGCTCCTTAAATAGTTGCCTACCTTTGCCTTTTCAGACCCTCCCCTTCACTTAAACGCTTTCTGAGCATCTGTTCATCATGAATCTCTGAGGAAGTTGCTCTTGGTAAAAGCCTACCATTCTTCCACATGGCAGAACCCTGTGGCCATCACTCAGGCGCTTCTTAAACTGCAGGTAGCTCCTAAAACAACCAACTCCGTCCTCCTTCCAACCGTTCTTTAAAAACTTTTCTTCCAAGATAGCACAGACATTAGTCGGGGTCTTGGCAGATCTGGGTGGAATCCTGAACAGGGATTCTAGAAGAGAAATAGCCATAGCTGGGCTGCTTAGAAAGGAGTTGTGGGGAAAGAGATGCTGTTCCATGCATAGAATGATGATCCTAAGAAGTCTCTAGTGCCCCTGGGCCAGAGGGGTGACATTGCGGGAACCTAGGTGAGAACTGGAGACAGGAGAGGTGTACCTCCGGAGGGACAAAAACATGATCACCATGCCATGAGCCTACAACTTTCGGGGCTGTGGTCAGATCCCAAGCAAAGCTCAGGAGCTGAATGAAAGGGACAAATGTCCGGGAAAATTCAGTCTGAGGAAGGACAGAGAATAAGTCTGGGGTGATAGTCATAGCCACTCTGTCATTTCTGTCTTCTTACCTGTTCCTGGCTGCCCTGCCATGTGTCTCCTGGACTGCCGAGCCCTTCTCACACCTCTCTGCTTCCTCTGACTAACCTCTCAGCCTCCAGGCTTCTGCCCATTCTGTCTGGTGGACCTCTTTATACCCCACTGCTTTCCCTCTGAACCCCCCCTTTATGTATTCAGATATCTCCTCCACATCTGCCTTTGGTTAGGACCAGGCACCTCTTATATAGCACGTCTAAGATGAAACTATGAAGAACCAATCCTACCCCATCCTTCTCCCATCATTTTCATCTCAGCTAAGGAGACCGAATGCCTCTAGTTGCTGCAGCAACAACCTTGAGATCAGATAGTTTTATCCTTTCTCACACATATCAAATATTCAATTTTTGATCAAATAATATTTTCTCTATCTTGAAAATAGCTTTTAAAAATCAAATTCTGTTCATGGATCTACAGCTACACTTTGGTCAAGTCACTGTTACCAACTAGACAGACAATGGCAGTCATCTCAGAACTGGATGATATTGTATAATACCCCAAACCTATGATTTCAGACTGGAGCCCCTATCTTTCACTAGGGCACTGTACAAGCTAGCGGTTGAAGGCTCCCAATAAACTCCCCTCTGGGAATTATCTTTCATGAAGATAAGTACCTAAGCAAGTCACACATGTGTCTTAGAATCCGCATGCACCAGTGACAGCTCAAAGTAGGACGGTGTGCTTCAGCACCTTTGCAGCTTCAGTCTGCAGGTTAAAGAAAGGCCTTTCTGCATCTCTCTTCCAACCATCCTTTTACAGCTTCTCTTGCTTTTCCATCCCTTCAAGTAAGATCCCCAGCCATGTTCCTGCATGCAAAATACTCCTTTCCAGATTTGTTTGGGGGTACAGATCCAAGACAGCCTCCTTGATGACCTTTAAGGTATCTTTCTTACTCATTCAGGCAGTTTCCAAACACTGCCATCAAGAAAGCAGCATGGCAGCCCCCCAAAATGTTAAAGATAGAATTATTCCAGAAGTCACTGTCCTTCTGGCAATCCAGCAGCAAGAATAGAAATATATATTTGTGACACAGGTTAGTACATCCAACCATAGTTAAGGCAGTAAGTTTTATTGTGTATGTGTGTGTGTATGTGTATGTGTGTATTCATGTGCAGGCCTGTAGAAGAAAGCTTGATACCATCTGCCCTCCTTAAAGTCTCTCTACTTTATGTTTGAGACAAGGTCTCTCACTGACCCTGGAGGTCACTGACTCAGCAAGCCCCAGGGATCTGCCCGTCTCTACCACTCCAATGCTGGGATGATAAACCTGAGCAACCACACCTACTCTATGTGGGTGCCTGGAAAACATTTCACCCAGTGAACCATATCCAGCACCTCTTTTGGTGTATTTGATCACAAATTTAAAAAAGTCTTTCAAGTGTCCCCTGTGAGCAGTCATCGTCTCAATGTCTTCCCTTCAGTTAGGATAAGGCTAGGGACCCTGGTGATCCGGCCCAGTTTGGTGTGGGTCCCAATTTCTTCCTTTGTAACAGGAATCTCCCTGAAGTTCCCAACAATGCAGACACCCGCAACAAGATTTTGCTGTTCTCTGCTACCAATATGCTATTTTAATATTAAATACATGGGTGTTTTTGTCTGCAACTGTGTTTGTACACCACATACATACAGTTCCCATGGAAGCCAGAAGAGGGTGTTTGAATCTCTGGGGCTCACATGACTCTGAGCAGCCATGTTGGTGCTGAAAACTGGATCCTGGTCTCCTGGGAGAGGCAGGAGCACATGCGTGGGGAACACGGCTAGAGCATGGCAGTGGTCCCAACACAAATGATCAAGGACATTTCCGGAAAGTAGAGGCAACAAGCGGGCAGTAGCAACATTTGGTGATCATGATGAAGAACTTCCACTGCCACCTCTGGACCAGGGCTGCACCCACCACAAATCTGATTTTACCCAGAACATGGATGTTAGCATGTGATTTGTTAGGAATGTCCTGCCAGGCCTCAGACTGAAATTCCATAGAAGGGTCTGCTGACAATTGCACTGTGATTTTAACTTATGATGTGTCTCCCTAGCCATGGGCAGAGGAAAAGAAGGGGAGGAATTATTTATTTTAGCTGCAAGTTATTGGACCATTTATCAAGATGAATTTAGGCTCACGATCCATTATGCATTCCAGCTTGTTTTGTGCAAAGGTGCTAATGGATTTCCTGGGAATTTAGGCTCGGCCGCCTGCCGCACTCAGCCCATGCCTTTAAACTGACTTGTGGCCTTCGGCACACAGCTGCAGAGCCTTGCAGGCATGACCACACTGCCGGAGTGGCTCCCTTCAGAGCACAAAGCCTTTCAACGATGCTCAGTGATAGAATCTTCCACTTTACTCCACATAAATGGGCCCATTTATTACCTTTTATTCTCAAACTCAGATAGAGGGGGAATTAGTCCTTTGGGTTATTTTTGTTTTGTTCTTACTAATGAAGGCAATCAACTTAATTTATCAATGTTTCAGACTCTTGTGTTCAGTCCACACAAAGAACAAAGGAAATGCAGATACCGCACAAACCCATCAGGCCCAAAGCATCCCCCTTCTCCCAGGAGTCCCTCTTCCCCCTCCCTCATCAGCAGATTCCTAGGCAACAGCTCTGCTGCTGTCTGTCATTCCATATACTGAATCTTTACAATGAAAAGTGTGCAGCATGAACCACTTCTGTTTGGCTTCTTTCGCTTGGCACGAGTATTTTGAAATTCATCCATATCTTGGTTAATTTATCTTATTCTGAGTTCTAGTTCATTGTGTGACCGACTATACAACGTGTGACTGTCATCATGGTTTTGGTGGATGGCTGGGCCATTTCCAGCATGTGTTTAATTACAAATAAGGCAACTCAGTCTCCTTTACAGGTCCTTTACCTCCACCTGCACCCACACACATTTGAAATGTAGGGTTCTCTATATGGGAAGAAACATACTTTCTTTGTTTTTCTGCGTTTGTTCTATTTCATTTAATATAATAATTTTTAGTTCTTTCTATTTCTCTTGCAGTTGTCATTCATTTTTCTTTATGGCCGAAGAGAATTTCATTGCATATGTGCACTATATTATACACCCACTACACACACACACACACACACACACACACTACACACACACACACTACACACACACACTACACACACACAGGAGTAGTAGATTTAGTTTTAAATTTTTGAGGAATGGCAATATTGATTTGCATAGAGGCTGGCACTGGTTCATGTTTTCACTGGTAGCGGGGAAGGGCCCCTCTTTCTCCACATCTTCCCAAGCATCTACTGGTCTTTGTTTTGTTGACTATGGCCATTCTAGCTGAGCTGAGAACTCTAAAATTAGCTTTATTTTGCCATTTTCCTGTTGGTTAAGTATGTTTTACACTTGTTTAAAGTGGTTATTGACCATTCGTGTTTCTTTTTAAGAATTTTCTGTTGGGAGGGCAGGAAAGATGACTCAATGGACAAAAGCACTTACCGCCCAAGTGTGGGGACCACCTGTAATTCCAGTGTTCTGGGGCCAGAGATGGGGAATGGACCAGCTAAATCAGCAAGATTGGGGTTCAAGTAGGAGACCGTGCCTCACTGTCTAAGGTGAAGTGTGGCTGGAGAACACAGTGGATGGTGAGCTCCTTGTCATTCTCAAGGTCTGGAGTAAATGCAGCTGAAAAAGAACAACCACCAAGGGCTCACTCACGCTATTTCTCGCACTCTAGGCTTCTTCCCACCCCTCAGCCTCTCTCTGCTTGGATTATATAAATCATCCCACTGTGTGCATGCACCCTGGACCTGTGATGCCAACCAAGTCCAGATGCATAATAACGTAGTGGCAAACAATTGCACTGATACGGAATGAGCACAGGTGGCTTTCTCGCCAGTCTCTAAAAATACTATTTCATGATATGCTCATTGTGTTAGCTATCCTCTGTAGATGGTTTAAAGTACACAGGAGAGGTGGCTCAGTGGGGGGGAGGGCTTGCTTTGCAAACATGCAAACCTGAGTTCATATCCCAGAACCTAGATAAAGCTAGGTGAGTGTCACTGGGTGGTAGAGATGGGAGCTCATTGGCCAGCTAATCTAGCCCATCAATAAATTTCGAGTTCAATGAGAGACCCTATTTCAAAAAAAAAAAATAAGTAAGTAAATCGGTGGAAGACATGCATGGTAGCTCATAGCAGTAATCCCAGCACTGGGGCTAAGACAAGAAAACCAGGAATTCAAGGCCAGGTGTAGCTACATTGTCAAGGCCAGCCTGGGCTACTTGAGACCCTGACTCAGAAAACTAAAATGAATGAAACACAGATATCTGCAGATTCAATGTTAATTCTCCCCAAAAAGAAAAACACATGACATCTTTCTGTGTCTAGGCTGCCTCACCAGAGTGACTGCTTCCAGCTCTAACCATTTCCCTACAAATTTCATGATTCCACTTTTATAAACAGCTTTGTAATTCTTTTTTTTTTATTTTATTGAGAATGGGAAAAAAAAGTTTCCGCCTCCTCCCAGCCTCCCATTTCCCTCCCCCTTCCCCCCACTCTTCTCCCCCTCCCCCACTCCTCTCCCCCTCCCTCTCCAATCCAAAGAGCAGTCATGGTTCCCTGCCCTGTGGAAAGTCCAAGGACCTCCCCTCTCCGTCCATGTCTAGGAAGGTGAACATTCAAACTGGCTAGGCTCCCACCAAGCCAGAAAATGAAGTAGGATCAAAACCCCTTGCCATTGACCTTGGCTTCTCATCAGTCCTCATTGTTCGCCATGATCAGAGAGTCCGGTTTTATCCCATGCTGTTTCAGTCACAGTCCAGCTGGCCTTGGTGAGCTCCCAATAGATCAGCCCCACTGTCTCAGTGGGTGGGTGCACCCCCCGTGGTCCTGACATCCTTGCTCGTGTTCTCCCTCCATCTGCT
>NW_026067930.1:4339979-4366574 GCF_014885135.2 Alexandromys fortis
ACCGCAGCATAGTACTCTAATGTGTATATATTCCACACTTTCTTCATCCATTCTTCCATTGAAGGGCATCTAGGTTGTTTCCAGGTTCTGGCTATTACAAATAATACTGCTATGAACATAGTTGAACAAATGCTTTTGTCATATGATAGGGCATCTCTTGGGTATATTCCCAAGAGTGAGCTTTGTAATTCTTGACTGTATATATGGACTACGGCTTCATTATTCATTCATTAGCATGTTGGGACCATTTGGAGTCCTGGCCTCCAGCTGCTCTTCCCTGCTAGAGAGCTTTACTTTCCTTCTGATTTGAATTGCTGGAAGCTGTGTCAAAGTTGTTTACCAGATATGCTTCATGAGCACGTGTTGCCTTGGCCTTGATCAGAGGATGAGGTTTTCACCTGTTGGCCCACCTGACTGTGTTGGGTATATAAGCCTCCATGGTGCTATTGAATAAAGGTGTTTCTTATCAGTGTCCCTGTCTCTCTGTCTGTGTGAGTCTTTGTGTGTTTCAACCTCCAGCCCCTTGCATGAAGGTGGCAAACTGTATGGTAGCTCACAGAGTGCAGACAGTTGTTGTGCGCTGCATTAGTGGATGGACATCTGGACTGTTTCCTTTCCTGACTATTGTGTACAGAACAGCCATGGACATGGGAAAGCAGATATCTCTGTAATAGGACATCGAGTCCCTTGGCTACAAGCCCGGGAGTGGTATAGCTGGGTCACACAGTCAATGTATTTCTAAGTTTGAGGAACTCCACGCTGACTTTCACAGTGATTGCACCAATTTTCACTCCCACCAGCACCGAAAACGCATTGCTTTTCCTCCACATCCAGGCCAGCATTTGTCATTTCTTTTCTTAAAACCTTAGCCATTATGACCAGTGTAAGATGAAATCCTAATGTCACTTTTTAAGCTTCTGCCAGACAAAACCGCAGCATGAGGACAGGAGCTAAGCAGAAAGTCCCACCCCAGCTGAGAGCTACTAGCTGCTGAGAGCTGAGAGACCAAGAGTCAGTTTTGCTTGTATTTGTTTTGGTTTTTAAGGGCGTGACTTCCGGTAAAAGCCAACCACACTCTTGTGGAAGGGCACACATCCCGGAGTATGTGGGTAGCACAAGTTGGACTCAGTGAATTTCAAACCAAAGAGAAAGAAAACAAGGTTGGGTGGGGGAGGGGAGTAGGTATATCTGAGAGGAGCTGGGGGTCGGGGGAATATGAACAAATTATATTTTATTAGATTCTCAATAAAATAGTAAAAATGAGGAAAAATGAAATAAATTAGAAAACACAATAGAAATATTTTTAAAAAATGGAAAACAATAGAGGCAGACATGTGGTTTCAACCTCTGGCCTGCACAGGTGGCTGCACCTGCACACGTCTATGCACACATATGCACACACACATGCAAAAAGTATACAGGAAGGTATATGTAGATGACTGTGTCTAACAAGGGATTTGAGTACCACAGGATATCTGTGTCCAGGGGTGTCTGGACCCAAGCCCCTGTAGGTAATCAAGGGATAGCTGGATAAGGCCCAGGGCTTTTCTGGTACTTAGGAAGAGGAAAATTGGAAAAACTAGGTGTTCATCTTTGTGGAAGCAGAGCATTCAATGAGTCTGCTTTTAAATTATATCTTTAAATTTGTAATTGACAAGCACTAATTGTATGTATTTATGAGGAACAATGTGGGGCTTTTTAGGTGTAGACATTGCAGAAAGATTAAGCTAAGCTTTTAACATGTCCATTATCTCAGCTACTTATTTCTGTGCTGAGGACGTTTTTCTACGATCTACTATTTTAGCACTTCTGAAATAAACAATCTATGATTATTAACTATGGCCATCACACTGTGCTCAATACAATGTTTTATTGTTTCTTGCTAATAGAAAGAAACACAATTGATTTAAAAAGTATTGATTATGTATCCTGCAGCTGAGCTAAACCCACTCGTTAATTCTAAGGACAATTTTGTAGATACAGTGGAATTTTCCATATAAATTATCACGTTGACTAAGAGAATTACATTTTTTTCTTTTCAATCCAGATGCCTTCCTTGCTCTTTTTTCCTTCCTTCCTCCTTCCCTTCCTCCCTCTCCTGCTTCCTTAATTTCCTTGCTACCTTTGTTGAATGATGGAAACAATGCGGACTTTGTGGAAATGTGGAAAGCATATATCATGTTTCATTCTCAATAGCAGAAAACATTTAGTCTTTCTCTGTATGGTGTCAGCTGTGACTTATGGCACACGGCCTTTATTATGCTGTGGGAGATTTATTCTGTGGCTAAAATGCTGAGGGTTTTGAGTAGAAATGAAGGCTTAATTTTGTAAAATGCCTTTCCTGTGTCTATTGTGAGAGGGTTTCTCTCCTTAATTTCTTAAGATAGTGAATCATGAGTGAGTTTTAAAAGATTCCTGATTGAGAATTTCACACATATACACAGTCTATTTTGATTAAATCTACTCCTCAGTCTCCTCTCCCCAACTCTTCCCAGGTCCCCACTCCCAGGATTCCCCTACCTGTTCTACCCCTACATGTACTCTCTTTTAAACCACTGAGTACAGTTGGTGCTGCTGGTATGTGCATGGGTATCAAACCAGTTATAATTCCACCATGATTGAGTTTTGAAGGTTGAATAGTCCTTGACTACTTTAATAACCCCATTGGGTCAGGCTATATAATCTTAAATATGGCTAGACATAATTTAGCACTGTTTTTTCTTTCAGGAACATATATGAATTGTGTATGTTGACCCATCAATCACTTGAACAGCACAGATTGAATCCACTCTCTCTCTATTTACACTACATCACAGTCTTTGTGAACCACTGATCTATTTCCAAATAACTTTCATCTTTAGCCTTCTACATATGAGAAAGAACACATGGTTCTGGTAATTTTTATGTCTGGTCTATTTCACTTATCATGATGCCCACTAGATGCACCTATATTTCTGCAAATGATGGGATTTCATTCTTCTAAGGTGAATCATATCCTGCAGCATATACATGCCACACTTGTGTTGCCCACTCCTGTTAATGGGCAACTACACTAATTCAATATCATAGCTAGTGAGCAATTGTTGTACATGTAGTTTCTGATGATGCTTTGCACTGATGGTACAGAACCCTGAGGGTATAGAGCTCAGGAATTGATCTGGGATGCCTGGCTACACTTGCTTTGAGACCCTTGCGCCCCCAATTCCCACTGAACCATCAAAACCTGCAAAGAAGCTCCATCCTGAATTGTCACACCTTTCTTTTGGAAACTATGAATCCTATTGCCTGAAAATTGGTTTAAAAAAATGGGTGAAGACACAAGTTAGAGATTAAGTGCGAGATCGGTGCCTCCTTAACCCTCTGCTGACTGCTAGTCCCTGCTTGGTCAGCTAGGAAATTCTCAGCATATTGAACTCCTCAAAGAATCAGGCTTGGATTTCAGTTAATCCCCTCTATCTCTCTGTCTCTCTCTTCAATCTCACCAACTTTCAGGCTCTGTCCCTGGTCTGCCTTCTTGCCTCTTTTGGATTTTTTTTTCTTGTCTATTTTCCTGATGCAGAAATTGAGGTCACAGATACTTTTCTAGGTCAGACACTTGGGTTGTTCATGCTCTATGAGCACTTTGGGATTAATGGCATGCCTGGATATCGAAATTCGTGACATTATTTTTATCCAGGACTAAAGACTTTCTAAATTTTCCTTGTGAGATCATTTTGAGTTCTGATTATTTAGAATTCTGTTGCTTACATTCTCACTATCTGGGGGTTTCCCAGATGCGTTCGTGGTTTGCTTCTGGGCTAACACCGTGGTCTTTCTTGGTCAGCATTTCATTTGTACATTCTAAGGATATGTGCTTTGCAGCTCTCGTAGTGAGTCCTCCACCATACCCATCAGTTACAGAGACTTGCTCATGGGGCTTCTGTCTTTTGTGTATAACTGATCTTCGCAGACTGTTATCAACGTTGAGAAGCCTGAAGAGAACCAGATATTTATTTTTCTTTGTCACTTTATCAGTTTTTGCTTTTTTATTTTAATGCTTCCGTTGCAGCACTTGGGAGAGTGGCCCCTGCACCTAACTTGGGAAACACAGTAGAGCTGGCCCTGATGGTATAGGGTGGGTGAGCTGACCCCGATGTTGTGAAAGCAGGAGAACAGGCCCTATCCCTTGCTCGTTGCTGCAAGGGGTGAATTAGCAGGGGCAAAGCTGGAAAGCTCATCTTGGTGGTGACAGGGGAGAGCTGATGGGCTGACCATCCCTGTAATTACCCAGGACCAGAACCAGGGTTATGAGCTAGACCCCCATTGTCCACCCAATTTATGATCTGCTGGTGTACTTGAAGGTGCATGTTGTGCAGATCCAAAGCTGCAGAATCTCCATGAGATAGGACAACAACAGGATTATCTACGAGGAATCCCAGTGAGGGGCTACTATCAATGGTGTAGCAGAAACCAGAGGCCTTGAACCAGACCAATGACTCTTTGCAATGAACACTTGCAAGTAGAGATATATGGACAAAAGAATATATTAGGTGATGTAGTGTATCACATTGCAGCTTCCATGATGAGGTTTTTCTTTTAAATTTTACTTTTTTTGGAGGGGTACACAAGGTCAGAGGGCAGAGATGAAGGAACAGAAAGATGAACAGGATCAAGATGCATGATGTGAAAGACACAAGAGTAAATAAAAAGAAAGTTAAAAAATAAATACATTCTCACTAGGCGCATATATAGTTAAGGTTGCTATGTATTCTTCATAAGTTTATTCTTTTAAGTTCACAAATGATTCATGTAAACCTCATTAATAACAATATCAGCTAAGTTTTTAATATATATGTATAAACCTTGCAGGTACTATTAAATGTTTTCCTCAGCATTCTATTCTTTTGATACTATTGTCAATATGATTACTTTCCTGGTTGCATCTTAAGATTTTTCATTGCAAAGAGTGTAAAGCCATTGGTTTTGTGCACCATTCTTATCTTCTGCTACATTCATTTTATTTATGGCTCTGGTTTAATGCCTTGGCCAGATCCTGCAGGTTAGTGTTGATGGAAGGGTGAGCATGGGCTCTGACTTCCATGGGAAAGTCTTCCACCTTCAGGATTAATTATTCTGCTTGCTACAGGTATCCATGGGTGCTCTTCTTCAAGAGAGAAGGTTCTCTTCTCTGCCTGGATGTTAGGTATTTCTTTTCAGAAGGCATGTAGGAAAATTTTTTGAAATTCTCTCTCAGCATGTGTTGATACAATGTTGTGGTTTTGCTGTGTGCTTTGCAAAACATTGCATCACATTGACAGATCTTGTGTGTTGAGCAAACCTTGGATTCTTGGGTCAATTGTAGTTGGTTGTTTTGTACAATCCTTTTTAAGTGTTTCTGGACATGGTTTGTTTGTTGAGGATTTTAGATCTATATTCTTACTGAATATTCATCAGTATATTTTTCTTCTTCTTCAGACAGTTGAGTTTTCCAGTAGAAGAAACTTCCATTGGCTTTATAGAATGAGTTGGAATGTCTTCTCTTGTTCATGATTTGTAAGACTTCAAGAAGAACTCAGTGTTAATTCTTTAAGCAACTGGCAGAATTCCAAAGGAAGTCATCACTCCCTGGGCAGAGCTTCTGTGATTACTGACTTGATCTCTTTCCTTGTTAAAGACTTATTCAGCTACCTGCCACCTTGAATCAGTTTTTATAGTGCTGACTTTCTAGGAATTTGTTCATTTTATTAAGTCATGCAACTTATTTGCACAAACGTGATGTTTCCTTATAGCCACTTTTGTGTCCAGTTTTAGTGGCATCTCCCTTTTCATTTCTGATTCTATAGTCTTAATTCCTTTCTTTTTTTTCTTTTCCTACTTATCAGCAGTCTACTTATCAGCTTGCGAATTTTGGTCCACTTAACTGAAGGTTTTCTCTATTGCTTTGGCTTCCTTAGTTGTTTGATTTTGATGCCAATCTACTTCATTTTCCAGGTTTTTCACTTTCTGCTTTTCTTTTTCTAGTATCTTAAGATAGGGAGGTTGGGCTATCAGCTTGTGGTCTCTCCAAACTGAAGCTACAGAGAGGAATTTCCCACTCAGAAGGCTTTGGGTGAATGTACATGTTTTGGTATACTCTGTTTTGTTTCCATTAGTGTCAAACTATTTCTTACAATCTCTGAAATGTTTGATTTTGATCTATTAGTTACCTAACAATGCTGCATTTAACATTAACATATGTGTGTTTTCCTCAAATATTTTTACTTTATTCACTTTGAGATAAGGACCCCATTTCAAAATTGGACCCCATTTTCTGACTCAGCCTCTGGAGTGCTGAGAATATAGGTATGTACTACAGTGGCCAACCAGACTTTTCTCTGATAATGAATTCTCATTTCTTTATATTGGTGTGTGTATTTTGTTTGTCTTAACTTCTTTATTTATTCAGAGGGCTTTTTGCTTTGTCCTTTAGAATGTACTTGAACAGATCACGTGTTCTGCGTGGTGGAACGGAGGAGTCTAAGATGCCTGCTGGGTCTTATTGTTCAAGTCACTTAGTTGTTACTAATCTTTTCTCTGTTACATTCAAGTAATTGACTGCTTTTATGCTGAGTCATCTATTTTTACCTTCGGTCTGTTTTTGTGGCTTTTGTTTGTCTGCTGTTGATATTTTACTTACTTTCTGCCACTCGAGGATTTTCGAGAGCTGCAGTTCCTAGCTGAGCTTTGAGACATGTGCAGAGACAACCAGGCTAAGACACTCTGTTTTGGATATTAACTGAAACCCAGATGAGAGGAGAGATCCTTTCTCCTCACATCTAATCCAGCTTTATCATAGTCCAAGCGGATTGTGCCAGAGGCGGGGCTGGGAAAGTTAAGGGCTCTGATCTTCCCTTGAGAGAAGAGCTAAGTAGACACAATATAGCACCTAACACAATGACAAAACAAAGAGAATATTAAAGAGAAACCTAAGTAAAATCAGATAAGTCGCACAGTAACATTTGTTGACAACACTAATGTTGGAGAGAAAGGTCCTTTGCTGCACTATAATGGCTCGTGATAATCAGACGGTCTTGGCAGCCAAGGACACCAAGGGGCAAGGCCTTCTTTTGCTTCTCCTCGTTATAGGAAGACTCGGTCTCCCTTCACCTGTCTCTCACCCTGTCTGAAAAATTTAGAATCATGCATACAGCTCACTATATTAACATTTTAGTTTACTAGACACGAGCAAACTCATCATCTACATGTTCACCCACGTTCATCTTTCCTCACTGATTTTAGACAACTAAAGCAATCAATATGGTCAGATGCTTGGTTTCGTTGTGGTCAGAAGCAAGATGCATTTAAGATCTTAATACCACCGGCTGGTCTTAAAGAGCATGTGTCCCAGATAGGCTCAGACTCTGTGTGCCATCTGCTCTCAGACACCACTATTGGGCCCTGCAATTTTAATGTGAATACAGAAAGCTTTATTTAAACACCACCACCACGAACAATGAAGCAGCAGATATGATTTGGTCCATGAACTACAGCTTACACCTGGGTTCAATTTGTTGAGACTCTAGAACTGAAAAATACACATAAATCCTCATGGGACTTGTAACCTTTGGGTACCTTTTAAAAAATAATGATAGTTGTTATTATTATTATTGTGTTATGTGAGTATTGGGAGGACATGTGTTTCATGGTATGTGCAAAAGAATCAGAGGACAACTTTGGTGAATCAGTTTTCTCACTCCACATTCCATGGGTTTCTGCATCAAACTCAGGTTGCCAGGTCCTCTGGGGCAAGTACCTTTCCAATAGAGCCATCTCACTGGCTGGCTTTTCACATATCTTAAGAGGGCCTTCATAGCAATTTCAGAATATCAAGAATATAAGGTTCCCTGCCCTGTGGAAAGTGCAAGGTCCTCCCCCCTCCGTCCATGTCTAGAAAGGTGAACATCCAAACTGGCTAGGCTCCCACCAAGCCAGAACATGAAGTAGGATCAAAACCCTGTGCCATTGTCCTTGGCTTCTCATCAACCCTCATTGTTCGCCATGATCAGAGAGTCCGGTTTTTTGGACTGGAGAGGGAGCGGGAGAGGAGTGAGGGGAGGGGGAGAAGGGTGGAATGAGGGGGAGGGAAATGGGAGGCTGGGAGGAGGCGGAAACTTTTTTTTTCCTTTTCTCAATAAAAAAAAAGAAGAATATAAGGAATGTTTCTACCTCCTGACTGACTTTGACCAATAGAGAACTAGGATGTCATGCTTTGTTAAGCCTGGGCTCTGGGAGAGGTTGTGAGCTTCTCTACTCCTCACAGAGGTTTCCATGGAGACAATCTAATTTTTATAGGTGGCAGAGCCTGTGTGCTGCTGAACCTGCTTGCCCTGTAAAGTTTATGTTGGAATTCAGCATTCTAGAATCTGAGACCAAGCTCATGCCCAACCAAACCCAGCTCAGTCTGGCTGGATGTGCAGAGCTGCCCAAATGGAGTCCAGTCCGAGGCACAAACCCACAGAACCAGGAACACCAAAATGATGTCATCGTGAGTGACTAAACTTTTGGGTGTTTCAAAATAGTAAAACCATCCTGCAGCCAGGCAAGGTAAAACATACTTTAAATCTTAGTGCTTAAGGAGGTAGAGAGAGTTCCAGACGAGCCAGGCTACATACTGAGATCTCATCTCACAAAAAAGAAAAAGAAAATGAAACCTCATTCTGCTTTTAATCATATGCAATGTGTCCTTCCAGAAGATGGAATGATGAGAATCAACTGTGCTCTTGTGTAGATGTTTGTTCTCAGGGATGGCTCCCTCTGCTTAATTGGGTTCTTTTGCTTAGAGTTGATTTGATTACATGAATAAATTTAAGAATTCCAAATTTGTCACTGAAAATTATGGTGATAGAGACCTACTTTTGATTCATTTAATTTTTATTTGGTCTTTTAAAAGTTAAGTTTATTTTTATACAATACGTACAAATGTATTTATGGGGTACAGTGCTTTGATACAGGGATCCATTGTGTGATATTTAAGATTAAACATGCAGACATCCTCAAACATTGATCATTTCTTTGTAAAACATTCAAAATCGTTTCATCTATATTTTCCAAATAAATATGCATCATCATTATCTATGGTTTCCATGCTATGCTATAGTTCATCTTAAGCTGCCTCTTTTGTACTCACAACTCAGTGCCTGTTCATCAGCTTCTCTGCCTGCTGCTCCCCCTGGTCTGCTGGCCACCATCCCACTCCCACTCCCAACTCCTACGACATCTACTTTTTAATATTCAGTGTATGATGGAGAGTGATAATTCATGTTTTGTTCTTGTTGCCCTCTGTGTGGTTTATTTCAGTTAACTTCGCAATCTTTAGTCCCTTCCATGGTGTTGGAAATGACGGTATCATGTTCCTTTTCTGTTTGAATAGTGTTCCCTTGGGGATGTCAATCAGCTAATATATGCTTATATATTTAATACACGCTCCATTTCTAGGGCATTGTTGCTAACGATACAAGGAATCTGAGAGTGCAGGCAGATGTCTCTGACATATTCTTTTCATCTTCTTTGGATATAAGTCAGATAATGGGATTGATAGGTCATATGGTAGTTTTTCTTTCAGTCTTTTGAGAAAGCTCTGTTCTCCATATGGTTGTACTGATTAAAATTCCCCCAATAGTGTTTCTTTCTCCCACTATATCTTGTTCTTATCAGTCCCCTTCCCCACTGCTCTCTGCTGCTCCCAATCCTTTCCTACTGGTCTTTTCCATTTCTCCCAAATAGCCCTTCCTGCTGCTTTCATGGTACCTGTAGTCCATGACCCTCCATTTGCGGATAGCCTTTCTCACTGGAGTCAGGTGATACCCTGCTGTGGGTTTAGCTTGCATTTCCATGAGGATGGGTTATGCTGAGCATGTCTTGGGCCCATTAAACAATTATATGTCTTCTATAAAATGTCTGTTTTGTTCTAACATCTTTTCTTCTAAACTTAGGTTATTTGTGTGTGTGTTCACTCAGGGAATATTCTGCACATGAGCCCTGATGAGAAGGACTCACACTCTGTAAACTGCCTCTTCACTGGGATAGCTATTTTTTCTTAGTCTGATGTATTTAGTAAGATATTTTCCATTGATTTACTTTGGCTTCTCCTGGCTCCTGTGCTTTTAGGGATTTGCTCCCCCTCACCAAATATGCTTCCCAATTCCGATGTTTCAAAGCACTCCCCAGACATTCTCTTGAAAAACCTCAAGCAGAACTTACTGTCAAGCTCAGTGGTGACAAACCTCACCCCAGTTCATGGATTTTCTCATCTCACGCCTTCAGTACCTATTGACCACTGTAGGACTTATCCCCACATGTCCTAGGGGAACTAACGTTTCTGGAGTTTTCTTTATTCAGCAATTTTTCATCCTTGCTGATGCATACACCATTAAAGCTTCCATTAGTAAAACTCATGCTTTTCTCTCAAGCATTTGAACTGTCTCTACATTAAAAACCCTACTGCTTTCTTTTAAAGAATAGGGACTCCTTTCTTATAGCCCTTCTGTAAGTGCCTCACAATACATGTGGTTTGCTGCAATGGTTTGCCAATAGTGTTAAATGAGAATCCAAGTTGGCATCCAGCTAAAACATACCAATTTTTCAAAGAACCGTTGATTCAATTCTTTTAACAGGCTAACTTTCAATTTGACATGTGACATGTTTAAACTTTGTATGATTGATTTTGCTTGTGGCTTATCTGTTTTATTCAGTCTTGTACAGTTTTAGAATAGTACCCCAGTACCCCAATATTTAAGTTATTCAAGATCTGCTATGCAGATTCCTTCGAAGGACAAATTGCACATGGTTTTTTTTTTTTATTGAAAACATTTTGGGTTTTTCTCTGTGTTCAATATTTTTCCGTGTAATCTTTATAAATGCTCCATGGAAGTTCACAGCATCACATTGGTACATAGGTTGGGGTTGTGTAATCCCGAGAGTGCCTGCCTTGGGGCTCATTATCCTTCTGTTTATTCACACCTGCTTTATGTCCGTCAATAAGCTTTCATCAGGTTTTAGGCTGCAGGGAAGTGGTACTTGGGGATTCCATAACTTTGTTTTCAAATAAGCTGTACTTATTCATTCTAAGCTTGTTGGGGGCATTTCATCGCTGTTGACGCTCCTATCAGCCAAGCGTGCTTTAATAATAGTGCATGTTCATGCACACCAGATGTCCTTAAGAAACACCTTAGCAGAAAACACTGTTTTCCTTTGCTTTAGTCTGTAGTCGTCCACTACCTCTGGCTCTTACAATCTTTCTGCCCTCCCTTCCAAGATAATCCCTGATTCTGGAAGGAGGAGAGGATGTGGAATACATGTCCTATTTGGGCCTGGGGGTTCTACAGTTTCCCAGTCTCTATATCTTAACGAGTTGTGGATCTCTGTTTACCACCATTCACCGCAAAAGGATGTGTCTCTGATGAGGGGTAAGGGATGCACCAATGTATGGGTATAGCCAGAAGTCATTAGGCATCAATTCAATTCTATGTCTGTTTAACTGCATTCTAGTGGTAGGTTCGCCTCTAGGACCTAGGGCCTATTTAGGCACACGTGATTGGCAGTTGCACAGATAGACTCACAGGGTTATAACAGCGTGTACAGGACTTGTACAGCTCAAGCCAGACAAAATATCGGCATGAAGTTTGGGGGTGTAGGTACAAAGTCCCACCACAGGTTAAGAAGCTATTGGTAACTGATAGCTGCTGGGAGAGCAAGAGTCTGTTTTCTTTAAGGACCACACCTCAGTGGCTGGCCCCGCACCCGGCTGTGTATAGGGAGCACAAATTGGACTCCATGGGTTCAGAAAAGAAAAGAGGACACAAAGCTGGGTGGACAGGAAAGGGGAATGGACAAAGAGTTGAGGGATGAATATGGTCAAAATATGAAATTCTTAAAGAGTAAAAATAGTTCTTTAAAAGAAATTCCTGATAGGGCAATTGAAGTGAAGCTCGTTCTTCGAGGCACTTGACCACACAGCCCTTTCTTATCTCCCTTGGTGCATTAGTATGCATCCGAGGGCAGAAAATCTTCTGCCTCTGAAGTATTTTAAATTATACGCCTTCCGTTGACCTCGTCTAAGGGGAGACATGCTCTATTAATGCCCCGAGAAGCCTGCTCACCCATCCACTTGCTTTTCTGCCTGGCATTTGTTAATGCTTGTCAATCAACCTAGGATTTACCCACCCTGGTCGGTCCTTTCCCTGAGCTGACTCAGAATTCTCTGGTGCTGTCTCCATTACCCCCGTGGCTCCCAGTTTCTCTGGGCTCCAACATGGCGCAGGGCTCATCACTATCTTTCCTTCTCCTCGGCAGAGATCCCATGTATCCTGACAATGCTTTGGACTGACTTGAACCTTGGGGTTGAGGGGTGCTGGCCAGGGCATGAGACAGACAAAGTTGGTGCCACACGGCCCCTCCCGTTGCTCCAACATGCCAACCGGAGTAAACACACGCTGACACTGTGTTCTGTGTGTCCCCTGCCTGCCTGTGTGCTTGGGAGAGTAGAGAGTTCTCCTTCCCATTGGAGTCCATGGGCACCCGGCCAGCCATCCTGCTTGGAGCCAGGTGCTGTCTCCAGATGTCTCTCAGGGACTCTCACAGCAGGGCCCAGATGGTAGCTCTCACTCTATTGCTTCATGCGTTGGCAGCTTCAGTCCAGCTCCAGGTCGCCCCCACCGTTTCCTTGGCTGGAGAAGAAATAGATCTAAGGGTGAATAATTAGGAATTGGTAAGAGTGCCAGGTTAGACTCATACTGGTCCAGTCATTAAGGACTGCTTTACTAATTGGACTAGGCAAGTCTTAGTCAAGGTAATTTGAGTTTAAGCAGGAGGGCATACAGGATGCCTGCCATGTGAAGTGTTCTAGCTGTGTGGGGGAGAAGAGAGACACCACAGGAGTGCCACTGTACTCTAACCAACCTGAAGAAGCGGCTCCTCCATCCTCCAGAGAAAAGCAGAAACAGGCGAACCTTCTAGGATCACATTCAATCTGTAGGAAGCTCTATTTTCAGGCATTGGAATTTTCAAAACCAGAAATAGCTTCTTTGACAGGAGGTGATCTCCTTAGCAACAGAAGGGCTCTGTGGCCAGCCAGCTTAGCCTACTTGGCCAATGAGAGACTGTGTCTCATAAATTCATTGCCTGCTTGGCCAATGAGAGGCCACATTTCATGAAACAATATGGATGACTTCTGAGGACTGGCACCTAAGGTTGACCTCTGGCCTGCGCGCGCACACACACACACACACACACACATACACACACACACACTCATGGGTATCAACACATACATGTGCGTAGATGAACACACCCACAGGTTTGAAATGAGCCCTTCCCATTTCACTCAGTCACTTAACTGATGCTTGTGGGTGGTGCCAGATGTCAGGTGTTCTTCCGGATGCTGGGGAGCCAGCTACACACACACACACGCACACACACACACACACACACACACACACACACACACACTCACACGACATCTGCCCTCTGGGCATTCCTTTCTCAAGGAACTCCAACTGCGAGCAAGGCAGTAGACATTCAGGCCACTTCAGATCATGACAGGAAACTAGCTGTGCTGAAGTTAGCCAGACAGGTGGCTGGGGAGGCTTCAGAGGGAGGTGATGTGGAAACTCTGGGAACATCTGGGGTGTGGGGGCTGGAAGCTGAGAAGATGCCTTCAAAGAAGATGCCCTTAAGCATATGTCTCAAAGCAGAAAAAAAAACAGACTGTCCTGGATTTAGGTAAAAAGGTATCCTCAGAGGTTTTGCCCAGAGGACACAGTGACTTTTAATTAAATCCAAAGGAACTGAGCCGATTCTGAGATCTTTGGGTATTTTTCACAACACTTATTTCAAGAATCAGAACTCCAAGTCAAAGTGACATAGATTCAAAAACAGAAACGAGGAGGAGGAGGAGAAAGAATGTTAGTGTCTCACTGTAATAGAGAGCTGGCTGGGCCAGCATTAGGTAATCAGCTAGCCCAAAGTTAGGACCTAGAGCATCTCTTAGACTCCTTTTTCCTCTGTCCCTTTTTGACACTGGCTTTCCTTGGTGCGGTAGCAAGTCCAGGAACAAATTCTTCTGGATCTCAAGTGAACGGTGCGGCCTCTCTAGCATAGAAGGGGTGAAGCCTAGGGAACAATCTGTTATGCTCCCAGAAGAGCAGGAAGGCTAGAACCAGGCGTGGTGGCACACTCTTGTAATCTCGGCATTTGAGGAAGTGTCTGTAAGAAGATCAGAAGTTCAAGGTCACCCTTATAGAAAGAAAATAGTGAGTTCAAGACCAGCCTGGGATGTACAATTCTTCTTTGTTTAAAAAAAAAAAGTCTGGGTGGCAGAAGAAACAGGATAGCTTCTGCATAACTGTTAGTAAGCTGTTCCTGTTCATAGACTTTTTACTTTATAATTTATCCTTTTTTGGAGATAGGGTCGTAAGAAAGTTAGGATGATCTTAAATCCACTATATAGTTGGGAATGACCTTGAACTCCTGACCTGCCTGCCTCCGTCTTCAATACACTGGGATTATTGGCTCTTATTCCTGCACTTTGGACTACAGCTACCAGCCAGGGAGTGAGGGTCTTGCTAGACACCTGGAGGGAGGAGGTAGGGTTTTTCCCCCTTCCTGCCTCTGACATGGGAAAGTGTGTGGAGCAGCTGAGTCACGATTGGGAGGGCAGGAGTGGGTGACAAATCTGCCCTCCCGGTGGCACTCTCTCCACATCAAGACTTTGCAGATAAACTTGGTGTCCCTTGCAGTGAAGTCCAGCATTCCAGGCAGCACATAGCTGAAGGCTCCGCCCTCTAAGGAAATCATAAATTACCTGGGGAGGGTCTGTGGGCAGGCAGGGAACACCAGTGTGGGAGCTTGACGTGGCCGTGAGGTTTTAATGTAGTTACATCTCTCCCCTCTCCTTTCTACAAACTGTCCTGTATACCCTCTCCACTCTTCTTCAAATTCGTGGCCTCTTTTCCCACTAATTGTTATAAGATGCATGTATGTGTATACATATGTACTCCTAAATATAACCTATTCAGTCCGTATATTGTTACTTGTTGTGTCTGTTTTCGGGGCTGACCATCTGGTACTAGACAACCACTTGGCGTGCTCTTCCCCAAGGAAGACCGCCTTTCCAGCTCCCATCCACCTTGGCAAAACCATTGGTGTTGTTCTTGTTCAGCTACTGTTTGAGCAGACAACCAGCTCATTAACTCCCTTCCCAGAGAGGGCTACAGGGAGGTGCGGTCCCATTCAGGCTCTAAGGACAGGTCTAAAAGTGCAGGTTCAGGCACTAACACCATGGTTTGAGTATCTGCCACAGAGCGTGTGTTAGAGACGTGACTCCCAGTGCAACCTATAGGAAGGGAAGCCTGGTGGGAAGAGTTAGGTGAGGGGGCTCCACCTTCATGAATGGATTAATAGCAGATGTAAAAACCCTAAGGCTAGAGATTTGATCTCTGAAGCACAGTCTCTCTCTCTCTCTCTGCCTTTATCTCTGTCTGTCTGTCTGTCTCTCCCCCCCTCTGTGTGTGTGTGTGTTTTATTTTATAGGCTTTGTCTTCATGTATGTCTGTGCATCCATGCATGTCTGGTGCTTGTGGAGGCCAGAAGAAGGCATCAGATCCCCGAGAACTGGAGTTTTATTCACTTGTGGGCCGCTGTGTGTGCTGTGAATTAAACCAAGATCCCCTGGAAGAACAGCCAATGCTCTTAACTGCTGGGGCATCCTCCCAGCCCAATCACAAGCTCTCTTGCCCTTCTGGGTCCCACCATGAGATGACACAGTGGTAAGACTCTCAGTGATGAGCAGGTACCAGCGCTATGTCCTTAGACTTCCCAGCTTACAGAACCATGAGCTAACCAAGTCACTGTGATTTTGTAAACTGGCTTCAGTAATCTGTTATAGACAGTCTACATTTACTCCATATAAATGCATGGAAGACAGGCATGGACTCAGGAAAGTGCTCAGAAGTAGGACTGTCCAGTCAGGCAGTAACCTGTTCCAGGAGGCTGTCTCCTTAGGATGCTAAGATGGTTGATTATCTTTCCTTTCTGGACCCGGATTTGATTGTGAAAGCCCATGGCTGCTACTCAGGGCCTCATAATAGGATTATTTCAGCAGAAGGATGCTTCATGGCTAATTGGCCTGGGGCAGGCATCTGAGCCAAGGTGTCCTGCTAGAGACAGGAGAAGGAAAAAATAGAAGACCTGCATCCTGCAAGGTACCATTGGAGATGTTAAGATGGCTTCGAGAAGGAGCCTGTCACATCTGGCTGTTGTGATGATTAGATTAGGTAGCAGAGGGATGGAGTGGAAGGGAAACATCCAATGTATTCTGTTCAGGTCCTGCCAAGGCCCAGGAGGTAGAGTTTAAAATAGCTTGTCTTCAGAGATGCCCTCCAGAGAGTCACACTGGACACAGCCCAGAGGCATGTAGGCTCCAGGGCCCTGGAGTAATGCATCATTGCATTGTAGCAACTCCCAAGCTCATGCTAGGGAGCTAATTGTGGGCTGGAACCTTCCATATGCTTCTTTGAAAAGATAGGTTTCCTATTCCTGCCCCTGAAACTTCCAGAACAGCTGGCCTGGCTTTGGCCCTAGAGAACTCTTTTTTTTTTTTTTTTTGGTTTTTTTGAGACAGGGTTTCTCTGTGGTTTTGGAGCCTGTCCTGGAACTAGCTCTTGTAGACCAGGCTGGTCTTGAACTCACAGAGTTCTGGGATTAAAGGCGTGCGCCACCACCCGCCCGGCCGAGATCTCCATTTTTTAAAAAAAAGTTTCCAGGAGGTTCTGAAATATGGGTTAGCAAACACTGGCTTTCTTTAACTTAAGCAACTAGAGGGATATAGATATGAAGTGAGCAGAGTAATTGGGACCATGTTATGCCATAGCACACCTACTCTGTGTTCAACAGTTCACACAGCATGCACACACACACACATACACTCATGTTAGCCTTCTTATGTCTGGGCAGATATTCCAATCTTTTTTTTTTGCCTTGGTTTCTCTCCTATGCTAATTCACAGGCCTATTGTGTGGGCATTCAGAGCCCTCATTATGTCCCTCTTTCCTGCCTCAGAAGCATCATGAAATTGGGAAGGCTGTGTGACAATGAACTCCTGCGTGGAATTAGACCTTGTCTTCTTGTTGGAGGAGTAAGAGGACCAGAAAAACCCTTAACTGCGTCTGGGAAACCCTGCTTATCCAGCTGCAAAGTGGTGCAGGCTGAACACCTAGCTGTAGCCCTAAGGACATATCATTGAGCCCGCACACAATTTCACCCCACCACCATGCCCCTTGTCTCAAGCCCATGGGTTAAAGACAGACGGAGAAGGATGAGTGACAATCAGAGTGTCGGTCATTACATATTCCTGATTAATAGGCCTCTCCCATGTATATTTCTCTTTGGTAAACAATCACACATGATGCAAATATTGCCCCAGACATGCCTCTTCGGAGGGCTCTTTCACATAACTCTGCCCTGGAATTCTCTAACACCTAATTTTCAGTCATTTACTTTCAAGTTCCTACCTTCCTGTCAAAGTTTTAGTCAACATTAATGACCCAGGACACCTATAGACTTCTGTTAATATATGCTTGCATAGAAGTATCCATGCAAATTTAATAGCCAGAGTCCATTGTTTAATGTACTTAGGCCTTGCAGGTATGTTCATCCGTTGAGTTCATCATCTCATTGTGAATGTGGCAGGAGTTGTCTGCTTTTGGAGGCTTTCCAATCTTGTGCTGAACCATCTATTAATAAGACCTGGATTTATTTTCTTCTTCAGTCAGCTGGACATAAGGAGAGTGAGGCAGTGGGTGCTAAAGAGAGAAAAGACAACTTGGGAAGGGAGGGAGGGAGGGAGGGAGGGAGAGAGAGAGAGAGAGAGAGAGAGAGAGAGAGAGAGAGAGAGAGAGATCACTCTGGGAAGCAGTTTATGCAGCCTTAGGTCATTTTGTCCCAGTCTTCAGATGATGATGAATTAGTTCCACACCCACAGACCACCTCTGTCACTTGCAGATCAGACACTCTCCATTTCTGTAGGGACACCACAGTGGTTTCATAATGTAGTATACTGTGATCAAGCATTCTGTGCATGACTGGTAGAAATCTAGAAGCTTCTGAAAGAACAGTATCTGAAGAGGGTAGTGTAGCTTTACTTGAAATTCTTCAAGGTCTGTTCTGGGATTCTTCTGTTGTAGTCTGCTAAAGGCTCCACAGATGCTGCAAAACCCATCAGAACTGAGATGTTTGGCTTGAGTGACTAGGCAGTTTTGGTGATACCATGGGCTGATGGATGCCATTTCTTCTGGTTCTCAGTCAGATTGGAAGATTGATCTATCTATCTATCTATCTATCTATCTATCTATCTATCTATCTATCTATCAACCGATCTATCTATCTATCTATCAACCGATCTATCTATCTATCTATCTACCGATCTATCTATCTATCTATCTACCGATCTATCTATCTATCTATCTATCTATCTATCTATCTATCTATCATCTACCTATGTCATTTATCTGATGAGGAATTTGACCAAATGTTGACCAAATGAGGAACACTGTGTCTAAAGTTCAGATGATCCTCTGAATATGAGGTCTTTTTATAGTAGTAGCCTGGACTCTACTTGGAAGAAACATATTACTGTGCCCTGGGCTCTGAAATCCTTGGAAACAGCAGCAGTTCCTTTGAGTTTAATTCAGAAGGCCAGCGATTTGGAGTGGGCTTGTCGAGGAAGTTCTGATGACTTCTACCATTTATGCACATGGTCTAACACACCTGACAACTCACCTAGGGCAGGATAGTGGCCTAAAAGGGCCCTAATCACTTGTCTAACAGATGGTACCATTCCTTCTGCAGATCTCTTGTCGCCTGATCACTCATTCTTAAGAAAGCTCATCTAGACCTCCAGTAAAGAAGTTCAGGGATCGTAGAGAGTATAAGTACTGCATAGCCTTTTCAGGATTAATCTGAAAATGCACACAATGTATCAATGCTACATCCAGGAAGTCAAAGTAAGTCTCCAGCCAGCTCTGATTCTGGAGGATGGAAAGAAGAGATGGGGACAAATTAAACAAGCCTCACTAGAGAAGGGCATGAACATAGGGAAGGGGGCCTTGGAAGATGGTGTTTGAGTCTGCAATGGGTCCTGTGGAAGTGTGCAGGTCACGTCAGCCTCCAGAGCACAGAGCATGGTCCAGGAAGTGGGTGGCATAAACCATAACACTTTAATAAAACAAATCACAGTGAAAGGACAGGACGCTGTCAAAGGTAACCTTGGATTTTCTCCGAGTTATTTATAAAGAGCATCATTCAAAGCGTATTAGTTCTTTAATGGTTATTAACCTCAAATTACCATGACACATCACTCTGCTCACAGACACACACCAGACACTCAACACCTTATTTGGGAAATGTTCTTCTAGATGACGGACTATCTGAGAAGGTGCATTAGAAAACCATTTTCCTGGAATTTCTTTGTCTTAACTCTGTTCTGGATAAATGTTATTTCTGAAATTTAGACTAATTAATTCAGAAGAAAGTTTAGATAGCTGAAAATTAAGCCAGGTTATGGAATTCAGGTCTGCCTCATCTAGACATATTCTCTGGGACTTTCCTTCCAATAAAGGTAGTAAGAAATAAAAAATTATCTAAATACATGTGGCTGATGTATCAGAACAAGTGTTAGTAACATAGAAATGACTCCAAACTTCATGATTCCCATGAAACATTCAAAAGTACACAGAGCTATTGCGTGGAACCTATGACTCATGAAACCTGTGTTGTGTGGTTGGAGGCAGATAACAAACCACACACAGATTTTCTTGAAGTATCTAAAGAATACACCATGAATCATACACAGGGGATCTGAAATTAGTAGTTTGTTTGTTCTTAGAGGGATAATTCTAAAGAAATTCCAGAACAAGTTTGTTGTTGAGATGTTTGTAGTATATAAACTCCTAAAGATAACATGTTAATTTTTTTTTTGCTGTTTAGTCAATGGGTACTTATTTTATATCTGTCTTGCTCCTGAGCTCTTTCAAGCATCAGGAAGATAACAGTAAACAAAATTCACAATAGCTCTGCCTCGAAGGAACTTAGATTTCACTGGAAGGTAAAGGACTTTGCTAATGGGCAGAGGGTTCTTATAACAAATTCGCTGGTGGTGAAGTGGATGTCTCACTGGTAGACCAAGATGGCCAGACTCAAATGAGTTTCTAAGAAGACCAGAAACAACGGGCCCAGTATTGATCCCGGTGTTGAAAGGCTGTCATTAAGCCCTCTGGCTTCTTCAGCTTTTGTGCTTCCCATTGATGAGTGATGATGTCTTGCTTCACAACGTCAAGATGGCTCCTGCAATGCTAAGCCAGCCATCTTGTCCCCACCATAGTTAATAAGGCAGGAATCAAAAGGGATGGAAAAATGATTTTCTCTGATTAGTTTTTTTCTTTTCCTTTTGGAATGGGAAACCTTTCTCAAAAGCTCAGTTTAGCTTTTGAGATCTATATATCCAGAAGTAGGACCAAAGTTGTGATTCCATTGAACACTTCCACCACTGTTACTTTACATGCATTGCTTGATATATACCCTGGACACATGTGAACATCACTGCCAGAGGAGGGCTCTGAATACTGGCATCTGAGAGCATCAGTCAAGTACTTGACAACCTCACCTTCAATCATAGTCTGTTTTTCCATCCATCTTTTCTTTTTAAAGATTTATTTTGTGTATATGAGTGCTCTAAAATTCATATACACCTGCACTCCAGAAGAGGGCATCAGATCCCACTATAGATAGTTGTGAGCCACCATGTGGTTGCTGGGAATTGAACTCAGGACCTCTGGAAGAGCAGTCGGTGCTCTTAACTGCTGAGCCATCTCTCCAGCTCCTGTCTTGTTCTTCTGGAATTCGGTTGGAATTACTCTGTTTTTATGATGTTCATATTGACCTACAGCTGTTGGTCCCTGCCTCATAAATTTCCTTCCTCTGTATATGATTTTCCTGCCTGAAGAAATTTTTATTGTTGAGGTTAATGTCTCAATTAGGATGGGCTACAAAATGGAGAAATTTGAAACTCCCCCCTGGATTATGTATTTATTTCAACATTCATAATTTCTATATGTTTTAGAGAAATTCTTAGCCCTTTATTACTTTTTTTTTCGTTTTAGTTTGGAATCACTAACTGTACATGTTTTGGCTTCTCTTTCCCATACATGTCTAGTGGTTTATCTTTCAAAGATCCCTGATGATAGATACAAGGTGTTCATAATGTTTTAATATATATAGATAGAATGGCTAAACAAGCTATATCACATAGTCATTGCTTCATATATGGTTTTGTGGCTAAAACACTGCAAGTCTACCCTCTTGGTAATTTCCAATTATACATCACATTGTTACACAATGTATTAATTTATTCTACCTACCAAGTGGGAAATATATGTTTTCCTTTCTATCAAATATAACTGGCCTATTAATTGGCCACTATAGCAGAAACCTGCCTCCACTTTACTCTTTCCCAGCTTGTAAAACTTTCATGCTTGTCTTTTAGTCTCCTGGGCCAGGTAAAACTTTTGTTTATGTGAAGGCCTGCTAGGCCCTCACAATTGGATGGCCTGGAGCTGCGAGCATGTCCTCCTCCCTCTCTCTAATTTCCTTTCTTGAGATCCTTTTCAAACTCGCTGTCTGAGAAATTCTGAGGTTGGACTCCAGTCAAGGAGGAAAAGATACACCACCTGCGTTTGAATAAAATCAGAGAACTTCCTTTCCCAGTGAACTTGCTGGCCCAGTTTGGGTTCTGGTGCACCATTTTTACAAAAAGAAATTCCTTGCTGATTTACTTTCAATTTGTTAGCATGTCCTTCTGTGAGACAAAGAGATTATTTGTTTCTTTCTAGCATGTCTAACTGGCTTTTTGCATGACTTGATCAGTGTTTCCTAACTTCACCCCCAAACCAGCCCTGCTAACCTCTGTTGTTCTACTCTCTGCTTCTGTGGGGTCAGTGTTTCCAGGTTCCACACGGGAGTTATCTATTAGCGCACCTCAAACAATGTTCATGTTTCTCTTTTTCATCAGAAAAAATATGTGAAACCGACTTTCTAGGCAATAGTTTAATAGCTAACCATATTTTCTTGGCAAATAAACTTAATAGTTCTACCATGCCATTTGAATAAATCTTCCAAACATGTTTTAGATAAGGAATCCAATGCATTCAGGCTTTTAAAATCTGTGTAAAGGGAGGAAGGGAATCAACGATAGCTTCGAAGAGTTGTTGACATTTGTTCAAGAGATTAAGTTCGTCTTACAGGTTTGTAATAAAAAGGCAGGAAGTTAGGCACAACAGGCTAAAGGAATTGGGACAACAGATTCTCAAGACTGCTTCCTTCTTATTTGTAGGTATTGTCTGGGGAGGGGGGTGTGGAACCTGGGAAAGCTGGGTGCTGGTCACATCCTGGGGTAGCTGGTCTCTTTACTCCTGTCCAGGGTTTGTGGTATGGAAATGTCTGGTGTCTCTTAGAACTGTTTAAGGTATTGGCAGAACAGAGGACAAAGTTAAGTTTAGAAAAAAAAAAAGTTAGGATCAGGGAATTGAGAGGCATGTATTTGAACCTGTTTAAGGTGGATTCTTCAATTTGGCTCCCTGGAACTCACAAGAATTTTTTGGGTTTGTGAAGACATACGTTTTAAACAGCAGCATATTTATACCAGAATGACTGTGACAGATTTTTTTGCATAATGAAAAGTATCTTTAAGACTATGAAAGGCAGCGTGAGAGAGAATTTTGTCCTCACAGCTTTATAACTTGCAGGTACATGCTTAATAACTTGTATTTGTATCTTACTGAAATTTGTTTGGTGAGGTTCTCCTTTTAAACTGACAAAACTTCTCAGCTGTCAAACTGCACCAGCGATCTTTGAGAAGGATAAAATTTTACTCGAGTTATTGATTTAAAAACGACAGAGAACTTACTTAATTGGCACCTAGAGCTTCTCCTCAAGATCCACCAGGGTTGCTGAAGGTTGTATTTTTCTTTTGCTCTTTAGCCCTGGGCTTGCGAGGCTCCAGAAGATACTGTGGGCTAAGAAATCTGTAGGAAGACCAAGCCTACCTTGACCTGAGCAGCTAGGCTGTTGATTCTAATGATTCTTTCCACTGTCTGGTCATTTTCAGTTTAGATGAAAGGCAGTTTTTCCCAGTGGTCAGCACTTGGCAGTTGAAGTGAATTGCAGATGGACATTGTTTTGTGCCCATCTGTCTTCTGTCTTCTTTGGAGGAAATAGAGTGCTGCTAGGAGCCAAACAGTCTCTCTCTCTGTTATGAAAGTCTTTTTAATAATTAAATATTTAAATGCCATATTTCCCAGATCTCTGAGCAATTGAGGGCTGTTTATCAGGTATAGATGAGTTATAACTGTAGTATAGAATCTGCCTAGAGAGCTGGGTCCAAGCTTGACTGGCTCTCAGCTTAACAGGTAAGATTTATACTTGTAAAATACAAAGAAGAAAAAACCTGCTTGCAATAGGAGCTTAATGGTAAAGCTGATAATAGTAGAGAACAGCTTAATACATTTTAAAGCAGGGTTGGATTAAATATACCATATTTTTGTAAGAGATTTAGAGGTGCATACCAACTTAAAACATGAGACTTACTGCTTTCTTAGGCTGGAGTGAGATATAATGGACAGACAACTATAACATTTAACAGCAAACATATGTGCATTTAGGTTGCATGTATGCACACAAACACATACACACACATTAAACAGGAATTGGGTGAAATGGATGCTTTTGGTGGGCCCTACTAAAACCATGCTACTGCACAAAACATACATGTAACAGAGTCAATAAGAGAAATTTAGAGACAAAAACATAAGTAAACTGTGGGGCTAGGCAGGGGCTATCTCAGTAAAGATGGCGGGACTTAGTCACCTGACCTGGCCCTCAGTTAAGATGGTGGCGAGATCACCTGACCTCAGTTAAGATGGTGGTAAGGTCACCTGACCTCAGTTAAAATGGCAGCAGTAATGTGTTGGATGAAGAAGCCACTTTTTTCTTTTTTTTTTGAGCTGTGGGAGTTTTAAATAAGAGACATAGAGGCTGTGTAGAACATACATTTAAAACAGAATTACATTCGTGTGATAACAATGGTCATGTGTTCTATGTAGGTCCATATTTCTACATGGCATGGCGACCAGAATCCCCGGCCATAGTTTGCACCTGCCACACAGGAGGTAGTTGGTCACCTAGCCTGTCACTGTCCCTAACAAAGGGTCAGGATGTTGTTCTGCTCCTTCTTTGTAATTTGGAGGATGCCTGAAAAGAGATGTTAATTCAGCCTATGTGACAGAGCTGGCATACAGAGCAGGAAGATGTGACAGAGCAGGCATAGGTAGATGTGGACAAGACCACAATCATTCATCTGGTTACCTAGGAAACAGCATGCTAATGAATTTCCCCCTCAGTTTATGCTTTGGTATATAAGGCTGTTTGGAGAATAAATGCATGCAGAGGAAGCTTCAGGATGTGAACTCAAGATTTCATGAGGGATCACTGAGAGTCTCCCTCCCGATAAAGCCATGTGAGTTGTGTCTCTAATCCCACACCTCCCCTCTGATCTGGAAAAATAACTTAGGGTCCGGGCTGGCACAGGACCCCAGCAGGTCTGATCACTGAATCATACTCAGAGAAGCATGCCTTTTTTTCTTTTTCCTTTTCTCTATACTAGTCAAAGTCTGCGCATACTTTTTGGAGCCTCTGGGCCTTCTCATTCCTTTGGGAAGCCCATCACCTTTCTGCCATACTGCTGCTTGGTGACCTATTGCAAAAGACTTTCATCCCCCTTTTCCCAGAAGCTGTTGAGATTTTCAGCTTACTTGCCCTATTTTTCTATCAAAGACTAATAAAATTCTCCTCAAACTTCTAAGCCTGACTTTAAATTTATTTATTTAAACCAAGAACCTAAAAATGAACCACCAATTCTCCTCATAACTCTTCCGCTGGGACTCATACTTAAGAGGCTCTCACGGGAGAACAGAGAGGAACAGAAGGAGGCAGAGTATTTGTGAGCAATGTTCTCTCCCTTCTGGGATGTCATAGTGCCTGAGCACTATGGATGACACAGTTCCTGCTGGAAAGCTCTTCCCTCTAGTGTCAACATTAATTAGCATATCTCTGTTATACTAAGTTATGGGTTTCACTATGTCATTTCCAAACATGCATATAGTATACTTTGATATTAACTCCATCAACCTCTGTCTTTTCTTCATCTAATCCCCTCCTACACCCCGAATACCCCCCTTTTTAATGTTCGTATCCTTTTTCTTCACTAAATTCACATATAAGAGAAAACATGACCATATCTTTCTGAGTCTGGCTTATTTCACTCAGTGTTATAACCTACAGTTCACCCATTTTCCTGCAAATGGTGTGCTTTTATTCTTTACAGCCTCCCAGAACTCCACCACATGTATGTGCCACAGGTTTTCACCCAGTCATCAGCTGATGGATATCTTCGCTAGTTCCATACTTGGCAATTGTGAATAGTGCCAAAATAAACACACGTGTGCAACTGGATCCCATGGAAGTCCTAACTTTAGTTTGTTCATTTCCCATGATGCAAGATTGGGCTCCAAAGAGAGACAATCCTGCCCCTCCTTCTGGCTAAGATGCTATCATCTTTCTCATTCACAAAATTACTATGTCTAGGAGGCAGCAGGGATCAGAGCTAGAAGCTGACTCTCTAGAGAAAAGATACACAAGGCTTCCCATTATACATCTGTTAAGTGATGGGCACGGGGTCAAAGAACCTTGCCATGCCCAATAAGTGAGGTCATCAAGGCCCATGTAGCCAGGGTCCCATAAAGACTCTGACTCTTATGTTTGGAAAATGTGGGATTTTAGAGTTAGAACGACTTGCCCAATTTCTTTGGGCCTGAACCTGACTGGAAAACTGTCTCTGTAATAATAAAACAGACAGTGGAGCCAGCCGGGAGTCCATTCGCCTTAGCACCAGGAAGTGTCCAGTTAAATGGATTCAACCAAACGCATTTGTCTTCTAGGGATTGTCTCAAAATCTACGATCTCCACAGGCACAGTGGAAATGAGAGGAGTTAAGTTCTGTCTCTCCCTAGTTTCATCAAAGGGTTAATAATTTCATCTTCTTTAACCAATTTCTGTTTCCCGGTTCCTTTTTGGAATACAAATACATTAAGACAGCAGGTTACGAACCCGAATTTCCAGAATTAGCTGGACTAGTTAACACTCTTACTATCAGGATAGCAGGGCTCCTTCCCCCAACCCTAATCTTACTGTTTACTATGTTCTTTTTTGGTCTCTTCTTTGTTGCTCCTTCTCTCTCCCTCCCTCCCTCCCTCCCTCCCTCCCTCCCTCCCTCCCTCCCTCCCTCTCTTTCTTTGTTTCTTTCATCACAAATCAAACCAGAACATGGAGGCAGATAAAAGTGGTACACTATATCCAAGAGCCACACCTGGGAAGCTGGGAAGCCAGGCGTGAGGTCAAACTTTCTTCAACCGGGACCAAGGAGCCTGAAGGGGCATGGGAATGCAGGCTAGGGAAGAGAAACACAGAGGTGGG
>NW_026067930.1:4368717-4399435 GCF_014885135.2 Alexandromys fortis
CCTTTCTCTTAGAACAGTCACTGTTCCTCTCATTTGCCCAGGAGGGTCCTGGTTTACATCTGTTGTCCCAGTGTGGGTTGTTAATAGCTCCCTTTCCACTCCGAAAGTGTCCAAGTTCAGACAGTAAATTAAACGGTCAGCCAGACTTTAACCTACCAGAGGCCGAGGCTGCCCTCTGTCCGTGCCTGGCATGTCACTGCATTCCCGCCGCCGCCACCCTAGTTCCCACACTGTCGCCTCCTGCCAGATTACTTCAACTGCTTTCTCTCTGGTGTCCTTACGTGTGCGTTGCACTTCTAAGCCACTCTGCAAATCATTGCCCGATTAATTCTCTCAAGATACGGCTCCTTGCAGTTTGCGTCTCTGGATCCTTGCTGTTTACAAGAGATTGCTCAAACCTGTAGCCTGGCACTTAGAACCCTTGCTTGTAGTCTGGTTTCTGCTGAAGTGGACACGTTGCTTCTTCTAGCTTCTCAGGATGGGATCTCGGTTCTGCTCTAATTAGTCACGGGTCCGTGCTCTGCTCCTGCCTGGCGACGGTCATCTGTGAATACTTTCTCACTAAGGTCTGCTTGCCTGGGCCATCCCCACAGACTCGAACTGGGGTGTTCATGCTTTAAGGCCAGCATAAATTCTAACCTTGCACGTGCCACGCTTTTGACTAAGCCTACCCCTCCGTACTCTCCTCCTCTGAACTCCTCGACCTAGAGCAATTATTGCCTGTACAATCCATTTGGCATCTAATCACGTACTGCCTCATGGCTTTTCATAGATTGCTGTCTTGAACCAGTGCAGGAAGGCTTTGCTGTGAATTTCCTTTGCATCTTTGCCTGTCTGTTGTCCTCCATAAAATTATTGCAGGTTTCTTGAGGACAGGAGCTGCATCTTCGCTATCCTTTTATTCCCATGGTAACATCAAGTGCCTACTAAGTGTAAAACAAACAGTAGCTGTTCATTCAGGAATCTCATTTGGGGAAGACCCTTCTCACCCCATAGTATAGACTTTTTTTTTTTTTTTTTTGGTTTTTTTGAGACAGGGTTTCTCTGTGGTTTTGGAGCCTGTCCTGGAACTAGCTCTTGTAGACCAGGCTGGTCTTGAACTCACAGAGTTCTGGGATTAAAGGCGTGCGCCACCACCCGCCCGGCCGAGATCTCCATTTTTTAAAAAAAAGTTTCCAGGAGGTTCTGAAATATGGGTTAGCAAACACTGGCTTTCTTTAACTTAAGCAACTAGAGGGATATAGATATGAAGTGAGCAGAGTAATTGGGACCATGTTATGCCATAGCACACCTACTCTGTGTTCAACAGTTCACACAGCATGCACACACACACACATACACTCATGTTAGCCTTCTTATGTCTGGGCAGATATTCCAATCTTTTTTTTTTGCCTTGGTTTCTCTCCTATGCTAATTCACAGGCCTATTGTGTGGGCATTCAGAGCCCTCATTATGTCCCTCTTTCCTGCCTCAGAAGCATCATGAAATTGGGAAGGCTGTGTGACAATGAACTCCTGCGTGGAATTAGACCTTGTCTTCTTGTTGGAGGAGTAAGAGGACCAGAAAAACCCTTAACTGCGTCTGGGAAACCCTGCTTATCCAGCTGCAAAGTGGTGCAGGCTGAACACCTAGCTGTAGCCCTAAGGACATATCATTGAGCCCGCACACAATTTCACCCCACCACCATGCCCCTTGTCTCAAGCCCATGGGTTAAAGACAGACGGAGAAGGATGAGTGACAATCAGAGTGTCGGTCATTACATATTCCTGATTAATAGGCCTCTCCCATGTATATTTCTCTTTGGTAAACAATCACACATGATGCAAATATTGCCCCAGACATGCCTCTTCGGAGGGCTCTTTCACATAACTCTGCCCTGGAATTCTCTAACACCTAATTTTCAGTCATTTACTTTCAAGTTCCTACCTTCCTGTCAAAGTTTTAGTCAACATTAATGACCCAGGACACCTATAGACTTCTGTTAATATATGCTTGCATAGAAGTATCCATGCAAATTTAATAGCCAGAGTCCATTGTTTAATGTACTTAGGCCTTGCAGGTATGTTCATCCGTTGAGTTCATCATCTCATTGTGAATGTGGCAGGAGTTGTCTGCTTTTGGAGGCTTTCCAATCTTGTGCTGAACCATCTATTAATAAGACCTGGATTTATTTTCTTCTTCAGTCAGCTGGACATAAGGAGAGTGAGGCAGTGGGTGCTAAAGAGAGAAAAGACAACTTGGGAAGGGAGGGAGGGAGGGAGGGAGGGAGAGAGAGAGAGAGAGAGAGAGAGAGAGAGAGAGAGAGAGAGAGAGATCACTCTGGGAAGCAGTTTATGCAGCCTTAGGTCATTTTGTCCCAGTCTTCAGATGATGATGAATTAGTTCCACACCCACAGACCACCTCTGTCACTTGCAGATCAGACACTCTCCATTTCTGTAGGGACACCACAGTGGTTTCATAATGTAGTATACTGTGATCAAGCATTCTGTGCATGACTGGTAGAAATCTAGAAGCTTCTGAAAGAACAGTATCTGAAGAGGGTAGTGTAGCTTTACTTGAAATTCTTCAAGGTCTGTTCTGGGATTCTTCTGTTGTAGTCTGCTAAAGGCTCCACAGATGCTGCAAAACCCATCAGAACTGAGATGTTTGGCTTGAGTGACTAGGCAGTTTTGGTGATACCATGGGCTGATGGATGCCATTTCTTCTGGTTCTCAGTCAGATTGGAAGATTGATCTATCTATCTATCTATCTATCTATCTATCTATCTATCTATCTATCTATCAACCGATCTATCTATCTATCTATCAACCGATCTATCTATCTATCTATCTACCGATCTATCTATCTATCTATCTACCGATCTATCTATCTATCTATCTATCTATCTATCTATCTATCTATCATCTACCTATGTCATTTATCTGATGAGGAATTTGACCAAATGTTGACCAAATGAGGAACACTGTGTCTAAAGTTCAGATGATCCTCTGAATATGAGGTCTTTTTATAGTAGTAGCCTGGACTCTACTTGGAAGAAACATATTACTGTGCCCTGGGCTCTGAAATCCTTGGAAACAGCAGCAGTTCCTTTGAGTTTAATTCAGAAGGCCAGCGATTTGGAGTGGGCTTGTCGAGGAAGTTCTGATGACTTCTACCATTTATGCACATGGTCTAACACACCTGACAACTCACCTAGGGCAGGATAGTGGCCTAAAAGGGCCCTAATCACTTGTCTAACAGATGGTACCATTCCTTCTGCAGATCTCTTGTCGCCTGATCACTCATTCTTAAGAAAGCTCATCTAGACCTCCAGTAAAGAAGTTCAGGGATCGTAGAGAGTATAAGTACTGCATAGCCTTTTCAGGATTAATCTGAAAATGCACACAATGTATCAATGCTACATCCAGGAAGTCAAAGTAAGTCTCCAGCCAGCTCTGATTCTGGAGGATGGAAAGAAGAGATGGGGACAAATTAAACAAGCCTCACTAGAGAAGGGCATGAACATAGGGAAGGGGGCCTTGGAAGATGGTGTTTGAGTCTGCAATGGGTCCTGTGGAAGTGTGCAGGTCACGTCAGCCTCCAGAGCACAGAGCATGGTCCAGGAAGTGGGTGGCATAAACCATAACACTTTAATAAAACAAATCACAGTGAAAGGACAGGACGCTGTCAAAGGTAACCTTGGATTTTCTCCGAGTTATTTATAAAGAGCATCATTCAAAGCGTATTAGTTCTTTAATGGTTATTAACCTCAAATTACCATGACACATCACTCTGCTCACAGACACACACCAGACACTCAACACCTTATTTGGGAAATGTTCTTCTAGATGACGGACTATCTGAGAAGGTGCATTAGAAAACCATTTTCCTGGAATTTCTTTGTCTTAACTCTGTTCTGGATAAATGTTATTTCTGAAATTTAGACTAATTAATTCAGAAGAAAGTTTAGATAGCTGAAAATTAAGCCAGGTTATGGAATTCAGGTCTGCCTCATCTAGACATATTCTCTGGGACTTTCCTTCCAATAAAGGTAGTAAGAAATAAAAAATTATCTAAATACATGTGGCTGATGTATCAGAACAAGTGTTAGTAACATAGAAATGACTCCAAACTTCATGATTCCCATGAAACATTCAAAAGTACACAGAGCTATTGCGTGGAACCTATGACTCATGAAACCTGTGTTGTGTGGTTGGAGGCAGATAACAAACCACACACAGATTTTCTTGAAGTATCTAAAGAATACACCATGAATCATACACAGGGGATCTGAAATTAGTAGTTTGTTTGTTCTTAGAGGGATAATTCTAAAGAAATTCCAGAACAAGTTTGTTGTTGAGATGTTTGTAGTATATAAACTCCTAAAGATAACATGTTAATTTTTTTTTTGCTGTTTAGTCAATGGGTACTTATTTTATATCTGTCTTGCTCCTGAGCTCTTTCAAGCATCAGGAAGATAACAGTAAACAAAATTCACAATAGCTCTGCCTCGAAGGAACTTAGATTTCACTGGAAGGTAAAGGACTTTGCTAATGGGCAGAGGGTTCTTATAACAAATTCGCTGGTGGTGAAGTGGATGTCTCACTGGTAGACCAAGATGGCCAGACTCAAATGAGTTTCTAAGAAGACCAGAAACAACGGGCCCAGTATTGATCCCGGTGTTGAAAGGCTGTCATTAAGCCCTCTGGCTTCTTCAGCTTTTGTGCTTCCCATTGATGAGTGATGATGTCTTGCTTCACAACGTCAAGATGGCTCCTGCAATGCTAAGCCAGCCATCTTGTCCCCACCATAGTTAATAAGGCAGGAATCAAAAGGGATGGAAAAATGATTTTCTCTGATTAGTTTTTTTCTTTTCCTTTTGGAATGGGAAACCTTTCTCAAAAGCTCAGTTTAGCTTTTGAGATCTATATATCCAGAAGTAGGACCAAAGTTGTGATTCCATTGAACACTTCCACCACTGTTACTTTACATGCATTGCTTGATATATACCCTGGACACATGTGAACATCACTGCCAGAGGAGGGCTCTGAATACTGGCATCTGAGAGCATCAGTCAAGTACTTGACAACCTCACCTTCAATCATAGTCTGTTTTTCCATCCATCTTTTCTTTTTAAAGATTTATTTTGTGTATATGAGTGCTCTAAAATTCATATACACCTGCACTCCAGAAGAGGGCATCAGATCCCACTATAGATAGTTGTGAGCCACCATGTGGTTGCTGGGAATTGAACTCAGGACCTCTGGAAGAGCAGTCGGTGCTCTTAACTGCTGAGCCATCTCTCCAGCTCCTGTCTTGTTCTTCTGGAATTCGGTTGGAATTACTCTGTTTTTATGATGTTCATATTGACCTACAGCTGTTGGTCCCTGCCTCATAAATTTCCTTCCTCTGTATATGATTTTCCTGCCTGAAGAAATTTTTATTGTTGAGGTTAATGTCTCAATTAGGATGGGCTACAAAATGGAGAAATTTGAAACTCCCCCCTGGATTATGTATTTATTTCAACATTCATAATTTCTATATGTTTTAGAGAAATTCTTAGCCCTTTATTACTTTTTTTTTCGTTTTAGTTTGGAATCACTAACTGTACATGTTTTGGCTTCTCTTTCCCATACATGTCTAGTGGTTTATCTTTCAAAGATCCCTGATGATAGATACAAGGTGTTCATAATGTTTTAATATATATAGATAGAATGGCTAAACAAGCTATATCACATAGTCATTGCTTCATATATGGTTTTGTGGCTAAAACACTGCAAGTCTACCCTCTTGGTAATTTCCAATTATACATCACATTGTTACACAATGTATTAATTTATTCTACCTACCAAGTGGGAAATATATGTTTTCCTTTCTATCAAATATAACTGGCCTATTAATTGGCCACTATAGCAGAAACCTGCCTCCACTTTACTCTTTCCCAGCTTGTAAAACTTTCATGCTTGTCTTTTAGTCTCCTGGGCCAGGTAAAACTTTTGTTTATGTGAAGGCCTGCTAGGCCCTCACAATTGGATGGCCTGGAGCTGCGAGCATGTCCTCCTCCCTCTCTCTAATTTCCTTTCTTGAGATCCTTTTCAAACTCGCTGTCTGAGAAATTCTGAGGTTGGACTCCAGTCAAGGAGGAAAAGATACACCACCTGCGTTTGAATAAAATCAGAGAACTTCCTTTCCCAGTGAACTTGCTGGCCCAGTTTGGGTTCTGGTGCACCATTTTTACAAAAAGAAATTCCTTGCTGATTTACTTTCAATTTGTTAGCATGTCCTTCTGTGAGACAAAGAGATTATTTGTTTCTTTCTAGCATGTCTAACTGGCTTTTTGCATGACTTGATCAGTGTTTCCTAACTTCACCCCCAAACCAGCCCTGCTAACCTCTGTTGTTCTACTCTCTGCTTCTGTGGGGTCAGTGTTTCCAGGTTCCACACGGGAGTTATCTATTAGCGCACCTCAAACAATGTTCATGTTTCTCTTTTTCATCAGAAAAAATATGTGAAACCGACTTTCTAGGCAATAGTTTAATAGCTAACCATATTTTCTTGGCAAATAAACTTAATAGTTCTACCATGCCATTTGAATAAATCTTCCAAACATGTTTTAGATAAGGAATCCAATGCATTCAGGCTTTTAAAATCTGTGTAAAGGGAGGAAGGGAATCAACGATAGCTTCGAAGAGTTGTTGACATTTGTTCAAGAGATTAAGTTCGTCTTACAGGTTTGTAATAAAAAGGCAGGAAGTTAGGCACAACAGGCTAAAGGAATTGGGACAACAGATTCTCAAGACTGCTTCCTTCTTATTTGTAGGTATTGTCTGGGGAGGGGGGTGTGGAACCTGGGAAAGCTGGGTGCTGGTCACATCCTGGGGTAGCTGGTCTCTTTACTCCTGTCCAGGGTTTGTGGTATGGAAATGTCTGGTGTCTCTTAGAACTGTTTAAGGTATTGGCAGAACAGAGGACAAAGTTAAGTTTAGAAAAAAAAAAAGTTAGGATCAGGGAATTGAGAGGCATGTATTTGAACCTGTTTAAGGTGGATTCTTCAATTTGGCTCCCTGGAACTCACAAGAATTTTTTGGGTTTGTGAAGACATACGTTTTAAACAGCAGCATATTTATACCAGAATGACTGTGACAGATTTTTTTGCATAATGAAAAGTATCTTTAAGACTATGAAAGGCAGCGTGAGAGAGAATTTTGTCCTCACAGCTTTATAACTTGCAGGTACATGCTTAATAACTTGTATTTGTATCTTACTGAAATTTGTTTGGTGAGGTTCTCCTTTTAAACTGACAAAACTTCTCAGCTGTCAAACTGCACCAGCGATCTTTGAGAAGGATAAAATTTTACTCGAGTTATTGATTTAAAAACGACAGAGAACTTACTTAATTGGCACCTAGAGCTTCTCCTCAAGATCCACCAGGGTTGCTGAAGGTTGTATTTTTCTTTTGCTCTTTAGCCCTGGGCTTGCGAGGCTCCAGAAGATACTGTGGGCTAAGAAATCTGTAGGAAGACCAAGCCTACCTTGACCTGAGCAGCTAGGCTGTTGATTCTAATGATTCTTTCCACTGTCTGGTCATTTTCAGTTTAGATGAAAGGCAGTTTTTCCCAGTGGTCAGCACTTGGCAGTTGAAGTGAATTGCAGATGGACATTGTTTTGTGCCCATCTGTCTTCTGTCTTCTTTGGAGGAAATAGAGTGCTGCTAGGAGCCAAACAGTCTCTCTCTCTGTTATGAAAGTCTTTTTAATAATTAAATATTTAAATGCCATATTTCCCAGATCTCTGAGCAATTGAGGGCTGTTTATCAGGTATAGATGAGTTATAACTGTAGTATAGAATCTGCCTAGAGAGCTGGGTCCAAGCTTGACTGGCTCTCAGCTTAACAGGTAAGATTTATACTTGTAAAATACAAAGAAGAAAAAACCTGCTTGCAATAGGAGCTTAATGGTAAAGCTGATAATAGTAGAGAACAGCTTAATACATTTTAAAGCAGGGTTGGATTAAATATACCATATTTTTGTAAGAGATTTAGAGGTGCATACCAACTTAAAACATGAGACTTACTGCTTTCTTAGGCTGGAGTGAGATATAATGGACAGACAACTATAACATTTAACAGCAAACATATGTGCATTTAGGTTGCATGTATGCACACAAACACATACACACACATTAAACAGGAATTGGGTGAAATGGATGCTTTTGGTGGGCCCTACTAAAACCATGCTACTGCACAAAACATACATGTAACAGAGTCAATAAGAGAAATTTAGAGACAAAAACATAAGTAAACTGTGGGGCTAGGCAGGGGCTATCTCAGTAAAGATGGCGGGACTTAGTCACCTGACCTGGCCCTCAGTTAAGATGGTGGCGAGATCACCTGACCTCAGTTAAGATGGTGGTAAGGTCACCTGACCTCAGTTAAAATGGCAGCAGTAATGTGTTGGATGAAGAAGCCACTTTTTTCTTTTTTTTTTGAGCTGTGGGAGTTTTAAATAAGAGACATAGAGGCTGTGTAGAACATACATTTAAAACAGAATTACATTCGTGTGATAACAATGGTCATGTGTTCTATGTAGGTCCATATTTCTACATGGCATGGCGACCAGAATCCCCGGCCATAGTTTGCACCTGCCACACAGGAGGTAGTTGGTCACCTAGCCTGTCACTGTCCCTAACAAAGGGTCAGGATGTTGTTCTGCTCCTTCTTTGTAATTTGGAGGATGCCTGAAAAGAGATGTTAATTCAGCCTATGTGACAGAGCTGGCATACAGAGCAGGAAGATGTGACAGAGCAGGCATAGGTAGATGTGGACAAGACCACAATCATTCATCTGGTTACCTAGGAAACAGCATGCTAATGAATTTCCCCCTCAGTTTATGCTTTGGTATATAAGGCTGTTTGGAGAATAAATGCATGCAGAGGAAGCTTCAGGATGTGAACTCAAGATTTCATGAGGGATCACTGAGAGTCTCCCTCCCGATAAAGCCATGTGAGTTGTGTCTCTAATCCCACACCTCCCCTCTGATCTGGAAAAATAACTTAGGGTCCGGGCTGGCACAGGACCCCAGCAGGTCTGATCACTGAATCATACTCAGAGAAGCATGCCTTTTTTTCTTTTTCCTTTTCTCTATACTAGTCAAAGTCTGCGCATACTTTTTGGAGCCTCTGGGCCTTCTCATTCCTTTGGGAAGCCCATCACCTTTCTGCCATACTGCTGCTTGGTGACCTATTGCAAAAGACTTTCATCCCCCTTTTCCCAGAAGCTGTTGAGATTTTCAGCTTACTTGCCCTATTTTTCTATCAAAGACTAATAAAATTCTCCTCAAACTTCTAAGCCTGACTTTAAATTTATTTATTTAAACCAAGAACCTAAAAATGAACCACCAATTCTCCTCATAACTCTTCCGCTGGGACTCATACTTAAGAGGCTCTCACGGGAGAACAGAGAGGAACAGAAGGAGGCAGAGTATTTGTGAGCAATGTTCTCTCCCTTCTGGGATGTCATAGTGCCTGAGCACTATGGATGACACAGTTCCTGCTGGAAAGCTCTTCCCTCTAGTGTCAACATTAATTAGCATATCTCTGTTATACTAAGTTATGGGTTTCACTATGTCATTTCCAAACATGCATATAGTATACTTTGATATTAACTCCATCAACCTCTGTCTTTTCTTCATCTAATCCCCTCCTACACCCCGAATACCCCCCTTTTTAATGTTCGTATCCTTTTTCTTCACTAAATTCACATATAAGAGAAAACATGACCATATCTTTCTGAGTCTGGCTTATTTCACTCAGTGTTATAACCTACAGTTCACCCATTTTCCTGCAAATGGTGTGCTTTTATTCTTTACAGCCTCCCAGAACTCCACCACATGTATGTGCCACAGGTTTTCACCCAGTCATCAGCTGATGGATATCTTCGCTAGTTCCATACTTGGCAATTGTGAATAGTGCCAAAATAAACACACGTGTGCAACTGGATCCCATGGAAGTCCTAACTTTAGTTTGTTCATTTCCCATGATGCAAGATTGGGCTCCAAAGAGAGACAATCCTGCCCCTCCTTCTGGCTAAGATGCTATCATCTTTCTCATTCACAAAATTACTATGTCTAGGAGGCAGCAGGGATCAGAGCTAGAAGCTGACTCTCTAGAGAAAAGATACACAAGGCTTCCCATTATACATCTGTTAAGTGATGGGCACGGGGTCAAAGAACCTTGCCATGCCCAATAAGTGAGGTCATCAAGGCCCATGTAGCCAGGGTCCCATAAAGACTCTGACTCTTATGTTTGGAAAATGTGGGATTTTAGAGTTAGAACGACTTGCCCAATTTCTTTGGGCCTGAACCTGACTGGAAAACTGTCTCTGTAATAATAAAACAGACAGTGGAGCCAGCCGGGAGTCCATTCGCCTTAGCACCAGGAAGTGTCCAGTTAAATGGATTCAACCAAACGCATTTGTCTTCTAGGGATTGTCTCAAAATCTACGATCTCCACAGGCACAGTGGAAATGAGAGGAGTTAAGTTCTGTCTCTCCCTAGTTTCATCAAAGGGTTAATAATTTCATCTTCTTTAACCAATTTCTGTTTCCCGGTTCCTTTTTGGAATACAAATACATTAAGACAGCAGGTTACGAACCCGAATTTCCAGAATTAGCTGGACTAGTTAACACTCTTACTATCAGGATAGCAGGGCTCCTTCCCCCAACCCTAATCTTACTGTTTACTATGTTCTTTTTTGGTCTCTTCTTTGTTGCTCCTTCTCTCTCCCTCCCTCCCTCCCTCCCTCCCTCCCTCCCTACTTTCTTTTCTTTTCCTGTGGTATTAGGGATTGAAGCCAGGTCCTGACCCATACTAGCATGCTATTATTATTTGCTAGTATTATAGATCATAGTATCTTATTATTTAACTCTATCTACAACTCATTATGCACATTTTGAGTAAGGCTCTCACTACATAGAACAGGCTGATCTTGAACTCATTCCGTAGTCCAAGCAGGCCGTGCACTTCTGATCTGCCTGCCTCTGCCTCCTGAGTACCTGGGAATATAGGCCTCCCCTGTCAGGCCTGGAAATGTTTTTGCTTTCTTGCTAACAGCAAGGAGGAGGAGTGTCAGTGTGACTAGCATTTCCTTCATGACGATGGATGTTGAACTTTTTGTGTGAGTTTATTGAACATTTGTAGTTCTTTGGAAAAGCATTTATTTCCCCTTTGATGGATTAGATTATTACTTTTTTGGATGTTTGTCCTTTAGAATTGGTGCTGTGAGCTAAATATTAATCTCCTGTTCGATGTGTGAACGAAGTTCACAGAAAACAGCTGTGTTTTCAGACTCAACCTTTTGTAAGGATAATCGCCTGGAACCCCAGTGATTGTGGAGGTGTTGGAGTGTTGTAGGTTTGAAACCTAATTATGATTTATTTTGTTGGGCTGTCTTTAGCCCACTAAATAGCCATTCCTTGCCCACCTTAGTGTCAGACCTAACATCCTGTAACTAAAAGTTAAAAAATCTTAAGATGTATTAATAATACCGTAGCTTGCACCAATCAAAAGGCTAAGAGTGTCATCAGACAGCATCCGAGGCCTATAGCTGAGATGCTATGCTGCTGTCCCTGTTTCCACCAATGTATATGACAAACATGTTCATTTATGACTTTGTTCTGCTGCTATAAAAAATCTTTATCCAACTGTTATCACACTGGCATTTGGAAATCTGTGTTCTGGGACCATAGTTACTCATATTCGGCTATAGAACAAACTATCTCTTCTCCCCTGGAGATGAGAGTTGTGTGTTTGCATTTATAGATAAATATCTGGCAAGGATTTTCTCCACCTTGAAGACTATCCTAAGGCAGGAGGATAAGGCAGAAAGGTTGGCTCTAGAGGTGTCAGGATTAGCCCATGAAGGGAACCAATGGCAGAGAAAAAGACTAGAAACCCCTCCCTACTAAAAGCATAGGAAAAGCTCTCACTGTGTGAATGACCTAAAAGTCCATGGTATCAGGTTACAAAGGTCTCAGTTGTTTGGGCAGCATCTGCCATAGAAAGTTTAGGCATTCCTTAGCGCCCTTCCTTGAATAAACTCTCTCCTATTGCAATCCACATGAATTGGTTCAAATCTTTGTTCAGAGACATAAGAACCTGGGAATCCCAGCAGTGCCAATACCTGCTTCCAAGTCTTTTTCCTCTGTTCCTTTTGATGGGCAGAAGCTGTTTAGTTGAATGCAACCCTACTTTTCAGTCCTTGCTGGTGGTTCCTGGGCTAGAGCAGTCTACCACACAGTAACACTGCCTATGCCTAGAACTTGAGTGTTTCACCTGTTTCTCTGGCTGGCAGCATGAGCATCTCCACAGTCCCCTCAGGACCAGGGTCACAGCAACTTCTCGCTCCTTCACCATCTCCTGTGGATCCCCCCTGACATCAATAGGCCATTCACTCCATTATTATTCATCTATGTCAGTTTCCTCTCTGACCGTGCATGGTCTACCAGCTCAGAAGCAGTCAGTGACCGGCATTTAGATATGTCTGAGGTCCAAACGTGTGTCCAGGAAATGTCTAGTTCCCCCCATGTGTCTGATTTGCATACCATGGCTGCTCCTCTTTCCTGGTGCCCAACTCTCCATTTTTTTTTTTGTTATCCTGAGATGGTTTAGTTCTCCCTTTTTCCTCTCACACAGGAGAGGGATTTCCTGACTCATGGCCTGTTGTGTGTGAGACAAATACTTTCCCTCTAATAGCTGTGGCTCACAGACGCATCCCATCTACTCTTGTGGCTTTGGAAATTGCTAGAGGTCAGCCGAGAGGGTGTTAATCCCGCTGAGATAGATTAGGGGTCAGAGCTAGCAAAAAAAAATGAGTTTTGTACTTTCTCTTGGAGTTTGAATGTCTGGTGCTAGGTTTTTTTTCCACTTGGATGGAGAGAATTTTCGACTCCATAGAGACAGCTCAGCTTCCTGCTTTTTCTTCGGGGTAGTTCCAATCTTGTCTCTATTACAGGAGGCAGCTGAGAGGTTAAAGAGCAGCCTGGAGTCCTCTATTCTCATCCCATAGAAATGGGGCTGCTCCTCACCTCCTTTGAGCAGGTTAGCTAGGAATGCTGTTCTGCATGCACTGAGATTGCATGGAACAAGAGCAGCCCCCACCCCCAGCTGTCATTCATGGCTTCCTTACTCGGAGAATTCTACGTATCGTGTCCCTCACCCTGGGAAACCACATGAGTGAAGAGTAAGGTGATGCCTCTAAGGACCTCACACAGTAAGGAGTACAGAGAGCCGCATACAGAAAGCCTTGGGTACTGAGTGTAGGTAAAAGGGGTCCTGGAAGTGTCCTTAGGTGACTAACAATAATGTGAGTCTTGGCAGGGGACATGAGGTCCAGAACAAGGAGAAAGAAGGACAAAGAACCTGGAGGAAAATAGTGCAAAATCTAGGGTTTATAACATTTTGAGACAGACGAGTCTAATGGGGATGTATGGGAGATACTCAAACTTGAACAGTTCTCTTCATCTCTTGGGTATTGGGAGGAGTCCAGCAGAGACTACAGTAGAATACTGCTCTTAACTATGTGTGTGTGTGTGTGTGTGTGTGTGTGTGTGTGTGTGTGTGTCTGTCTGTCTGTCTGTCTGTAGCAGGGATTGCAGGCACCACATCCCATCATGCTCTGCTAGTTGACAAATAAATGAACCAGGTCTGGCTCCCAGCTCTAACTTTGCTCCTACCTGTGATTTCCGCAAGTCCGTGGGCCACCAAGGAAGGTACCCTAATCTGCAAATCTCACTAATCACATGTGTTTAAAAGCACCACACTGCACACAGAACACAGTCAATAATTGCTAGTCTATGGCCCTCCTGGAGATTGGAGAGATGTGGGTGAATAATTGATGTGATCTGAGGATTGGAGAACAGAACACAAAGAACAGCATCCTTGTCCCCCAAGATCTGGGCTCAGGCTGCTTGAAATTCTTTTCTCTGGCTGGAAGCACTGTCTTTCACCATTGCTAACAGGCTGGTGCCCCCTGGGTAGGCCATTGTACCTCAAAACATTCTCTGTCAGCTTTTAAAAAATTTTGGCATTGTTAATCAGTCTCTCTCCAGAGCTGGTATGAGGGAAATTCAGATCCAAAGGCACAAAGGAGTAGAGGGTGGCTGAGGGCACTTGAAGTGCTGATTGGGAGATGGGGATAAGACAATAGCCTGTAACAAAGATGTGTTTCCTGGGTGTTCACTCCTGCAAACACCTGGCAGCTGCCCATAGGAAGTCTTCCCCTCCATCACCATCCCCCAAGACTCCCTACAGGGATACAGTCAATCTGGAGGCCTTCTGGCCCATATGAAAAATCCAAGAGAGTGAGTGATTCGGTATCTGCAGCATCATCTTCACCTTGAAATGAAACCGGCGTTGGCCAAGAGATGCTGGCAGCTACCACCCACTGCTTGGTGACACATCGGACACAAGCCTGGTTTTCATTTTCAGTTCCGAGATTACTTCTCCTCACCTCCCAGATCTTCCAGCTCCCAGCCCTTCCCCTCATTGCCAGGTGGCTGATCTGCTCGGCAGGTGGCAGCACCAGGCGCCCTCCTTGCCTTTCTGGCCTTCTGTGCTCTGCCTGGGGATGAAAATAAAGAGCCATGGTAGGGTTTTTGTCTACAGTGTGCACACACAGCTTTCTTCCCTCTTACTGAACATAGGGGCTGGGTGGTGTGTGTCCTTGTCCTCCCCACTTATTCTTAAACTACTATTCAAGATTCATTTCTAAACCATTATTTTGGAACCTCCTTTATCTGACTGTCCATAAGCAAGGGTTCCTCAAACAAAGCCTAGTGCCTCTGGTGAGGAGCTAGCATCCCCGCTCTGTAGCAGTGGGTCTGCAGAAATGAACAAAGGCCACTCACTGCAGGGAAAGGAGAGGCTGTTTATGCGACCTTCCCATCCAGCACAATGGCATGTCTTTGGGAGGCAGGGGAGTTGCATGAAAGAGATGCTCCAGCAGCCGCTCGGGAAGTTGTCAGCCTTGGGAAGCAGTAGGCAGCTCACCAACAGGAGGGCATCCTATGCTACTGGTTTGGCAGCCGCATTCAACTCTCCTGGTTAGAACTGAGCAGAAAAATGAGGCACACATGAGAGGAAAGCTGGCAGACATCAATCAAGCCCTGCATGTGAGAAAATGATTGCTTCCGAGCTTGTCATCTGGCTTCCCTGGGGTTTCCGTAGAGGTGCAGTTCCAGGTGATATGTCCACCATCCATGTGTGTATTCAGTCTCCTAGCTCCCAAAAGCTTGGGTGTGGGCTGCAACAACCCTGGGCTCAAAAACATGTTGGGGTCTCAGGGTCTTACCAGAACTCCAGCTACAGAAATGAGTACTTAATTTGATGGGGGTGATTTTTAGGCTTGGGGGGGGGGCTTCAGGGTTCCCTCAGGTGATCCCAATGGTAATACTGGAAATTATGTCCTCATAGCAAAAGCTCATAGACATTTTGTGAATAAGGTCACATCATAGCTACCTTAGGCTGTGTGGGTCCCATGGCCTGCATTATAAAACCATTTAGCTCTACTGGTAGAGAATAAGAGCAGCAAAGAACAATGTGTAATGATTAAGGTCACTGCATTCCAGTCAAGCTAGCACTGTACTGACTGGTTTTTGTATGTCAACTTGGCAGAAGCAAGAGTCATCAAAGACAAAGAAGCCTCAGTTGAGGAAATGCATTCATGAGAACTAGCTGTAAGGTATTTTCTCAATTAGTGATCAACCCAGGAGGGCTCAGCCCATGGTGACTAACAACCTTAAGGAACGTTCTTACTTATCTACTTTCTGCAGTGAGACCCTGCTTCCTAAAAGTTTCACACCCTCCCCAAATAGAGCCATCTGCTGGAGACCAAATGTTCAAAGTCATGAGCCTAAGGGGACCCTTTCACATTCAAACAATAGCAACATAGAAAGAAAGTGATTTAAGAAGGGATGCAGCAATAGGATAGGGTCAGTTCAGGTTCCCTATCCTCAGTTTCCCAAGGGACTAACTGGGGACATCGCCTTGGGCTCCTGGGAGCCACTCTAGGTTCAAGTCTCTTGCCAACACTAAGGTGGCTCTTTTAACTAAGATATGTGCTTCCCTGCTCCCCTATCCGACCTTCCTTTATCCCAATCTTCCTGTATCCCCAAGTTCCCCCAATCCTCCCCTTCTTTTCTCTCCCTGTCCCCCCTTATCCCCAACCCACCCCACCCCCAAGATCCCAATTTTGTCCCCGGCAATTTTATCTACTTCCCTTAGCCAAGAGGATAACTATATGTTTTTTCTTGGGTTCACCTTCTTCTTTAGCTTCGTTAGGTTCAGCAGGTATACACTCCGTGACCTTTATTTATGGCTAGAAACCAATTATGAGTGAATACATCCCATGTTCATCTTTTTGGGTCTGGGTTACCTCGCTCAGGATAGTGTTTTCTATTTCCATCCATTTGCATGCAAAATTCGAGAAGTCATTGTTTTTTACAGCAGCATAATACTCTAATGTGTATATATTCCACACTTTCTTCATCCATTCTTCCATTGAAGGGCATCTAGGTTGTTTCCAGGTTCTGGCTATTACAAATAATGCTGCATTACTGACGAATATCTTTCATATCACCATAGAACCTTCATCTGGTGATGGATGGAGATAGAGACAGAGACCCACACTGGAGCACTGGACTGAGCTCCCAAGGTCCCAATGAGAAGCAGATGGAGGGAGAACACGAGCAAGGATGTCAGGACCACGGGGGGTGCACCCACCCACTGAGACAGTGGGGCCGATCTATTGGGAACTCACCAAAGCCAGCTGGACTGTGACTGAAACAGCATGGGATAAAACCGGACTCTCTGATCACGGCGAACAATGAGGACTGATGAGAAGCCAAGGTCAATGACAAGGGGTTTTGATCCTACTTCATGTTCTGGCTTGGTGGGAGCCTAGCCAGTTTGGACGTTCACCTTCCTAGACATGGACGGAGGGGGGAGGACCTTGGACTTTCCACAGGGCAGGGAACCATGACTGCTCTTTGGATAGGAGAGGGAGGGTGAGAGGAGTGGGGGGAGGGGGAGAAGAGAGGGGGGAGGGGGAGAAGATTGGGGGGAGGGGGAGGGAAATGGGAGGCTGGGAGGAGGCGGAAACTTTTTTTCTTATTCTCAATAAAAAAAATAAAAAAATAAATAAATTACAATTGCAAAAAAAAAAAAAAAGAAGGGATGCAGCAATGGAAAAGGGGACATAAAGGCAAAGATAGCTTCTGGTCCATCCTAGTGATGAATGATATACTGATGGCTGAGAAAGGAAAGCCAGAAGGAAGAGGTCTTGAGAAAGGAGCCTGTCCATGTGCCAGGTTAGCTGATAACATTTCAAACAACCCCAAGGGAGCTTTGGGGCAAAAACCATCCATGAGAGGAGGCTTATGGCAGGATGGGAACACAGGTTCATGACCCATCTGCCATCATGGTGTCAGCTGCCAGCTTAGGTGAGTGGTGGAACCTGAAGGTTCTGTGGCATGATGAGTAGGCTCCTCCTTCGCTGCGGGAGGTCTGGACAATGTCCCTCCATGGCTGCCACAGAGAAAGATAACAGTGATATAGAAGAGAGAATAAGTCAGGCAGTGGTAGAACACACCTTTTATCCCAGCACTCTGAGTTTGAGGCTAGCCTGATCTACAGAGCAAATTCTGGGACAGCTAGGGGCCACACAGAGAAACCCTGTGCCAAAAAGAAGGCAAAGAAAAGAGGGGTGAGCAAGGTTAAGCATGACCTGGGAACATAAAGTTTCACGTTTGTTCTTTACTTCATCCGTGGAAACTCTCATTGTTTTCTACTGTGCCCCTGGAGAAGGAGAAAGCAATCATTTCATAGACCAATATAATAACATCAGGAAATAAGCCACGAGCAAGACCTACTTTTGTAAGAGTTTTCATTTACCTTGAATTTAACCACATTGTGACATTGGTGTATTGAGCTTTTCTCTCTAGTTTCTGTCACGTAACAGATTTTCCAAAGTTTCTCATGACTCTGAGATGCAAACATTGTTTTCAAGGCAATAAAACTAATTCACAGCAGTTGAGGAGCTTACCAAAGCCCACACAGCCATTAAGTGGAAAACTGAAGGCAATATAAACTCTCTAAGATGAATCTAGAATCTTTGGGAGGCTTCAGACATCTCCTAATAGTTCCATGCTAGTCCATCCAAGCCACCTACAGCCTGGGCCCCCTTAGAGTCTACTTCCTTTACTCCAGTGGGCATAGTGAGCAAGTATACACGGAGATTTGTTTTAAAGGGACATCTAAACAGTCTTGTATGGAACCTTGGACATTTGAGTGGCGTGAGACAATGGTCTATATTATATTTTAAATAATTGTTGATTGGCCAGTAGCCAGGCAGGAGGTACAGGCAGGACAACCAGACAGGAAGTATAGGTGGGTCAAGAAGAACAGGAGAATTCTGGGAAGAGGACGCAGTCCATGACCCAGCCACAGAGGAAGCAAGATGTTACTGTCTCGCTGAATAAGGTACTGAGCCACGTGGCTAGCATAGACAAGAATAATGGATTAATATAAGTTATAAGAGTTAATAAGAAGCCTGAGCTAATGGGAAAACCAGTTTATAGTTAATGTAGACCTCTGTGTGATTTCTTTGGGACTTAACGACTGCGGAAACCAGGAAGGACAGAAACCCTGACAACATTTGAGAAAGTAGTGAATGCTATACTTACTTACAGCGTCAAAGGAAAGAAAAACAATGAAAACACAGTATAAAAGCAAATGAAATACCTAAGGTTCCAGACCAGTAAAAATAACCAGGGAAATCAAAATAGTAGAGATTCCTTGGTGGATAATCTTGAAAAAGCCTCCTGCTTTCACTGTATTTCATTCCTCCCTCTCAAGAAAAAGAAATAAACCAGCACCTTCAGAAATAAGTCTGTGCAAAATATGTGATTTATTCTGCCTTTCAGTATGCTACCTCCTGAGTAGGGTCTCTGCTTCTATCCACATTCCCTATGCTCAGCATCTTCCCTCTTCCTCCCTGCTGAGCAGAGTCTTAGGTACCTGCAGCTCTGAGGCAGACATGCAGGTCCTCTTTGGCCTTGGAACCAGCACATGGGACAGCCCACCGCACTGCCTCCAGAGAGAGATGGAGGGGAGACTGGAGACATAGTCCTTTAAGGCCTAAGAAGGGGTGCTGTCCCCATTGCTCCTGCTCTGCCCATGTTTACCAGGGAGTCACTGCAGTCAGGTCTCACTCTGGGGAAGAGGGAGTGTCTGGGGTCAGGGTCCAGGCTATTGATGCCGTCTTAGAAGCGACTCTCACCTTTGGGTTCTGACACCAGAGAATCAGCAGAACCCAGGTTAGCCTAAAAGAATCCAGAATTGCAACCTGCATCGAGACCAGCCCATGAAGAAGAATTGCTTGTGTTATTAAGTCACTGAGATTGGTTGTCACTGCAGAAAAGGTGCGAAAGCCTTAATCTTACAGAATCGACTTCGAGCTGAGTCTGTAGTTCTTCTTTCTGATTAGTTTCCCCCGTGTAATTTGTACTGTCTATGACAAGGTACACACTAAGCTATATAAAATAATGTCATCATTTTTACATTACTGGTGTGTTTACTGTGTAAGATCCAAGCAGGCTGTGGCTGTTGGCTGTGTTGTCCCTGGCTATATACTCCAGAGTGAAATGAGTTAGGACAATGTCAACAGACAATATTCCCTTGATAAAAGCTTTTTGAATGGATGAATGAGAAAGGCGGGCACAAGAGACAGGTCTGGTGTGTGTGTGTGGGGGGCGGTGTCAACGATGCCAAAAGAGCATATCTCAACCAGAGAACGACTTTACTGACAGTGGATTTGATGAGGTAAGAACCTCAGAGATCATTTGGGAGGCTTTGTCCTCACTTGGGTAAGCTGTTCTTTTATGCAATAGGCTTTTGATTCTTCAAGTTAAAGTAAATGGTGATTTGCCATTTAGTTAAATAGATTGGTACCGTAGAAAAGGACATTTCAACATATACTTAGAGCAATCACAAGAAGTATAAAGGGAAGCACTTGCAATGAAGCCCCTCTAGATGGTCCTCAGAGGAGGAACTTTAGAGGCACATGGTGTTGAGAATGAGCAGCAGACCATGTATGACTCCTGAGGTGGTGTAAAAAAAAAACCCACCACATTGGGTAACTCACAGAAATAGATATGTATTGTCTGATTATATAAATATTTGATTATTTTTTCTTTTTTAAATTGCTTTATTAAGCTATACATTTTTTCTCCACTCCCTTCTCTTTCTCCCCTCTTCCTTTCTACCCTCTCATGTGATCCCCATGCTCCCAGTTTACTCAGGAGATTTTGTCTTTTTCACCTTCCTATGTAGATCCGTGTATGTCTTTCTTAAGGTCCTCTGTGTTGCCTAGTTTCTCTGGAACTGTGGTCTGTAGGCTTTTTTTTTTTTTTTTTTTTGCTTTATGTCTAAAAGCCACCTATGAGGGAATATATATTATATTTGTCTTACTGCATCTAGGTTACCTCACTCAATGTTTCTAGCTAGATCCAAAGAAAGCAATTCAACAAATGGTGCTGGCATAACTGGATATTAACATGTAGAAGAATGCAAATAGATTCATATCTATCACCATGCACAAAATTCGAGTCCAAATGGATCAAAGACCTCAATATAAAGCCAACCACACTGAACCTTATAGAAGAGAAAATGGAAAGTACACTTGAGCACATTGGCGCAGGAGACCACTTCCTAAATATAACCCCAGTAACACAGACACTGAGAGAAACAATAAATGGGACCTCCTGAAACTGAGAAGCTTCTGTAAAGCAAAGGACATGGTCAACAAGACAGAATGGCAGCCTACAGATTGGGAAAAGATCTTTATCAACCCTACACTGGACTGAGAACTGATATCTAAAATATACAAAAACTCAAGAAACTTATCAAAAGAGCAAATAATACAATAAAAAAATTGGGGACAAACTTAAAGAACTCTCAACAGATGAATCTCAAAGGGCTAAAAGACACTTAAGGAAATGCTCAACATCCTTAGCAATCAGAGAAATGCAAATCAAAACAACTTTGAGATTCCCATCTGACACCTGTCAGAATGGACAAAAGATGCTCAATCATACCACAAGGACATGTGCTCAACTATGTTTATAGCAGCATTATTAATAATAGCAAGAACCTGAAAACAACCTAGATGCCCCTCAACCAAAGAATGGTTAAAGAAAATGTGGTACATTTACACAATGGAGTATTACTCAGCAGTAAAAAATAATGACATCTTGAAATTTGCAGGTAAATATTAGATTATTAATGAAAGCTAAAATATTTAAGGAAAGTTAAGTGTTCAAAACTCAGTGCCAATAAGGTTGGTTCCTTTTGTGGGGCTGGAGGGAAAATCTATTCCAACACCTTCTAGAAGCTTCTGGTAGTTGCTTCAATTTTGGGTGTTCTAGATACAGAGATCTCTGCCTCTTCATTGTTACAGAATACTCTTCTTGCCTGTCTCTGGGTCTGGGTCTCTCTTCCTGTTCTCATACAGACAGGATTCATCCCATGAACTCATCTTGGCCTGATTCTATCTGTAAGACTCTGTAAACTTCCAAGTAAGGTCACATTTGCTGGCACTGGGGATTTGGACTTTTATGTATCTTTTGTGTGGACAAAACCTTCCTCGAACATGAGTGTAATTTGTGCAGCAGAAGGGTTAAGGGCAGAGGGTCAGACCTAGTGCTGGCGCCAGAGATGAGGCAGGAACTGGGGCTGAGTACAGTAAATGGGGGATTGTGATGACTGGGCAAGCTGGGTAGGAACACATTGAAATCAGGCATGGGAAGTGGGCATGACAGAGCGTAATGGAGGTGCAGGGAATGGAGAAGCTGGGCAAGGATTTCTGAGAAAGATGATGTCTGCTGAGTCTCAGAGCAAGCTGAGTTTGGAAGAGGAGAAGGTATTCCTAGCGGAGGAAGGAATAAATCTGGAAGCTGTGGATACAGCTCTTGGCTTAGAGGTGAAGCTGCCAATGCTTTTCCACAAGTGTGGCTGAAGGATTGATGCAGGACCCTGCGAAGACAGGATGGGGTTAAGGCATGAGAAGCAGCCCTGAGAACCTGTGCTCTTATGGCACAAGGGAACTAGTGATCGCTTTACAAATTGTGGGCGACAGGCAATCAATCTGCTTTGTATTACACATAGACCAAACCAGCTGCTCATTGCAGCCTGGAGGTTCACACTGCTGTCTAGAACAGAGAGAGTAGCTTGAGAGCCGAAGTTCATACGAGAGAAGAAGAAGTCTTGACCCAGAACAGAGTAGCAGAAATGGAGAGGATGTGCTGGATACAGAAATGCTTATGCAAGTTGAGTGGCCAGGGAGCAAGATGAAAAATGGAGGACCAATGAGATCAGCAATCGGGGAAAAGGAGAGGGCAGATAGAGGAACAAAGTCGAGGCCAATCCCTGTGAGCTCCTCACTTGAAGACCTCCAATCACCACACATCAACTACAGCTTCTTCACTTCGGGGATACAAGTGCTTATTAGAGTAGCTTATTAGAATAGAGAGGGGAGACATGAGAAAAAGGTTGAGGAAGAGTGAAGCGTGGGGACACACTTTGCCAGACAAAACAAAAGTACCAGAAGGTACTGGGAAAGGTGGTGAAAGGGACAGGGCTTCCTTTCAGGGTTTGATACACTTCCAAGTGAAAACGACTATCAGAAACTACTAAAATGTATCGGGGAATGGAGTGCTGGCTCAGTAGTTAAGAGCCCCAGCTGCTCTTTAGAAGACCTGGGTTTAGTTCCTAGCATGCACACAGTGGCTCACAGCCATCTGTAATTCCAGTTCCAGGGGATTCAATGCCCTCTCCGGTTATCCAAGGGCATATGCACATGTAGTGCACAGACATAAATGCAGGGGAAACATCTGTATGCATCAGATAAAAATAAATAAATCTTACTTTAAAATGTTCTAGGGGATTGCACAGCAATGGCTGCATGCTTGTAGCAATAAGATGATGTTCTCTCTATTAACAATTCATAATGTTTTGTTAGCATATTGTAATCCTGCAGTGAATTTCTTGAGTACAGTTGTGTGACTCCTAGGGTCAATTTTTTTTTGCGTGTGTGTGTGTGTGTGTGTGTGTGTGTGTGTGTGTGTGTATATATATATATATATTTTTTTTTTTAAAGAGAGCCAGAAGAGAGAACAAAGACCAAAGACCTAACTTTATTTTTGTTTTGAGAGAGGATTTTTTTTCCAAAAACAGGGTTTCTCTGTAGCTTTGGAGCCTGTCCTGGAACTAGCTCTTGTAGACCAGGCTGGCCTGGAAATCACAGATCTGCCTGCCTCTGCCTCCTGGTGCTGGGATTAAAGGCATGAACTACCACTGCCCAGTGAGAGAGCATTTCATGTAGCATAGGTTGGCTACAAACTGGTGGAGGCTAAGGTTGGATTTCCAATCCCACTGCCTTCACCTTTGGAGTACTGACATTACAGACCAGTGTGCCACAGCTTTGGTTTATGTGATGCTGAGAAACCCAAGAGCCTGCTATGTGCTGGGCCAACCCTCCAGCTGAGTCACAGCTCCAGCTCCATGTGCCAGCTTTCACACTCTAAATTCACTATGTTCTTTGTATGTGTGCATGATAAATTCAGTGTTCTCTCTTCTGTGTGCATGTGTGTACAGTCACATGTGTATAAGCAGCTTTGCTTATAGCTTATATAAGCAGGAGGTCAGGGGTTGATGCTGGTACCCTCCTTTTTATGCTCCACCTTATGTATGTATGTATGTATGTATTTTGAGTCAAGATCTCTCACTGTACTCAGAGCTCATAGTTTCTGCTATTGATTAATGAATCCCTAGGGAGTCCTCCTGTGCTAATTACATGTGTGTGCTTCTGCTCTTAGATTTTACATGGTTCTGGGCATCCAAACTCAGGTTCCCAGGGTTGTGAAGAAAGTCCTTTATATGCTGTGCCATTTCTCCAGTCCTTCATCTTGCACTTACAAGGTTTTTTTGGTTTTTGTTTTTTCTCCAGATAGCTGTCCTGGGGTGGCCTTTGTGTTTGTCTTCAGAACACAAGAGGAGATAAGTGGAGAGAAGCAGAAAGAGCCTCTGGACAGAGCCCTACTTCAAGGACACCAAGGCTTAATTAGAATGTGGGCACAAGGTGGGCAGGCTGCAGGAACAGGCTGAAATCAATGTGGTGTCGTCTGAGCTGCCTGCGCATTGTTAGCAAACTCCAATTAGGTCCGAGAGCTGGGCTGTGTGTGGACAAAGCCTAGCTAGCATCCCAGGCAGGCTTCTAAGAAGCTCTCTGGAAATGGTACCCACAAAGGAGCGTCCAGGTCTGAGGCAGCACCTCAGAATGAACAGACTGACCAGGCTGTAATTACCGCATCGTCTGGCTGTCCCTACAAGGGTGGGCTTAAACACCCATGCTTGTTGCATCCAAAACAGCAAGGAGACGGTAGCCCTGGGATGAATGGCCTTGAAAGGCCCTGTCCTGCTAAATCCCCGAGTCCCTGGCTTCCCCCTTGGCTTGACCTCCTCTTCCCGGGAGCTTCTCTTAGTGACTGTGCTGCCCACTCTCTTGCCCTTCCTCTGGAAGCTGATGAGATATGAAGTGCTCAGCCCAGAGTCCATTTCCAAGGAGATATTTAATCTGGATGTTAGGTCCTGATTCTATTATAAGCCGCTAGGATTTGGTGGCAGGAAGAGTGAGTCCTTTGAAGGCGACTGCCACTGCAGCTACCTAACACCTCTCGGGGGTTTAATCAGGACCTGGCCCTGGTCTAATCACTGCCGAACGCAAGCTCTCACCCAGAACACCCTCTGCGCAGGCAGGGACAGTTATGTAACTGGTTCCAAGGAACCAAGCTCAGGAAAGACAGGTTGCCGTGACACCAGCCCAGCATCACGGGGGCCCTGTCCATCAGCCCACTACGTCTCCTTGCCTTCTCACGCTGCGCTGACCATCTTTACCAAGCAACTTGGCAGGCCTCCCGATGATTTCAAGGCTCCATTTTGATACAGACATGCCATTCTCAAGTGGGCATCCAGCTTATTTGGAGGTATGAACAATTTCCTGCATCTTTGAGTAGGGGACAGCACACGACACGCGAGTAGCAGGATCGGGACTCTAAAAATCTCTGCCTACGGCAAGAACAGCAGACATCCTTCTATATGAATTGTATTAGGGCCTGCTACCTTTGGTTGCTACATACTCTGTGCCCAAGAGGTTCTGAATACAGAATAAAGGTGTATTTGGACCTTGAATGTATGAGCTGGACTGCCCAGATGGTCCCTATTCCTTGAGAGAGACAGGGCCGAATGAAGGAGAAGACAATAGGTGTCCGACTTTTCCTATTTTCTGATATGAGACTCTGAGAAACCTGAAAATTCTTGATTCACCTCGTCCATGACTGGCCACTCCTCAGTGCAGGGTACTGGGCAATGCGTTAGTGAGAACAAGCCTCTTGAACTCGCAAGGACCAGATGGGGGCCTCCAGATGCATCTTCACCTTTTGTCTTGTGCTTGTTGAAAGCCGGCCTGGATCAGAGCTTGGGGAAAAATGAACCCAGGCTAGTAGAGGGTCATAGTTGTGGGTGGAGAGGCTCTGTCTGAGCGGAGACCTCAAGGAAGAACAGCAGAGTCATAGGATAAACTGAAGAAGAGTCAGCTAGCATGGCAGTGCCAGGCAGACATGATGTTGGGAGAGTGGCCAGAGTTGAGATACAAAGGGAGTGTGTGTGTGGGGGGGGGATATACTTTAGAGCCATATATTTTGAGCTCACACAACTTATTCCCAATAATACTAAGATAGCAAATGGCTAGAATGACTTGTGCTATTGAGATTTCTGGTTATAAGAGAGATGAGAAAAATAAAAAATGTAAGTCAGCACAATGACATTCAGGAATAACAAAGGTCCTTTGAAGTCAGTAAGAACAGAGACCATTCCAATATATGTTGTAAGTATATTTGATTACATCATCTTTGATAAACTGGCAGCAAGATATTTGTGGCAAGATGAGTTTTGGATCACTGGACACTATTCCTTGTGGACTGAGCTTCTGAGGATGACACCTGCATTTGCCAGGAAGCAGAGGGTGAGGTTAGGCAGTGTGATTGTTCATCTTCATTGCCAACTTCACTGGTTTAAAATCGCAATGGAAACATGTCTAAGGCAAGTCTATGATGGTGTGTCCCGAAAGCTTTTATATGAGGAGGCAAGACCCATGCTAATGTGGGTTGCATAGTTCCATGGGTTGGAGTCCCAGGTTGGATCAAAAGAGGAATTTGTCTCTCCCTGCTCCCTGAGTGTGGCTGCAATGATGCTCCTGCCACCATGCCTTCCTCACCCGACAGACCACGTCCCTTCTTAAACTGAAGCACAAGCTATCCTTTCTCCCTTAAGTTGCTTCTTGTCAGATATTTGGTGACAGAGACAAGAAAAGCAACAGAACACAGGTAGCGTCCACACGAAGGGCTTGCCTTATGACCATGCACCCTGGGCCGGCTACCGCAGGGAAGGAGAATGAAGACCATTCACCCAAGAGTACTTTCACTGTAGAATAAAAACATCTATACCCCACAACCAACTCTATTAAGTTCTAACACCTTATAGTTTTTGCTACAGAGGGTTTTTAAGCAATGGCACATTACAGATCTGGCAGAAGCCTGCTCTGCAGCAGTGGTAACAGCAGTCAGCTACAAATCACTGGTGTGCTGTGCCAGGGGCTCTCCATGCATCACAATCAGCATGCTCCATCCCCCACACAATCCTGAGAGGCAGGCAATAACAGCATCTCAGTTTAGACAAGGAGAAAGCAAGGTGCGTAGCAATCTCCAAGGCCGTTCTTGCTGGTAGAGCGGCTGCTCTCTGAAGCAGATGTTAAACTCGGGACTGTATCCTGCTCTGATGACTTCAGATGCCCCTCTTGCATCTGTCCAAACTGGATACAAAAGGGTAACATGCAGCCCTCGCTTTGATATAGAGGACTCTTTCTACTCTATGAGATTCCCATGTAAATACATCTTGTCACGGTTCATTTATTTTTAAATGTTGCCTAGCTTTTCAACAATTTTTTTTTCAAATTCATTATTAATTCATCGGTTGATAGATGTCTGCATATTTTCCATTTTTCCCCCTCACAGGTAGTACAAGCACATTTTGTCTTCCTAGGAACAGGCCTCCTTATAGACATTTTGAAGTAAAAACATAACTCAGTACAATAACAACAACAAAAGGCCTTGGGCGATGTTTCTGAGCTGTGTGGAATGCTAAACTTTGGATTTAAAAATTTATACCCACACAGGCTCTTTTCCAGACATCTGGGTTCATTAGCCTCTTTTGTGTTTTGCTTGCTTCTGTTGTTTTAATTCACTTGCCAGGTAATTCTAGTGCACAGCTGCTTTCAGAGGCACAATCCCCAGCCACAGATCTTCACCCAGTCACAGTGGTTTGAAATTTTGCACTTTTGATCGAATTATTTTATAAATAGCTTTCCCAATTCATCTCCCATGTGTGACCTGTGAGGACCTGACTATTATTTGGTCCTGATGCTGTCCCATATGCTCATTTTTCCTTGACTAGATAGACAGTGGTTGTGAAGTGCCTGCTGTGAGTTCTGGGTATCGAACCTGGGTCCTCTGCAAGAGCAATGCATGTTCTTAATGACCAAGTCATCTCTTCAGCCCTGTATATATCTTAATATATGACTTTGACTGCTATTAGTTTAGCTGAGCCCATTTTGTTTGGGTTAATAATTTCATGATACTCTTCTGCTAAGTATATTTCTGAATTTTTTTATGAAAGTAAGCAAAATGGCATTGGGTTTGCTTTTATACCAGCTCTGGTGGTCTTTAGTCCATCTGGATTAAATGCTACAGTGGTGCATGGGGTTCTCTCTGTCTTCTTTTTAGCTATTCCTTTTTGGACTTTCCTTGGTCACAATTTGCTCCTGTTCTTCAATCTTCCCCCCTTTTCCTTCTTTTAGACTAAAAGGATTACTGTTCCCTGTTTTATTGTGGTCATCATTGTCCCCTTCTCAGTGCGTCTAGTCACACATCTCTCTGTTCTTCTACTGGGTGCAAAGTGATTAGGATTTGGGGCTTTGGTCTATTCTGGACTAAAATGACAGAAACACAAAGGCAATAATGGGAGCATGAATATTCCAGGGTTCGAGCATCTTGGGAGACATGACAGAAGGAAGGGTTTGTATCTCGTGCATAGTCAACTGTGTATAGGAAGCAGAAAGGGAAAACAAGCACAGTCAGCAAAAGTAAACACGGAAGGTGAATTAAAGCATTTTACAGAGCGAGAGACAATTTACCCCCAGCTCACCAGCACATTTTCACTAGGCACCAAAGGATGCTTTCCCAGCAGAAAAAAAAAAAATGACCTCACGTGGAACTGTGGTCATAGTGGATAGAACAGAGTCAATGTTTAATATAAATGCAGACATTAGAGGCATAAAATGACTGTGTGGGATATAAGAGGGAGCAAACAGTGAGAGAAGAGCATCAATAATTCAACAGCATAGCTATAGCTGCCGGTTACTTTCTGCGGGTAACAGAAGCCTTGACTGCGGTGAGGACCATCCTAAGGGATGCCTGTCCAAACTCTTACACCTGTGAGCTTGGCATAAGGCATGTTTGCTGTACATTATTTATCAATAAAATTAACTGTAAGAGAGAAAATGAGCTGGGGAGATGGCTCAGTTGCTAAAGTTCTTGCCATGTAAACACAAAGACCGCAGCTTAATCCTTATCACCCATCTATTTTTGGAAAGTCACACTCTGCACCGTGCACCTATAATCTCAGATATGGGAAGAAGGATTTGTGGGGCTCACTGATCAGCCAGTCTAGCTGAATGGGTGAGAACGAGGCTCAATGAGGGACCCTGTCTCAAAATGTAAGGTGAAAGGGAACTGGGGAAGACACCCTACCTGACACCCCACATGCAGGTAAAAAGGTTTGTTCTGGAATGATGGTGAATGTGTGATTAATGTGTAAAAGAGCTGATCTAGTTCCATGCCTTCAGCATGGAGAACTTACAGTTGTCAGCCCACTGCAGATCCTGTGAGAAAACCATCCCTGTCTCCATTACGGGAGACACATAAAATACATGTTTGTATGCATCTGTATATGTGAAAGTAGTATACATATACGCATATACATGTTGACACAAAATCTTCATTTGTGTTTGCATTGTATTTTGAGTTAGTTTCTCTCATTTTTTTTAACCATCAACTTGCTCATGATCAAGCCTTTTTCAGATCTTCCTGTGAGAGTGGTTGTATCCGTGTCCAGAAAGGCTGTTGATTTGGGGGAGGATGCCACCTTGGAATCCGTTTCTCAGAACTGTATTTCCCACTGCGGTAAAATACATGGATTGAATTGTTGGAAATGAAAGGTCCCTTACAGCCCTGTAGTTCTATATTGTTCTTTTCTTAGGACCCGCTAAACCCCTCCAGAATGTCAAGGACACTTGAAGAATGACATTACATCATCAGAAAAACTGCCTATTTTGGTTTAAAGCATGCCCGGCCCCTGTCTGGGTCACACGAGGGCAATTCCCTCTGCAATTTATTCTTATGGTCTGAGCAGGCATTGTCTGCAAAGATTTTTTTTTTTTAAAAAAAAAGAAAGCAGAGTGCACTTGATTTTCCTCTCAGGAAACACAAAATGTTCTGATGTAAAATATAGGTAAGATGTAGAAATGTGTACCGGGAAAAGCAACATCATTCTGAAATCCCATCTCAGCGAGAGGACCACGCTAATCAATTCAAGGGCCATTTCCCACTCTCTTTTGTTGCTTTGATTATTTGTGCATCTGTCTACTGTCAAAAAACATCTTGTCCTGAGAGGCAGATGCAGGATGTACCTCATAGTCACCCTTGCTCAAGGCCTCCAGGCTTCTTTCATGGATTTGGGATGGAGTCCCAGAACCCAGGAGCTCCCTGGCCTCTCATCTTCCTGGTCCTTGCTCCAGCTTCACCTATGTCCTTTATAGTTCTCAGCTCAGGTTCAGGTGATTGTAATCCCTCCTGCCCCTGCGACCTTGTGTTTCACTCCTTCCCATCATTCCTCATGCTAAGCCTTCTGGTGCCAGCTGAAGAACCAGGCTGTAGCCAGATCCCCATCTTTCTGGGCAGGTGGCGCCCTTTACTGTAGGATCCTGTTGCCCACTCCCCCACCCCCTTCATCCAATCATGAGCCTTAGGCTTTGGTCCTTTCTGAGCCAGGACTCACATGCTTGTCACCAAGTCTGTTGTTGACTCAACCTGGTCTGACGCTCGAGGGCAATGACAGATCACGTCTGCTCCACGTCTTTGTCTGGGTAGCACCTAGTAACTTTCTAGGCAATGTTTTCGATTTATAGATGTCATTATCCTTCCCCACCAAATGAGGCTGCCTCTCTTTGTAGATAAACACATGGTTAGGTGTCAGCCCTGCCTCTGCTGCCCCTTAAGGGCTGATACACTGTCAGGAATGGATGGGGTTCTTGCAGCCTTTGGGATTTAGCCCACAGCACCTGTTATGTGACTTTTTTTTATCTTTTTTTTTCTTTTTTTTTTATTTTATTGAGAATAAGAAAAAAAAGTTTCCGCCTCCTCCCAGCCTCCCATTTCCCTCCCCCTCCCCCACTCTTCTCCCCCTCCCCCCTCTCTTCTCCCCCTCCCCCCACTCCTCTCCCCCTCCCTCTCCTATC
>NW_026067930.1:4405826-4414238 GCF_014885135.2 Alexandromys fortis
GCTGCAGGCAGGCTAGTGGGGACAAAGGAGCTAGCACCCTCCCGTTTGCCCTGCCGATTCGGATTCGGTCCTAGAGCCCGAACAGGCTGGGCTGGGAGATGTTATGTGGTCAAAGAGGGAAGGGGGTCAGACAGAGGGGGCGGAGAGGGTTGTGGATGCAAGCTGGGTGGGATAGGAAGAGAGAGGAAGTATCGGGCAGAGTAGCCCCTGAGGATGACCTGTTATGTGACTTTTCCTGGGGAGATGCAAGGAAACATCTATTCATCTCACATTAAGTACCAAGAGATCAAAGGACAATTTCCTCCAAGCACGTCTTGGTGAACCAGTACATATTTCAGGGTTCATTACAGAAACATGGGCGAAAGGTCACTTATAGGAGCACGGATGACTCAAAGACAGCTACATTGCCATCAAGTCCCATCCCAGCATGGGTGGGTGAAGATGCAGGAAAGTTACACCATTGGAATTCCCAGCCCAGTCAACCTACCTCCTGTCATAACATGTAGAACCCAAGGTCACCAGCATCTAGGTGTGCGAGGGACCATTTGATAGGACCCCAGGAGGGTTTGTTGAGCCGCCCCTCCTTCCACAGGTGAATGTTCATTATACCATCGTTTCACCTCAGAAATAGTTCTCATGCTGTAGCCACTGTGCTTATTTCATTGTCGTGGTCACATGGACTTCAACAGTCTTTGCTCCGTAATGGCAGTGGTCACAGCGGGCCTGGGAGGAAGTTGATTTACATCACACCTGCTAGTGAGAGAGGACCAGGCCCTTGCCGGGAAGGCAGAGCCACTCTTTGGGGGAGGCCTAGGGATTGGCAGAGCATAGAATCATATTCATAAGTTCTGGTGACTTTGGAGAAAAGGCTGTCACATCCGAATTTGAAGATCATGTCTAATTGATTTCAGGGCCACAGCAAGAGATGATCTGATATATAGCAGTGAACCCTCGAGGTCTGTTTGGTATGTTTGACTCTCTCTCTAAAATGACAAGAACTGTTGAGGGCTCCAGTGTGGGACCCCTTCATTCCTTGCCAGCTGGCAGGGTGGAGGCAGCTATCAGGGGCAAGCTGGTATGACCAACCAAGCTGTGCCTGCAAAGGGGAGTGGTCCACAGCCAGCTTGTCTTCAGGGCTAGTTCCTCCCAGTGTGATGCTCCTTAGAAATTGTCCTCGTTTCCTCTCCTATTTTTGTATATATGATTTGAGAAGTGGCTTGGCCATGTAGGCTGTGTTCTCACTTGGGGTGTGGGCATCTCACTGAGTTTCACTGGGGGGGCAGTGCAGAAAAGGGACTCAATGCTGAGGATAAAATTCCTACCAAACTATGACTCTACCATATACTAGTTGTGTGACGTTAAAACTGGAATTTGGCCCTTTTCAGTTTGTCTCTTGATTTGAAAAAACAAGAGGAATTAATGGGGGATTCTGTTACCAGTAGCCCCAATGTGGACCACATATTTCCATGGTCTTAGTACATTGTTCAAATATTTTAAAAAAGATTTATCTATTTATTATGTATACTGTGTTTTCTGCATACATGCCAGAAGTAGGTACCAGATCTCATTATAGAGGCTTGTGAGCCACTACGGATACTGGGTATTGAACTCAGGACCTCTGGAAGAAGCAGCCGGTGCTCTTAACCTCTGTGCCATCCCTCCAGACCATGGTCAAACAAATGAAGACACACACAGACTGTTAGGTGAGCAGGAGTTTTTACAGGAACAACGTGGCAGTGTAGCTCAAATACGCTGCAAACGAGCAGCAGGCTCCCTGAGGGAGAGTGGCCATCATTATTTGGGGCTTCCTTTTATGGGGTTAGGAGGAGCAGAGTTGGTTACAATGGGACATAACCTGGATGTGGATGATTCCCTGGTTTGAAGGACAGTCTTGGGTCATGAAAGCTTTCTCTTCATTGTGTCTGTCCTTCCCCATAATGCATCTGATTTTAATTGTGCACACACCCAATTATGCACAGGCCTAAGATGGTAAACAGAAAAATTTCCCTAAAAGTTCACTTTAAGGGCACAATTTGCCTTACTGTACACAGGTTTAAAACCAGTTCAGGTCAGGTCAACTTCCTGTCTCCTGTTCCCTGATAGGTTTGTCTGAATGGAAGGTGAACCCAGGGGCAGTTCCCAACAAGTTTTTATGGAGAAGTAACACATTTCATTATTTGGAGCCGGCGTGCGAGGTTTCCGGGTCACACAATGCGTTGTTAGGAAAGGGGCATGTGTGACTCAAGTTCAGCTGAATCCTGGGGTGCTAAACTTTCCCTACATCTGCCTGTCTCACTTGTGGGGTGGGACTGTCAGCATAGTGTACCCAGAACACACTGGACACTGGCGTTCACCGGCATTCAAGTCTTCTGTGGTTTTATTTTATTTTGCTTGTTGAGGCAGGTTGCAAGCTGACCTAGAACTCACTGTATAGCTCAGGTAGCTTTAAATTTTCTGGCTATTCTTTTTTAGTTTCAGCCTCCTAAGAACCACAGTGCTTGGCTTCCATTGTGATTTCAATTTGTGTTCCCATGGCAACTAGACTAAAAGTTTTGAGTCTTTTCATATGCTTAATTTGACATTCTTACCTGTTGTTTTGTCAAGTGTCTGCTCAAGTGTTCTGATCATTTTTAAGTGTGGTCTTTTGTTTTGTCGTTGATTTGAATGAGCTCTTTATATATTCTGCATTTGGAAGAGAGGTTTTGAGTATTTTTCCCAATATGTTATTGACCTCACTATATTAGTGCTGTGTTTGGTAAATTTATAATTTTAGTGAAATCCAATTCATGCTTTGAGTCCATGTGTCCTATTTAAAGTTATCTTTATTGGCTTAAAGTATGTATCATTCTAGAAGCATTTAACATTTGGCTTGAGCTAACTCTGTAGTATTACATGAACAGAGAGAGTTGATTTCTTTCTTGTGTATCCATTGTTGAAAAAGCTTTTTCCTTTTACCAACACGCTGCCAAATAACAAATTAACTACCACGCCATCGCTCACTTTATTCCGTCTGTCTTTTGCTACGCCCCTTTCAAATGCTGCTGCTTTACACTGTGAAACTTCAGCTTTTTGACATTCCGAGATTGTTTTACCCATGGCTGCCTTAGGGATTTTGCATCCTAATGTATCTTTAGAGAAAACTAGCCCCACGTTCACAGCGAACTTACTGTTAGTGATAAGGGAGAAGAATGGGGTATGGAGTGAGATCCGGGAAGCCTTGTGAAAAGCTTTACCAAATTAGTGTCTATATAAAAATGGCAAAAAGGAAGGCTAGACTAAGTCCAGACACTGGTGCTGGCACAGACGCACTCCAAGTGACCGGAGCTGACACGGGCTACTTCCTAATACTGAGGTGCACAGCCCTGGGTGGACATCTAAGATGCTAATGAGATAAACAATATATGAAGTCCTACAGAGTGCACTGGGGAGATGGTTCCATTAATAAAATGCTACTACACAGGCAAGAGGTCCCAAGTTTGTAAAGTAGGCATGGTGGTGAACATTTGTAATCCTACTCTCAGGGAGGTGGAGATGTGCAGATCTCTGGGGCCAGTCAGTCTAGCTGAACCATTGAGCCCAAAAAAAGTGGAGACCCTGTCTCATAAGAACCAAGCAGATGTCTCCTGGTGATGATCCTTGATTTCGACTTCTAGACTCCACATACTGGCTTGCTTCTCCACACACACACACACACACACACACACACACACACACACACACGAGACTATAGGTAAAAGTATAAGTAATCTGAGCCATGTGGAAAAAAATGCCCATGTATACAAAAGAGCCAAAAGCTCATAATGCACATGTGAACTCTGTGGTGGTTTAAGTAATGATGGTCCCCATAGGCTTATAGATTTAAATGCTTGGTCACCAGGGGATGACACTACTTGAAAGGATTAGGAGGTGTAGCCTTGTTGGAGGAGGTGTTTCATCACTGGAGGTGGGTTTTGAGGTTTCAAAAGTCCAAGCCAGGCCCAGTGTCTCCAGAGAGTCTGTGACATAGGTTGTTCAATTCTTGGTCAACTGGGAAAGAGAGAGAGGGACTGGGGACCTGGTATCAACTTCAAACACATGCCCTTACTCAAATAACCTAGTTCTTCCATCTAGGTCCTGCCTCCCAAAGTTTCCATGAGCTCCCTAATATCTCACTCATTGAGCAGCAAGCCTTCAAAACATGAATCCATGGGGACAGTACCCCTTTTCCAGTTACAGATTGTTTTTGCAACAGGTAGAGGTGGGGCACATTGTACACAATAGCTGTAGAGATGGCTGTTATCAGTAAAGGTCCTTGCTAAATCGCTGAGTTGTGAGCTTGTGTGGTAAGATCCACCAATGGAGGTAGGGCATCTACTAAATGTGCATATCCATCACTTGTGAAAGCCCAAGTGGCAGGGTCAAGGCCGTACCTCACAGAGCTCTGTGTCCAAGGCAGGCTTCTCCCCACATAGCTGTTCTGAAGTAGGCTACAAGGCTGTAGATAACAGCAAGCCATGCTTATTTCTGGATGAAAAACCCAGACCTGCAGACACTTTCAAGGCTTATAGGGCAGAATATGTCCAAATGTCTCTTTAGAAAATGCAAATTCATTCCTTCGTGGTTTGGGGCCAACTGTAGCTACCAGCTTGGTGATAAACCCTTATGGATAGCCGAGAGGACTGAGGATCCAAAGTTGTGGTATGCCCTATCTTACCCCATCTCCAAGCATACCTGGGTAGAGGAAAAGCTCCCTTAAGCTCTAGAACATAGGGAAAGTCATTCACCAACATATAGGGGACTAAATGGTACCTGTGGCAAGGTATGGAACGTGGAAAGCCTACCTGCTGTGTTAGAGGAGCTGGAGACAAGACAGAGTTTGAGGGTACCCTGAAGGCTCCTCCCTACAGCTCTTTGGTCAAATTAGGTCTCATCCACATGTTTCTACAGTAGAAGCAAGGGTAGGATGGATCTTGGAGGAGCTGGGGTGAATATCAAATACATTGCATGAAATTTTCAAAGAACGAATAAAGGTGGAAGAATCTACTTCATTATGTGTTTTGGTCCTTTTAATTTTTTCCCCTGAGCCCTTCAGCTTGTCAACTAGATCACCTTGGGATGGTCTTTTTATTATCCCATTTAAACAGCTGGCCCCAGGGAGGGCAGTCCACTATGAATCTGAATTTGCCACAGACAATTCTTCCTTGCATGGGTGGGGTCTGCTTTCTCTGGAAGCAAAACTGAGGCCTTCAAATCCCTACACTGCCTTTAACCTTCTTCCTTAGGGCGCCTGTCAAGTTTCTATTTTCTTCTATCAAGAACACACTTGCTTCTCTGCTTTGGTACTTTTTCTTTGTATGAGTAGGATTCACCATGGCAACCATATCCTATAATCTTGCTGGACCCAGGACTTGTTGTGGAAGCAACAACTCTCTATTCCTCCTTTCCCTGCATGCCTGTTGTGAGTGATAGATGATATACAGTTGATAAAGATGCACAGAAAGTCAATGACAACAGGATTGATTTCAGTCCCTGTACTTCCGTGCTCTAGTTTGAAGTTACGTGTTTCCCAGCCCAAGGCCATATTTCACCCAAGCACTGGACTCTAAAAGCAGATGCCCAGTGTGGGTTTTTATCTAGAACATTCCTTTTATATACAAATTTGGTGAGTAACTTTTCAAATGATTTTAAAGTGTTTCTTCAAAATGACAAATGAAAACTGATTCATTAGGAGTAAGAATGCCAAACATGTTTTTCCAATGACAGTGTACTCTGCATAAAATTCTCTCCCTCATGTGATCCTTAGACATTGACCCACAGGTAGGCAGAAGTGTGTGCTCCCTTCTATCCTCACCCACAGGGCTTTGGAGGAGTCCCAGTGAGGAAGATGCATTCCAGCTTCAAGGTCCCTTCCAGCAGGTCTTATCCATCTGTCTCTGATTGCTCCCAGCCCAGTCTCACATCTGTCACTGCAGCAAGAGGCAGAATCCCATGAACAAGACCAAGTGAGACAAGACAAAAATAGAGACTGGGAAGAGACGATGACACACTGGGATCCTGCACCATTTTAAGGCTGGCTTGCAGACCCAGCTTTGGAGAAAAATAGTGCTTTTCTGCATTTCTGGCTTCTTGCATTCCCATGCTCCTCTCTGTCCGAGGGTAGCAGGAACCATTGAGCCCTTCAGTCCTAGGCTACCTGGAAGCACAGGATGGCATGACGAGATTACCTACTAGGGTCATTGCTGGGCATGGGTGGGACTCATGTTCATGTCATTTACCTTTCACACAATTCCCTGAATGAGCAAGATGCTTTCAATGGGCAGATAAGGCCCCAGAGGCCTAAAGCTACTTCTTAAGGCATCCCAAGGCCACCCTCTTGGTCGGTGGTGGAGCTTGAACTAGACCATCTAGAGGGCATGTGGTCATGTGTTGTGGAGTTCCTGGATGGTGATGAGGAGAAAGTATCCGATGTACAACTTGCCCCAAGATGAGCTAGAAAGCACACAGACGCTCAGCTACTGTCTGTGTTATTTGCAACCTGTGCTTTTGTTTGTATCATTTTTCAATTTTAGCTTGTGTTATATTTATCTACTGTGTGTGCATGTGCGGTGTGGGTCCCAGGGATTGAACTCAGGTCACGAGGCTTGGCAGCAAGCAGCTTTACTCGATGAGCCATCCAATCAGCCCCAATTGGTATTCTTGCTTACCCTCTTGGCTAGACATAAACTGATAAGCTTCTCTTTCTGCTCAGTACCCATCTGGTCTCCTGTTTGTTTAAAGTTCTGCCCAGTTGCTTTCCACACCACAAACTCGTTCCTGTTTTCTCAGGGATGACCCTCCTCCTTTGTTCCTTATTAGCATACATTTTCTCATTCCTGCCCATATTCCATATGCCATAGCCTGTGCCACTCACTAGGTTGGAGATAAACAGTGAATGAGCCTTGGTCATGCTCCTGTAGGGTAGCAGGTTCCAGAGGGCTTTAAGAGTAAGTGAATTCAGGGCCCGGCTGCTCAGGGTAGCTCTGGGTTGGGAGAATAATACAAGGGCTTTCAAAAGTACGCTCTGGGCGCTTAGTTTTTCTGACTCTTCAAAGCCCCTTTTATCAGTTTGGACAATGACACAGGCTTTGTGATGTCTATGGTGGCACCGAGGGAAGTGAGTGCCTATCAAAGTCCCGGGCTCACATCTGCCATCAGCAGTTTGTCGCAAAGTCTCCCCATTAGCCTCACCCTGTGTGTGCAAAGCACTAAGTTCAAAGGCGGCTTTCACATTGCCCCTTTCCCTCCAGAACTACAGGACCTTGCAAGCTGCCAGTAGTTAACACACCTATCCCATACACAGTAAAACCAGAGACCAGGGAGGTTCGGGCATGTAGCTGGCGGTGGAACATGATAGGAGTCTATATTAGGTTTCCCTGATCGTTATTAACCATCACAGGGCCAGAGAGATGACCAATAGGCTCTCTGAGACTTTTCTGGTCTCTATTGTTCCCCTAAACCCATTTGCTGATTTACCTTGTGATAAGAGCAAAACACCACTGCTCAAGTTTGAGAAGGACTTTCGGCCTTCATCTTCCAGCAGCCCTGGCCCCCTGTGTAGCTGCCCTTGGCTCAAGCTTTGATGCCCCTTCCTGTTCTGGATCTCTTTGTGCTATAATCCAAATTGGGCACTCTAATGCTTTTGAGGAATTTTTTTTTCTTGAACGAGCTTCTCATTCCCTTTCTTTCTCAAAGGACCTGCCTTCTTCAGGGCTTTCTGCTGGGCCAGCTGTGCTCTTCATTCTGCACAGCTGCCTTCACCTGTCCTCACAGCTTCACCTTTCCCTGGAAACTGGGCTGTTGATGCTAGCCACCGAAGTGTAGCTTAGGGGGCATCTGTGCTGGGGGTGGCAAATGAGACCAACTGACCTACGCCATCCTCTTTCCTTGATCAGTTCTCTGGTTCTAAGGCATCCAGGGGTATACAGAGGTAGGGTCCTCCAGTGAGCAAGATGATCGATCCCATGGGGTTCCTAAGTTCCTGGAATGTGGGCGTCACTAACACTACTGATGTGCTCTAGAGCTTTGTTGCTTTCCGTGCATGGGTGCGTACATGCACGGATCCTTCTTACATTCCTTCCTATATATAAATACCTCCTACACCATTCTGTTCCCCTATTGCATTCAAAGCTGCTTGACTTTATGTACCCCCAAAAGGCCCACTGATATAGTGACCTTGGCCATTATTAAAGCAAAAAGCAGCCTCATACATGTTGAAATAGGAGCGGCAGGGCTGCGTCCCCGGCACCCGGCCGCCCGCATGGCTAGTTTATACCCAGAAATAATTACACGGAAACTGTATTCTTTCAAACACTGCCTGGCCCGGCTAGGTCCAGTTTCTTATTGGCTAGCTCTTACATATTGTTCTAACCCATTTCTAATATTCTGTGTAGCCCA
>NW_026067930.1:4414982-4536560 GCF_014885135.2 Alexandromys fortis
ACATTGTTTACAGATGAAGATCATTGTCTTCATATATTGCACAGTTGTTTATTGTTTTAGTCTTTAAGTTAGATAGATATTGAGAATTATATAGATTAATAGTCATCTAAGTTTGTCATTTGTAATTAGACTAATCAGGTTCTTTAGATATATAGAGATTATACTCAGTATAGATAGATAATCTTCAACCTCTTTGGAGAGCTGTAGAATATGGCCTTTAATATAACTCAGAGTTTCGTGATAGTGAGACACAATTGCTCCTGGCAACACCGCTCTATTCCCGAGAGAACGTTGAGCACCAAAGACACTCCACTGGGAGCTTGTCTTCTTGGCAGAACTGGCCTTTGGGTTAAGAAAAGCCCATACCTCAACCACTGACAAAGATACAGAGCGTGCATCAATGGATACAACAGGACTGTCATATCCTGCCAAGACAGGGTAAGATAGTTTTGAAAAGTTCCTTGCCTTTAATAATGGTATGTCAGTTATGTTAGGCCTTAGCCAAAGTTGGTTGACTCAACATTGCAAACGAGACTTTGGGTGATTGCTCAGGTAGTCAGTTGTCTTTGTCAATTGTTACACATTTGGATCGTTTGTTAAGTAATATTTATTGCCTTCTCGGATCTTTGATGGAGTTGAAGATTATATAATTGTAGTTACTCTCTACATTATTTAGACTCCTTGAGATAGAATGTTTAGCAAAACTTTTGATTCTCAATATTGTTTGTTATATTTATTTGTTATTATTGTATATAGTTGTATTTGGTTTAGTTCTGTCTTATTTAGACAAAAGGGGGAGATGTAGGGATAAGTCCCACCCCTTAGGGGGCGTGTTCGCCTCAGGCTAAAGTTCTCCTATAAAATTGGTGAGCGTGCTCCCAGCGCTCTCTTCTGCTTTCCTGGTCTCCGCGGGAACAGTGGTTCTGTAAGTCTATTCCTCCATTAAAGCTGTCTATATTTTGACAATCTGTCTGCATTCGCTTACGCCGTTACACATACACGTGTTTATACTCACAGGAGAGAGACAATACCATACATGTACATTCTTACCTAATGCATCTCCTGCCATTACACAGTATGAAGGGATCTAGAGCATATAAGATTCCCTCAGAACATGACATTATCAAATACATATTCATTGCAAAAGACCACCTGGATTTGTCAAGGCAGAAGCATCATGTAAGTCATACATAGCCGAGAGATTCCTGCATTCTATATGGTAGATGTCAAACCAATGAAGACTGTGGATGCATGCCTTGATTAAGTTATGCATTTGGTATATCCCTAAATCATGGTTTTCTACACTTTGGCCTACACACAGCTAGAGACAGGTAAGTTGGCTATGAAGCTGCTGCACTGGCTTCCACCGTCTTAAACTTGGATAGTCAACTTGACCTCCATGGGCCTCAGTTGATCTCATGGTGGGAGAAGATGAAACATAAGCTCCTGAAATGATTTAGTCAAGTGCAGGGTGCTGCAGGTTCTTATCTGGAAGAGTCGCTGGGATTTAAGGATGTGGCGTAGACAGAGGCATCTTGGCAGAGATGCACTGCTAGAAGCAAGGTCATAGTGCGTGGGAGCCAAGTGGGCTGGGACTTAGTCAGTGTTCCTGTCCTTTAGAAATCATTCTGTCAACAGCTTATATGAGTTCATGGAATCTGCTTCTTGGAGCACCTTCTTCCACACTGCAATACTTTTGAGGCTCCACCTCCTTATTGTAGCCATTGTGGTTTCTTCCAAGAAGTTTCACGGCTCCGGCTCAGTACAGGATCCCAAGGGTTTGTAGAAGAGGAATATGGACAGGAGTTGGCACCTGCCTTCAGGATAATGTCACTGAACCTCGGGGCTCTGGAGTCATCATGCCTTGGATGTCTGTTCTACCAGATAGTTCCCATTTGGTATGGTGTTTGACCTCCATGTGGCCTAACACTTTCCCCAGCTTCTCGGTTAGTTTTATGCTATTCCCTAAGTCTCTATTATAAAGATGTCTGAGGTCTGACAGGCCTTTCCAGGCCATTTGTCTGTGGTGGCCTCATTTAATTAACTAAGCAGCTGAACAGGCATGATAGTAGAGGCTCAGAAATCATGGGTTATTTGTGGAGCTCAAAGGAAGACACTGAAGCGGCAGCTCGGATGTGTAGCTGACACCTCCTTTGCTCTGACAATCAGGGTGTCCATTCTACAGGCCTGGGCCTTGCCTTGTCCTCTCCTGTCTTTCTCAGCGGGGCCTTGTCCTATGCTACCATCAACCTAGAGGCTGAGTGACTTCAGGATCTGTCCCCAAATAACAGCTTATTCTTTTGGGAGTTGCCTGCCTCATCTCTCTGGTCTCACTTTCTCCTGAACTGCCAGAAGCAGTGAGCCTCTCACCCATCACCTTCAGGACCCAGACATGCTGCCGCATTCCTCTCAGCTCTGTTGAAAAGTCTACTGAAAGAGTTACACCTAACAGTCTTCTCTGTGGAAATCAGGATGGAAGGTAGATGGAACCTAGCCTGAAAGGGGAACCAGCTTCCTTATATCCTAAAGAAGATAATCACTCAGGTTTCAAGGAAGAAGCTGTGATTGAGAGCTGTCAATATTGTGCAAGTGGCTAAGAATAAAAATTTTAGATAGAAATCTGTTTTATACTAGGGACAAAGAGAGCTTTAACAATTGTTGACTGCAGTGTGAGAAAAGCTGACAAGGAACACAGTTATCTCTTTCCTGTCCCCTTTAGCATGCATGAGGTATACATATAAGGCTATCAAGTAGAAATGGAAAAGGTGTTGCTTGTTTGCAACACAAACACTTTGGACAACATCCAATCAGCTTGATCAAACAAAATGATAGAGGATAAACAGAAACAAAATTAAAAAGTGATGTGGCACAAATGTAGGGTTGGGGAGATGACTCTGTTAAAGTGTTTGCTATAGAAGGCTAAGGACTGGAGTTCAGAGCCCCAGGAACCTATATGAAAGCTGGGTAGGTGTGGAGATGCATCTGTAATTCCAGTCTGAAGAAGCAGACATAGAGGATGTACCAGAATGAGCTGGTTGCCAAAGACCATCCCCCTACCACTGAGCTCTGGGTTCGGTTAAGAGACCCTACATCAGGTAGAAGAGCAATTAAGGATTTCTGATGTCAACCTCTGTCTTCCACATGTTCACATGCATGTGCAGCCTCACATACCTGTGCATATACATGTGCAAAGAAGCATATCATACACACAAGGGCTAAGACTTTCATAGTAGGGTATCAACGTACCATGCCAAAGAACTTTAAAATCAGTATAAACCCAAACTATTCCTAGAATAACAAGATTCGGGGATCTCTATGATTATTAGGATACACAACATTTACCCTTTTAAATGATTTCTAAATAAAGCATGAGACCAACAATTTCTGTAGGTTTTAACAACTCCGGCGTATGACTTCATTCCCTTATCATCTTTGTATCTAGACAGTGACAATATGAGGAGGAAAAATTCAAGCCAAACTACACATGAATGTAGAGGAAAAACTTATTTAAGATCTATTATCTATAAAAAAAAGATCTATTATCTATGATCAAGCTAAAGTTACACTGGGGGTAGAGGAAAATTAGGTCATTTATCAAAGAGCTTAGTGTCACATGTGGCTAAGCCTTTTTGCCTCTGGTGTTCTGCTCCATGGGTGTGGAGAAGTCTAAACTATAAATCTCAAGCAAGACCTTGAGGAACTTTCCGATAGCATCTCTGACTCCCAGCTTCTCGTTCAGTGTCCCAGCATCCGAGCAGTAAAAATGGCGGCACCTCTGGACATAACTGTTTTAACAAATTTAGTAGTTAAATAGTTTAGTAGTTAAGACATTTTTTACAATTTTTATATATTTTGTCTTTTTTAAGCCATGGGACTTTTAAGGCTAGCTTATGATGGTGCAGTGAAAGACTAAGTCATCATAAGTTCAAGGTCTCCAAGCTGGGAAGATCCCCTTAGGGTTTGGTACCCAACCATACTTGCTGGAGAATTACATCTGTGAATAAGGGCTTCTTCTAGGTTCAAGTAGGATGTCAGCACTCAGGCTGCCCCAATGCTCCAGTTTGTTCTTTTGGAGCCCATTCTTCCACAGAATTAGTACTGCTTGTAGACAGAGACTGCTTGTTCATTTCCCCACCACCCAGACCTGAATATCACACATAAACTATATTAATTACAACACTGCTAGGCCAATGACTCAGGTGTATTATTAACTAGCTCCTACATCTTAAATTAACCCAATTCTATTAATATATGTATCACCATGAGGCTGTGGCTTACTGGTAAGGTTCCAGCATCTATCCAGCAGCAGCTACATGGCGTCTTTCTGACTCCGCCTACTCTCTCTATAGATATCTGTTCAGATTTCCACCTGGCTTGGCTTTGCTAAGCTATTCAAGCAACACATACACAGAAGGGCATCCCACAACCACTGCCCACCCCACTGCAGGCATGAAAATGCATAGCCATGTCATTTGCTCATCTGGATGGGTTAGAACTTTCAGATTCTGTTCTGTCTACAGAGAGAGAGAGTAGTTATAGTGACTGTTTTCTGGGGATCCATTGTGCTGGCAAGGGCACAGCATGCATCCCAATTAGAAGACCAGGTCATGATGAGGAAGGACTTCCCGCTTTCCAGAGTTTTGCATGTACTTTAATGGCTTCATTGAGCTTTGCTGTTTTATATTTGTGTTATAATTGGTTTATCCTCACTTTTAATCATTCATCTCACCCAACTTTTCTTCTATCCTGTTTGCTGTTCTTTTCTAGACATTTGAGATAGAAATTTAAATTTTCATACTGAATGTGGGAATTGAAGGTATCAGAATTATGAGTTCAAAGCCAGCCTGGTATACATAAAAGCTTGCTTCAAAGGGGAAAAATGAGCAAAGAAAACAAAAACAAAATTTCCATTTTTACCTTTATCTGATCAAATTTAAATGTTTTTCTCTCATGTGCTTTGAGTTTTCTATTATGTAATCTCAGCATACATTCATGGATCCTATTAAACATTAAAAATGTCCTGTGAAGTCAGGGTCAGTCTTTACAAATGTATGCCCACTCTAGATCATACACAGATGACTTCAGTGCATTTGAGAGAAGGTGAAGTTTTATGTTGCTGGTTACATTCATTGCAAGTTAACGATGTGGCTTAGATCTTCTGTGTAGTTACTGGGCTATGGTTGGCTGAGTCTATTACCAACTATTGAGAAAGTTATATTAAAATATTCCTCGGTGGGTGACCTCAGACAATTGCATAAATGCACCTAGAAACAGATTCTGCACTGACTGGCTTATTTCAATCTATCAGATTTTGCTTTAAACATTTTCAAACTAGGACATTGCATGCATACAGATGTATGCCTGCTGTCTAGCTGTTGAATGTCTCTATTAGACAGATAATATAGCTGCTGATACTTCTTGATTTAAAGGTTACTTCCCTGGCATTTTAACAGGTACTTTATGCAGACAGCTGATATAAACATTTCAATTTTCCATTGAGTTGGAGATCAGTCTTCGGTTATCAGCTCTCAAATTTTGTTATTGCCTAAGCTGAATGACATTGTTCCTAGCTCTTGAGTTTCTTTCTTTGCTATTTCCACTTATACTTTAAACAGCTTCCCACTGGTTCTTCCCACAGGGCTCTTGTGATCTATTAGACATTACAAAAGCCCTCTATAGACCAAAGATCTTGGATAATCTTTATGGCCCCTAACATTTTGAGGATGTGAACTTGCCTGTCTCCTTACCTCCGTTCCTATGGATTCCCATTTCCGCAAACACCAGAGACGGGTTCTATGACAGTACAATGCTCAGAGGCCAACTGTCCCCAGGTTCTCAGAGACAGCCAGCATCACCTGTCATCAGTGGTAGCTTGTTGCCTTAGTGAAGCAGCCTTGCTTTTGGGTAGCTGGTGAACACAGGTGCTGCATTCTCTGGCTTCATACTAGTAATTTTAAATATCATTTGACCCATGAGCCTTTTCTTTCCTTGGCCACATTTTATTAATTTACCTATTCTTCTTGTTTCTCTTCAGTTTTCCTTCCCCCCACCCCTGCCTACACTTTTCTTCTCCTCCTCCCTTCCCTCCATTTTTTTTCACTCTCACTTTACTCTTATTCTCCTTTATTTTTATTTCTGGGTCATTAGTAGATCAAAATTCTAAGTAGTCATCCCAGTGGGCATTAGGATGCTGACTCGGGAATGTCAGCATCGATCCTCAACCTGTAGGAGTTATTGGCAAATCTCCCCCTTCCTACCTTGTATTTCTTCTACACCCAATGCTACCAAGCTCCATCCAAACATCCAATTCCTTATTTCTTACTGTCATATTTTAAATTGGTCTGTCTGTGAGCCAATTTCCCCAGAGAAGGTCCTACAATTCCCTATGCAGCCCATCCTAAAATATAACTACTACCACTTGCCTAGAATTGGTAGGGGGTAGGGGTGGTATGTGTCAAGATCTTGACAGGGACAAGAGTTCCTTATAGCTTATAGAAGAGACCTTGTCAGGTGTCTGCTTCATCTGAGAGCTTTACAGGGCCCCCGATAGAGGAGCATCTCTCTGGTAGCAGGTGCACACGGCTGTGATGAAGTTCAAGTTTAAAAGATGCTTTGTATCACCTGTATCTAGCCCCTTACCCAGCTCTTAATGGTTACTATATGAACACTGAAGGAACTAATAAGTATAAAACTTACTTCTGGAGCTATGGTGTGACTCTTAAGAAGAAAATGCCATGTCCTGGTGAGAGAGGAAGACTGAGGTGGGCAGAGTGGACTGATTCTTTGAAAGACATTGATGTTGAACTTTTCCTTCTAGACTTGTAGGCTCTGTTACACAGTTAGCAGGTGGCTGTTCTCTGTACGAGTAAGTGGCTGTCTATTTTGTTAGTTATTGCCCCTCCCAGTGAGCCTTCTCAGCTATCTAGTGAAAATCTGGATTGGGATTGATCCCTCTTACTGGGATTAATTATCTTCAAGATGATACACATAGAGCACAGTTCAAAATTGCAATGGCTACATGTAGAGAAGGAATGAAAACTTATTCTAGATAAATGGGGTGTTGGTGCTAGCTGGGCCAAATGTAATGAACTACAGCTAGTGACCAGGGCTGGGTAGAAGAATAAGCTCAAGACCAAGAACCTTGCAGGTGACTTCAGGTAGGACGGAGTCTCAATAAATGGCTCACCCACTGCCCTAAGGATCTTTTATGACAGTAAGGAAGAGGTCAAAGTGGTCAAGGAACCGATCATCTCATCTTCATCCCAAACCTTTCATCTCCTGGCATCACAACTGGCCAGTTGCTATGGCCTCCCTTCTGATTTGAAGATATCTTGATAATTTTCCACTTATTCCACCGGTCCAAAAGAATAAATGTATTTCCAAAAGTTTCTCAGAGGCATAGCCCACAGGAGTAGGTGGAGTCATTGGCATTTCTTATTCCTTGTTAAAGAAATGACCTCATGTAGAAGCTGGAGAGGGATGTGTTCTTCATTTCCTTAACATCAAAACACAGCTCTCGACACAAAGGGATTGAGAGTTTATTCTGAAGCCAAATGCGATTGTGACTCAGAATATGGATTCAGGTTCTCCTAAACACAGCATTCCAGTGTGGTCACAGTTTAATTGATGACATTTTATAGTAACAGAACAAATGAGGCTTAAATCAAGGCACTTTTCAAATGTAGTGGTAGGAATATCAGGAGGTAACAATAGAATAATGAAGTCCTTGCTATAGTTCTCAGGGGCTATCTGAGGACATTCTTAGCTTTGGGGTAATTGGAAGTTAGTGGTCCTATTAACTTAATGTATCTCAAAATTTCACATGAGAGTCTCAAAGATGTTAGGTCAGAACCGGGTAGGCAGCCAGTGGCTACTGAAGGAGCTATCAACAGCCTAAGCTGATTTCCATCATCACAGAAGCTCCAACCAGCCAATCAGCCTTGTAGAATCTTTAACCCTGGAGTGGCCACTTCTAGGAACTTGAGTTTATACTTTTCTAGGAAAATATGTATGCTCAGAACAATACTTGACACATAGCCTATACTCGGTGGGATTCAGAGCCATCCAGCTGCGCAGCCTTCTGGACCTTTCTGTCCAGCTGGGAGAACTCAGAATAAGAGCTGTGGCACTTACAATTCTATGTTCTCAGTTCAGCACAGTGTTTGGTTCCAGGGCATGCTATTTTATTCTTTGATCATCTTCTCTGTTCCTCCTGGTACCCCCAGCACCGTGGGGCTGGTAATCAGCCTAAGGAAGTAACAGAGAGGCACGAACTTTATGGATCTGTCTGTCTGGGTACAGACTCAGGATTTCCTAAAAGCCCGGGGCAGGAGAGACTGGAGCATGTAGAGTCTTGAAATTTGAGTTCAATTTGTAAGGATTTGTGGATACCTTGGGAACCAATCGTGCCAGACCTCATTTTTCTTATCTGTCATGTGGAAGTCACCTAGTTGGGTGTTTTATAATTAAAGATTTATTAAGAAGAAGAAGAATATGAAATACTGTGCAAACAAATTCCATTTTCAAGTAAGTCTAAACTTACTTTTTTTTTTAATGGGAGAGGTTCCCAGAGCTTCCCTTGACTGGCCAGATATGCTAAGTCTCCCATGGAGACCACATCTGGCTATCTCAAGCATTTTTATTTTCCTGGAGCATCTTACAGAACTAGAACATTTGGAACACAGTTTGATAGGCACTAGAAGTGACATCTGCCCTTGGTATTGTTGGCATAATGATCACTGTTCTTTATAACTTAGAGACTAAGGGCTAAAATGGCTCCAGAATCTTATTTCAGAATTCAAGTTTTCAATAGATCCCCATGTCAGGCTCAGCCAGGCCCATTCTCCTGAGATTTTTGCTAGTTTTAGAACGCAAGCCTAAAATGTAGGCAAGTCCTTCTCATCCTTGCTAATTAGGGTGATGGATGGAGCAGACAGGTTTGCACTGCATTATGGGATGGATGATGCCTTTGCTTTTAATTGACCATGCTGGGATTTAAGGGATGCAGAAAAATGGAGGCAATTTCCCGAAGACACACTACTCACTCCATCTCCAACCTATCTAGGTGTTCTTGAGGACCAGTGGCAGAAGTCAAGGTTGTACACACTACTTCTCATTTTCAATCCTTTTTTCCCCCCAGGAAATGGAACAAAGACAGAGAAGAAATGGTGCACTGAAAGCTTCAGTAGGGCAGCCTTCTTGAGTACTTCCCCAGTATACATGCAGGATGAATGAGTTTCCATTTTACACACACACCGCTAGCACTCATAGGGTTCAAGGATGTATCTAGCCTTTTTTATAACCCCTGGTCTCTGGGAAGTTTGAGGATTCATAAGAGCTGTCTGGTGAGAGCACACTTCTGGGTTCTCAACCATATCTACCATCTCTTGTTGTTGTAGGAGTGGCGGGCTGCATTCCGCCACCCGGCCAGCTTACACCCAAAATAACTACACAGAAATTGTATTCATTTAAACACTGCCTGGCCCATTATCTCTAGCCTCTTATTGGCTAACTCTCCCATATTAGTTTAACCCATTTCCATGAATGTGTATCGCCACTTGACTGTGGCTTCCTGGCATGAGTCTAACCAGCGTACATCTCAGACAGGAGAATCATGGCATCTGCCTGCGGCCCTAATGTTACACCTTGTGCTGGGAACATGGGAGGGTCTGCATACCACACCTCTTTCCTTTCCAGGATTTGGGTGGATTTTGCTGTGACACTTACGGTCTATGGCTAGTCCTGTCTCGATGATCTCAATTCAACAAATACTCCACAGCCACCTTGCCTGCTTTCTGAGCCTGGAAAACATAGACAAGCCTAAGGCTGATTCTGTATCCAGGGAGCAACCAATTTGAGTAAGTGGGCAAGCATGGACATAGCATGCAAGCATGTACTCTATGAGCAACTCGAGAGAGGCTCAGCCATCACAGAAGGCATCAGACAGGGAATTTCAGATGCACCCGAATAGGTTGCAGAACATTGTAAAGAGTGTGTCAGGTGGGTTTGGTGGAGGCATAAACATGGCACCATTACAAAGTAAAGTAAAAATAGAAAAGATAAAAAGATAAATCATACAGTGCTTTACTGGAACATTATATATCCTCCCCCACCCCCTTGGTGTGTGTGTCTGTGTCTTTTGGGGACAGGTAGTAGCAGATGAGAAATAACCACAAACAAGAGGCTAAGAGCTAACAAAGCAGACTTCCTCCTGAGGCAAGTATGGCAGCCAGGAAACAGAATTAGATTAAAACAAGCGATTGATACAGTACACAAAGGGGGTTCATTTTAAACCAAGCATGCCTTTGAAGTTCCTCACTACAGTGGGAGCCGCTTCCTGGGCTAGGGCTACTGGAGGAGCAGGGTGGATGTTTCTAAACGAGATGCTTGCCTAGACTTCCTAAGTCAGAGATGCCTATGCTAAATGTTGCCATGCTGAGCTCTCACCACCCATACAGAAACCCGGGAGGAACTTATTCAGGCAAAACCCTGTCACACTGGAGCCCCTCCAGGCCACCTGCAGGAGTGCATTCTTGCTTTGCCAGCTCACTTTCCCCATTGTTTGCTGGTTTTGAAGAAAATGAATCAAATTTGCCACGTTTAGTTGCAAAAAGCAGTCAGCAGAAAGAAAAGATGGGAGCAGAGGGGAGGCTGTCGCTGTCCGTCTTGCTTTGGGAGGCGGTGATCAAGAGTTAAGGAAAATGAGCACTGTTCCCTCAGCTGCCTGCTGATGCAGCATGAGGTCAAATCTTCCATGCTTCGCCCCGTTAGTCTCGTCTCTGGCACCTCCTCAGTCTCACCCCTGTGGCAATGCCTTATGATAAAAATATCTTACATTATAAGACTGAAATTTTGCTGGACCTCATAGCCAGAGTCAATAATACACCTTGAGACGGCTGTCCTGCTGTGCACTCAGCCTGTTTTAACCTGCCTTTAAGACACCAATGAGACAACCAACCTTAGTTGCCTTACATTGCCCATGTAACCGACTGTTATAACCTAAGATATATATATATATATATATATATATATATATATATATATATGGTATAGCTGGGATTTTAAGTTATGTATTCTTCCATGCTCCTCAGAGTAGTGCATGTGTTCTAATAATCATTTGCTGAAAACACCAAAAATAGAGGTTGAAAACAATCTTATAAAATTAATAGCCATCATAAGTGTTTCACATAACATTGGAATGTTTCTTGAAAGCATTGGTGTTTGTGGCACTATTTGTTATCTGGGTGAGGTGAGTTGGGGGCCAGTGGTTTAGCTCCTTGTAAAACTCTTAAAAATTTCTGCAAAGTATCCCTCATTCCTTCCCCATGTGATGCTTTCTGTGCTGGTTGATACAGACAGAGCAAAGCCCTTTTGAGGCACAGACACAGAGGGATAGAAACAGACACAGGGACAGAGTCACAAGACAGCCTTCCAGCAGACACAGAGAGGATAGGAAACAGAGTGTGAGGCAGGGAGTTCGAATCTGGATTCAACCTTGGTTAAATGGCAGCAAGAGGGAAATGCTTTGATTTCTTCCCTTAATGTAACACTGGTGCATTATTGGTGACTCAGGGTTTATCACTAATGTGTTCAAACTTATGGTACACACCCTCCCACCCAAATGCAAAAGCGCTCAAGCATCCAGGCCTTCCTTTGTTCAAAGAATTCTTGCCCAAGGCCAAGTCTAAACGAAGATGTGCATTGTTTAGGACACTTTCTCAAACCCTTCTCTATGGCACTGATGAATGAGAACTCCTGGCCTGTCTCTCCACCATTAGCCTCTCCTGCTGAGTTCCCTTTGCCTCACATTCTAGCATTATGATCTTATTTATCCGTGTTTCTATCCCGGTACGTACTCTGAATACTTTGAGGCACAAATGCTGCCTGGAAGAGCTCACCCTGGAACGCCCCACGTACTAGAGAAATTCTAGATGAACCTTATTGTATTGAAGGTGGTGATGGCCAAGAACTCTAGATTCCTAAGTGAAGTAGACGGAATACAAAAACAGGGCCACTTCTTGTGTGGTCACGTGAACCCAGGTGTGAGCATGTTCCTGCATAGCCTGCTGAAGTCATGGCTCAGTTGTTTCTCTTGAAACTAACTCTTAGACTCTTACTGCACTGCCTCTCTCTGCCACTGTTGGGTCCTACCACACAGAAGACTTAATAAATACCTGCTCTGATTTGTGGTGGGTTCCTTTTACAGAGAGCTTCCCTATCTCAACAGCATCAGTCAAAGCCCCATAGCTCCGAAGATCAACTCAGGTAGACCATTCTCTCCAGCCCCTTATCTGTGCAAAGAGAATATCTGCGCTGACACTCCTGAACCACATTCATCTCCTAACCTCTTCAGTCCGCTTGGGCTGCCACAACCATGTACCACACAATTGGTGACTCCAACAAGGGACATTATTTTTCATGATTCTGGAGGCCATATGTATGAGATCTATGTATCAATGTGATGGAGGATATGAGAAGTACTTCCTGGTTGGTAAACTAGAGCTTTCTTGTTGTATCTTCACGTGACCAAGAGACAGGTCTCTCTCTCCTCTCTTCCTGCTCTTATTAGACCCCTGTAGAGGGAGGCCACTTGTTGGTTCCTCGCTGATCAATCCCAAAACAATTACACAGATTGTATTAATTAAATCACTGCTTGGCCCATTAGCTCTAGCTTCCTACCGTATATATTAATTTAACCCATTTCCATCAATCTGCATATCACCATGTGGCTATGGCTTATTGGCTAAAGTTTCAGTGTCTGTCTCCAGGGGGGCTACAAGGCTTCTCCCTGACTCTGCCTCCTTTCTCCTGGTATTCTGTTTAGTTTCCCCACCACCACCACCTACCTATCTCTGTTCCCCTATAGCTCCTCTATAGGCCCCAAACAGTTCCTTTATTAACCAATGATATTCCCAGCATACAGAGGGGAATCCCACATTACCTCCTCTTTTCTGTTTAAATGGAAAGGAAGGTTTAACCCATTTCTATTAATCTGTGCATCACTACAAGGTTGCAGCCTACCAGCAAAGTTTCAGTACATCTGTCTCCTGTGACGGCTCCATGGCTTCTAACTCCACCTTCTTCCTCCCAGCATTCAGTTTAATTTTCCCCGCCTACCTCTATTCCCTATGCAGGCTCAAGACAATTTCTTTATCAACCAGTGGTATTCACAGCATACAGAGGGGAATCTCACATCAGGCCCTCTAGCCCAGTCCTATTGTAGTCCAGCTCAATGACCTCATTTAACCTTAATCAACCTTAGCCATCACATCTTAAGCTTTAGCTAAGACAGTCCAGACCACAGCATTCACAAGGCCTTTGCAACGGTCTTCCAGCAATTAGCTAGAGTCACTTGAGTGCCACTTGAAGTGATCCTTTGGTGATTATTAGTAACATCTATTCAAAGGCTCCCATTTCTGAAGCATCTTGTTAGATGTTCCTTTTTATTCAAGGAGGATGCCATGAGAGTATCTAGGGACACTTAGCATCAGTTCCAGCTGCCTCGGATGTGTCCTGGTTTTGTGGTTATCTCCCAAAGTATCATGATGTTTCTGGAAGGATGCCTCATCTTGGCCCATAGATCCAGCCCCTATGCTGGTACCCAAGCTTTGTTTCTCTTAGTCCTATGAATCTTAGAGACTAAAAGTCCAGGGAACCCACTTGGGATTTGGTGTTTGTTAAAAAAAATCCCATGGTGGCCCATTGCCCATTTCTCCACTTTTCTCTGACCTTGACCTTCTGAGAACCAGGTCTCCAGGATCCTAAAGTTTGAGGTGCCTGTCATGAAAGAACTCTGGTAAAGAGGAGGAAGTGAAGAAGATTGCATCTTTGCCCTTTCTGGAGCTCTCAGCTGTAATTGACATGCCCCTTGTGAACACGGGGGACATTTACTGCTGCAAATTGGAACAATAGAAAACTAAAAATTCCCCTGAAACAACTCAATTAAGAGCAGTGGACACTGTGCTCACACCCAGAGTGGTTTAGGTTCTTGGCTCAGATCCCCCACAGGTTGGCACACCCGTATTCTACCTGCTGAAGGTTCCCAATGTCCTTTTAACCTGGGGCCAGCTTGACTCTTCAAATTTGCTTTCCTTGAAGCCTTTAAGATATCTCGAGCATCATGCCCTGGAAAAGCTACATAATTCCAAATCAAATTTTCATTGCCCGTGTGTGTGTGTGTGTGTGTGTGTGTGTGTGCGCGTGCGTGCGCGCGCGCGCGCGTGCTCAGGGAAGCTGCGCTAAAGCAGACTCCCCCTGAATGCAAAATGTAGTAGAATCCTCATGCTCCATTTTCTCTGTCAAGCTCTACACCATGGGGCAATTTAAAAGCTTTCCAGAATATAAAGAAACTAAGAGCCCTGAGAGAAGTAGTTATGAGCTGATCTCAGACAGGTCTCTTCTATACATTGTCCCAGAGGCTCTGAGAGGCTACTTGAGGTTCTGTATGCCATGCATTTATAACCTGTGAAAGACAGTGTTAGAATACTCCCTGGAAGGATGTTAGCCATGATGAGTCTGGCCTCTGAATTCCTCCCAACTGTATGCAAGGAGTTAAAGAAAACCAGCTCATCCGATTAAAAACAGCCATCTACTGTCTAACTGGAGGTCTTACCAATCAGAAACTACCAATTCACCTCCAAGTAGGTTCTTTCCCTTTCAACTGATCAAAGACAGCCATTGTCTTGTCTTTGCAGATGCCTCCTAATCTATCTTCCTTCTGGTCCCCTCCATGGAGGGTGGAATCTTTAATTCCAGTTGTTGGTAGGTGAGTACAGGGCTGACTGCAACCTGAGTAGCTATAGGTGAATGATATCTGGTACCCCAGCCCCCAGTGTCTTAGTCACCCCTCAGGATCTGAGCCCAGCAACCTGGAAGGAAGACAATCTTGTTGGCTGTCCTCTACCTTCTAAGCTCAAGCTTCTAGCTTCTGCCTTCTTGACTGACCCTCTTCCTGTGAAACAACTCCAGATAACACTCTCTCCCCCATCTTGGTTACTGTTCTGTTGTGATTAAACACTTGTGACCAAGGCAATTTAAAGAAGGAAGCATTTAATTAGCATGGTGTGGGGGGGTAAGGTTTCAGATGGTGAGTTCATGATCATCATGGTGCGAACCATGGCAGCAGGCAGGTTAGCATGGTGTTGGAGCAGTAACTGAGAGCTCACATATGATCCACAAGTTGCAGGAAGAGAGAGGGGAGAGGAGGAGGAGGGGAGAGGAAGGGGGAGGAGATGAGACAAGGGGACAGGGGAGACAAGGGGACAGGGAGATGAGGGGACAGGGGAGACGAGGGAACAGAGGAGAGGGAGTGAGGAGGGAGAGGGAGGGAGAAGGAGGAGGAAGAGGGAGGAAAGAAGTGGGGAAGAGGGGGAGGCGAGAGACTAGGTTTTCTCTGGAGCTTTTGAAAACCTTGAAGTCCACTGCCCCTGTGACAATCCCCACAAACAAGGCCCCCTCAAAATTCAGCAGCTGGTCCTTCTCTGAGGATGAAGAGTAACTGATTTGCCCTCCCCGACAGGTCCTTCTACAGTTCACAGTATAGTACCAGAAGGCCCCACTACCTCCATCTGCTGTTAAACTGTCTCTCTAGCACCTTCTACTCCCACATACCCAGAACAGGGCTCACTCCTAGTAGGGATTCATCATCGGCCTGTGCGTAGTGGAGTGAATGAACAAACACAAGTCCTTGGAGGTGGTCAACTCTTTTGCAAACAACTGGAGACGATCCCCTTCCACTTCTGCCTAAGCTTAGCCTGCTGAAGGGCAGTCTGCCACGCTCCACATGGCTTGTCCCATCCCTCTGAGGAAATAAGGCCATAAGGATATCATTTTGTCTTCCCTCTGCTCCCTGATGAGTGACCACAGAATTGCCACATCACCAGCTTCCCAGGGGCCACACACTAAAGGGTGTACCTGCTCCCTCTGTTGAAAGCGAATGAGCCAGTAATAAATCCCCAATTAGCGATAAGGAAAATGGATTAAACCTTTTTTTTCTTCCTCCACTTTGTTTAGTGTTCCCTGTAAACAAGGCTATGTGGATGGCATTAGAGAGGAAGGAAAATTGAATTTAAAGTCATTTAAAACTTACCATGATTAATGTCATGCTGGGTAAGCAATGAAAAAGGCAACATTAAAAGGCGACAAAAGTAATTCTACCTTTCAGCCAGCAACAAGCTACCTTTCCGGGTGCATATGAATATGCCTCCTAGACCCCTCTCCATTAACGACAGAGAGCAAGTCCCCATATTGCCACATCCAACTGGCAGAGTCACAGAATATACTTAGTGTGGACACCGCATCAGTTGCCCTACAAGTGTGTCATGTCCTTGTGGGTTGCTTCATGAGAATACCCAGGGATACCCATAATAGTCTCAGTCAGGTAGACCGGTTGTCAGAACCAAATAGTCACCCTGTGTGATCCTACAGGCTTGACTTGGCTGCTTTCTCTTTGTTCTTAAAAAGAGGATGCCAACTGTAGGGGTTTGGATGAGAATTTCCCCCATTGACTCACTTATTAAAATGTTTAGTCCCCAGTTGGTGGCACTGCTTAAGAAGGCTTGGGTGGTGTCGCCTTGCTGAAGGACTATGTCACTGGGGATGGGCTTTTGACATTCTAAGACTCACACCATCTCAGTTCCTTTGCTCTGCTTCACACTTCCCATACAAGGCGTGAGCTCTCAAATTCCTGCCCTTACGACCCAGCCTGTTGCTTGCTATGCCTCCTCAACAAGGAGTCTTATCCACCAGATACAGTAAGCTAAAATAAATTTTTAATTCCCTTGTAAGTGTTTGGCAACAGCAACAGAAAATGAATTTAAAATACTCCTCATAAACTTGCTAACAGCTGATGGAATGCTGAGTGTGAGGCAGTGTAAACAGAACGACCTGCTGAGAGCATTTGGAGTATGGCTGTAGACCACTCTTGTGCATATGGCATTTGAGCACTATTCAGTGGGATGCCTGACCCCTCTGACACTTTGAGGTTGAATGTGGGGAAAGTGGCAACCCTTCCTCAGAGGGGCATGCAGTTAAGAACTCAGTGCTTTCTTTTACTCCTTCTCAGGTTTATCAGGGTCACCAAGGGGCAACCCTAGCTGGGAACATGGATTGTTGAACACAGTGACCAAATTTCACCTGTTTTGCAGGGCATTGCCCACACTTTGCTGCAAGAGACCCCATAACACAGGCAGCCTGGAAGAGGTCCATTTTGAATCACATTGTCTGGACTGGATCACAGTTCAATCATGTGCCAACTGTGTGGTCAGGTTATTAAAACCTTTCCAAACCTCATTTTACCCAGTTGTGAAGTTGAACCCAATAGAGTTAGCATGATCCTTGGAAAGAGAGAACACGAATACAGTACACTAAGAAAACTGTCTATAGGATGCAATTAATAACCAGCTGACTTCCATTTCCTTGGACACATTACGTTCTTTTGTCCCCAGAGGAGTTTCTATATTTCTTTTCTTCTCACTTCACATCAAACAAAACAACCCAAAGAAACCCAAAATATTGTGGCAGAGGGGTTCCACTTTGACAAGTAGTCCCACAGGACTCAAAGAACTTAACCAAGGTCACTGAGCTTATAAAAACCAGAATTTAAACTTGACACCAAGCCTGGGTCTCATTCTGTGTTCACATATTTCCTCCTTGAAAGGAAGCCAAGCATAACTGATCTCTCAGCTTTCTTACGGCATCAAAGCCTAGGAAAGCTTCTGATGAATTGAACAGCTTTCTCAGGTAGACACGGCTCCTGAATGAGCTTTCACTTTGGTTTAGGGAACAATATGTAACTGCTCAAAGTAGAATAACAAATGTATGTCCCACCACAGCAGTAGACTAGCTTCTGCTCAGAATGGCTAATTGCCAAGTGATTAGGACAGACAACGAGCAGATTCAGACAAACAAGACCTATGTGGGCTGAGCTGCTGGGAACACTTCCTGCAAAGCTGAGGACACTGACTTCCTGACTCTGGAGACAGCAGAGCAGTGTGAACCTAGTAACCCTGGGTGGCGAGGTTGAAACAGCACTGCATAGCTACAGGCCTGGCTGGAGCGAAGTATTTACCCAAGAGAATAAAGGGAGATTTGGTTTGGAAGTTGGGAGTGTGGAATTCTGGAGAAGGATGGAGGCTGGAAAATAGATTAGCGTGATTACTGATTTGTATTTTCTGTTGTTTTTCATGTTGTGTGTGTTTGGAGATCTTTATTGAAGTGTGACTGTGAAATTTGAAAACCTAAATAGTTAATGATACAACTTGGTTAGTGTAGACATATACAACACTTACACACAAACAGCAACAAAAACACGGTTCTAAGAAGTTTCCTTCTAGCTCTCATGTTTTTGGTTTTTGGTGTGTGTGTGTGTGTGTGTGTGTGTGTGTGTGTGTGTGTGTGTGTGTTAAAGCATGATTAGTAAAACTCAGATACTGAAATTGGGGTTTGAGCTGAAGATCTGAAAAGCACCTCGACCTCAGTCCAAAATGACGATCCTGCCTCCAGGAATCTCAGAACGAGATTGTGTGTTGAGAGCTGTTTCCTTCTGTTTTATAATCCTCTCTAGGGTTGGGATTAAAAGCATGCACTGCTATGATTAATGGCATGCACCACCCAGTTTCTATGGCAACAAGTGTGGCTACTGGGATTAAAAGTGTGAGTCATGGTGGATACTGAGATTAAAGATGTGTGTTGCTATTACCTGGTCTGCTTTACTCAGATCTTCAGGCAAGCTTTATTTATTAAAATACAATTGAAATGCCACTACGTGCATGTGTGTGTATGTCTGTATGAGCCTGCCTAGTAGTAGTAACTCTGCCCCTCTAACAGGTGCTTTAGTTCACAGTGCCATGGTGTCAGTGCAGGCACTGGATCTCTAGAACTTATTTGTCTTGCAAACCTGAAATGAACAGCTCTATTTCCCTCTCTGGCTCCTGGCAGTTTCCATACTATCCTCTCTGCTATGAGTTGACTGACTTGGGCACTTTGTACATAGGTATGACACCATCTCTCTGTGGGTCTTGTCAACAATTTCTTAGCTGTATCACCAAAACCACAGGCCATAAAAGCAAAAATAGAGAAGGGAGTTATAACAGACCCAAACCCTTCTGCACAGCCAAGGAAGCCATCACGAGAGTGAAATGGCAAGCTGAGGAGTGGAAGAAAGCATCCGCAGATCATTTAACTGAAGTGGTTAATAATCTAGAGAGGTAAGAAAGGTTTCTGACTCACAGAAAAACCTAATAAGGAAAACAAACTATAAACAGCCAGTCTTTAAAACAGACCAAAGCAAGGATCTACCGAATGGATTCTTCTCCAGAGATACATGCAAATAGCCACCAGACACAGAATGCATCTTTAAACATCAGGAAATGCAAATCCAAGCTACTGGGTATCCCATCAACCCTATGGGATTATTGCAAACAAAATCAAAAGGGCCCAGGTAAGCAAAGTAGTAGAGAAATTTAGAAATGTGGACCCTATTGGTAGGATATTAAATGGTGACGTTATTGTGGAAAATGGCATGGAATTTCCTCAAAAAATTAAAAATAGAGCTATTATACCATCTAGAATTTCTACTTCAGGTTATATATTCACTAGAATTGAAACCAGAATCTCAAGGGCCTGGACAGAGGGCTCAGCGTTTAAGAGTAAGTACTGCTTTTATAGAGACCCTGAGTTGAGCTGCTATGACCCATGATGGGGGGCACACAACCACCTGCAACTCCAACTTCAAGGGATATAGCATCCTCTTCTGGCCTTGATGGGGAATCCTGTTCCTACACATATCCACCCTCCATATACACATAATTAAAATAAATTCTTGAAAACAAAATCTTAGATGTCTGTGAGATGATTCAAGACACATAAGGAATACAACTTTGCTTCAAGGAAAAGAGGAATTCTATCATTTGCATCAACACAGATGAATGTGAAGGACATGTGTGCTCAAAGCTATAAGCTGGTCTCTGAAGGCCCAATGCTGCTAAATTCTTTTGTGTTTATTATTCTAAGTGAAACTTGCAGCAGGCCATTTACAATATGGGGTGGTGGCTCTGGAAGAATGGATGTGGATGAACCAAAACTGCTTCTGATGTCACTGAAGTTGAACCTGATACAAAACCAGGGCTAAGTCATGCACCAGGCATAATGACTGTTGCTGTTACTACAGGCTGGGCACACTCCACTTCACACTAATCTATTGCATTTTTAAAATATTATTCTGTTAATTGAGAATTTCATGCATCATATTTTAATCATTTTCATTCCTTCCCCAAATTCCTTCCAGATTGATATCTCCCTCCCCACCCAATATTCTCTCTCTCTCTCTCTCTCTCTCTCTCTCTCTCTCTCTCTCTCTCTCTCTCTCTCTCTCTCTCAATGCATGAAGTCCATTTTGTGCCACCCAATAATTCTTTGGTGTAGGGCTTGCCCTGAAATATGATCACTATATCAGTTGTCACAACTTCATTTAAAAAAAAAAAACCTGACTTTTCTGTCCCAGAGCTGTCAAATACTAATAGCTCTTCAGCTAGGGGTGGGACTTTGTGCCCACCTCTCCCCTCCAACCTGGGGTTTGGTCTGGCTTGAGCTTATGTAAGTCTTGTGCATGCTGTGACAGCTGCTATGAGTTCATATGACCATAACTGCTATATCCAGAAAACAGTTTTCTTATAGTTATCCACTGTCTCTGGCTCATAGAATCTTTCTGACCCCTTTTCCTTGAAGATTCATGACCTTGGGTATAGTGGGCATAATAACAAAGTGACTGAATGAATTACTACTGTGCCCGTAGATCAGTACATCTCTCAACCCTCACCACAGGAACTGTTTCTTGCAGCAGATCACATTTAATCCAGAGACCCACAACTGACCAGTTTGCAGAGAATGAGGAACTTGGAAGTTCTCAGCCTTTTGCAGGATTATCTATACCACACTATTGTTCTTGCCCTTTATCTCAGCTTTAGAGAACCAGGTTGTATAGTGGTCAAATGGATAGCATGCAGGGCTAGATTTGTTTGCATTACATCTTTCAACTATCATTTACTGACATCTCTAGCTGCTGCATTTGCTAATGGGTACATTATTTCCCATGAGCCTCTCTAGAAGCTGGGCGAGGATGTAGGGATGTCTGTGGCAGGTGCATCCCTCCAAGCAACATCATTCTTTGGATGTGATGCTGCCTGGCAGCTCCTGCTGCCTGGCCCTCATTGTTTCCTCTAGCTATGTGGCAGCCCTAGCCCTTCCCACTCAAGTTTATGTACCAGGAAGCAAAGTGAGATTTGGACCTGTGGCAGTGCTGAGCAAAAGAACTAGAAGACTTCTGTGTACATGCGAGGTACCTGTTCATGACTGGAAAATGGAGTCACAGCAATCACTAGAATGATTTAGAACTTCTTTGCAATCCCTATCCAAATACTCACTTAGATGGAGATGAAGAAGAACTCAAGTAAAGCCAGGATCAATTAGAAGGACAGTGAAGAACCTACTGTGTGTTGCTATAAGACTAATTTTAGGTCTGTAGCAGTTAAGACAATGTGGTGCTTGGAAAAGAGAATAAAATGTAGAAACAGAAAAACAGAGTGTGTGGACACGAACCTGTGTGTGTGCCATCACCCTGCTTTGCTGTGAGGATGTCCTGGGTTCACAATGGGTAAAGCATTTGTAATCATAATAAGTGTAGCGAAAACAACTAGATACCCATTAGAATGAGGATGACCTTGACTTTTGAATCATCCTCGAAGATGGCTTCAACTTGTGTAACAGACTAATACTAAAGCTTTCACAAGTAATAAAGCCCTGACTTTCTTGACATTGATAAGAGGTCAGAGAAGCACACCATAAGTATTAACTAGAATGACATATGTAAGTGCTACATATTATTTATATGCACATGCATACATATATGAATGTATATACCAACACATATCCAAACTTTGATTCTCAGCTACATTCTGATGTCTCTGTACTGTGGGACAATGGTCTTGTACCCTGGAAAGATTTGTCTGTTGTATTGGTTTAATAAAATGCTGATTGGCCAGTAGCCAGGCAGGAAGTGTAGTCAGGGCAGCCAGAATAGGAGAATTATGGGAAGAGGAAAGGCTGAGTCTGCAGTCGTACCCGAGACACAGAAGATGAGAATGTCTCGCTGACAAAAAGTACCACGCCACACGGCTGACACAGACAAGAATTATAGGTTAATGTAGGAAATAAGAGTTAATAAGAAGCCTGAGCTAACAGGCCAACCAGTTTATGATTAATGTAGACCTCTGTATGTTTCTTTGGGACTGAATGGCTGCAGGACCAGGTAAGACAGAAACCTCTCAACATCTATGGCTTTAAATGCATAGAGGAGAGGTGGCACCACAATTCAGCCCCTAGCAGCTCTCACTGAATTTTATTATCCAGCCATCAGACCTCTATAATAGGTCACCCTCGGCAAAGATGAAGTGCATTTGGAAATTAAGCAATGTGTTATGACTTGGTCTCCTGGCCCTTTGTTCTTACTGTGTTCTACATATGCGAGCTGTCTATAGGCTGACAGATTACCCATCTATTTTCCCTGTGGGGACACCATGATCTGTCAATATCTCCACATTTCTCCTGAGAGCCATTCCAGACTTGCAAACAATCAGACAAATGTGAGTTCCTAGGTAATCGTAGTCAAGCCTCTCTGCTTCACCCTTAAACTTAAGGAATGCTATTGCATTCAGCTGAGCCAAGTTCCATGGCAGTCTCCTTTACATCAACCCTGAGCTCTGGAGGAGACCTGCCAGTGGCCATTTAATAGGGGGATATGCATGCTTTCCTTGCTGTTATTCCCCCGTGGCCTTAGCAAGTGCCAAGACTGTAGGCCTGCTCTCCAAAGGGTGGCTTTCTGCCCACAAGTGAGCACCTATTCCTAAGCACAACCACCTTCCTATGCTTGAACATCCCTTACCTATCATCAGCTATGAACCCTGTGACACTGTGGCTTTGCTCAGTGTGATGTGTCATGTTTTCCAGCTTCTATAAAGCGTTCTAACCTCAAACATAGGCCAGGAAAGGTAGGGAAATCTCCCAGGGTATGTCAAGGTCTCTCTACTTCTTTCCAGGATAGGAAGAGGGTCATGTTATAATAGGGAACTAAGGTGGGCTAAATATGCAGCTTAGTGATGCTGATTTGTTCAGGACAAAGCTCTAGGGACAATCTAAGAGCTGTGGTCCCAGGTTTTCATAACGACAATTGGCTTGCTCAAGCCTTGCATAATCTCTTAAGTTCTGTTCTGACTTTTAAGTCTTGGACTTGAACCTCTCAGTTGCAGGAGGTGAGGGTGCCATTGACTCCAGGGTGACCTTTCTGGCACACAGTTGGCCTTCAGCTGCTGCTTCCTGCTTCCGACTGTTTGCTGTCTCTCTGTAGAACATATTGGGCACCCCACAGCAGCCTCTTCATGGCCTCAAAATGACAGATGCATCACAAGAACGAGCGTTCTGCCTTCCATTTTAATGTCCTCCGTGGCTTACTGTCCACTTTCTGTAACATCAGGCAAAGGCTTTGTTTACAAAGGCAAATGCCAAGGCAGAGTCTGGGTGTCGTGATGTTTATTGGGGATTGTCATGTATGAAAGGAAGACGAAGGCATAATGGCTAAGATAAAGAGGTGCTTCAATCACAATAAAGATCCATAGAGCTGTGGTTAACCATCAGGAACTCAGCACTGAGTCCATCAGTGTTTGAGAGTTGACTGAGTTGCTGGTGCCTTGGTTCCTCTGTCTCTGAATCCAGGTGGCCCGCAGAAGGCCATGGCCTCAGACAACAAGCCCTTCTGCTGCTGAAGTGGATATTGGAGGAGTTGATATCTGGAGGCTACTTGCTGGCTATACTTGCTAATGCTGGACAGGTGGACAGGAAGGCCACATCTGGGACTGTGTTCAGAAATTACATACATGCCTGGGGTCTAGTACATGAGGCATACGTGATGAATGAATGTGTGGGAAAAGGACATCTCTTACTGAGGTGTCTCTAGGCACAGATGGTGATGACATCTTTGCATAAAAGGTGGGCAGGGGCACTTGCTAGGAGTCCTGTTTTCTGGGTCCTCTGCACTCAGGAAGGTGGCAAGGTCCAAGGGATATCAAGAGCAGCCATAGAATCTGTGGACACTCCAAAAATGGTTTTCTCTCTCCTTCCTCTTTTCCTCTTTTATCCCCTCTAGCCCTTTCTTCCTTCTTTCTCCCACTTCCCCTGCCCCCGTGAAATGAAGCAATAAGATGTTTAGAGATCACAGCATGAAGGCTGAGAAGGATCAAGAGTGCCTGAGGTTGATGTGAAGTGAGAAAAAAAACAAACACTATCATCTCTATAGTGTCTCCCAATCGACTACTCTTTGACTACTCAGAATGGTGACTCAAAGGCTGGCTTCACGTCCTCGGGTCCAGGAAGATGACAAACTCTTTGGAGACAGGTGGATTAGAACGCCTCATCTAATTACAGGCATTGGCAGAACGTGGGATAATTATCCAACACCTGAGCACTCTAGCCCCAGGCTTTGGTGTACTGGCTTTCCAGAAAACTATCAGCACTCTGGGATTTAGGGGTGAACAGCCAGTATGTGGCTTTTAGTCCTCATACGGCTGGTCCAGAGGGGCTGTCTGGAACCCAACTTGAACCTTTTTTTTTTTTTTTTGGAAGTGTCCAAGTCAGAGATGGCTGTCATGGCTGCCAACTCTGCTGCCAGACTAGACCCATGTGATGCCTGCAGGGGGCTCAGATGTGGTGGGCGGAGGGCTGGAGCTTAGGAGCAAAATGACAGTAAAGACGACAATGATTCTACCCACAGCAGCTGCTGAGCACGCTGGTCCTGAACTGACTTTCAAACTCCCTTAGCAAGACTTGCAATGTGAGAGCTGCTTACCCCACTCTTCTTGCCAAAAGGTAACCATTTCAGTGAGTGCTTCCGACCAAGCAGGTATGATTATGACCCAGCAATTAAGATGAGACAAGGACGCCTTCAACACATTAAATAAGTATCTGTCATCCAGGTAGATTTTAGAGTCAGATCTGGGTGATGCAACCCATTGGCTGTAATAGTGTGTGTGGGGGGGCACGAAGATGCTACTCTAAAGCTTGCTACCCCATTGTTCTGACTTGTTCATCTGCTGCTGCAATGAAAGCACTGACTAGAAGCAACTCAGGCAGAAAAGGTTCAGCTCAGCTTCCACTTCCAGGGAGACACCCTAGAGGAAGAGCTGCTTACGGGATGGCTTTCTGGCTGGTGCTCAGCTAGTTTTTTTTGTTTGTGTTTTTTTTAAGTCTGGACCCACCTGGCCTAGGGATGGACACCCACAGTAGGTTGAGACTCTCCTACACCAACTGTCAATCAAGACAATCTCTCATTGGCATGGCTGCAGGCCCACCTGCTCTAAGAAATTCTTCAGTTGAGGTTTTGTCTTTACTGGACTCTATGTTGTGTGAATTGTCAGTTAGGGCATCTTCCCTGTACCCTATGGCACCTACATCGCCAAGAAGGTATGCAGAGAGAATGAAATAGCACCACAGGCCCAGAACACCAATGATCTTTCTAAGAACATCTGCCCTGAGTCTTGAAGGGAAGTCAAAGCCAAAGCTATTACCCAAGAGGAGCTCAGGGCAATGGGGAGTCTGCCACGGTCACTTGGCACTGGATCAGGAATAGGCAAGGACGACACATTTGTGCTTTAGTTTTTTTCTGTTTGTTGATAGAGACCCAAGAGGCAGGGATGTGTGTGACTGGTTAAGGAACATTTAATCTCTAAGCAACGAGGGCAAAACCCATTACAACATGTAGAGAGATGTCAGGCTTATGACTGCTCTTAAGACAAATGATAATGATGTTGAAGCTGATGACCATGAAGCTGTTGGCAAATGATGGCACCATGAACACAGAACTCATCATATGGCAAAGTGTACAATACAATTGTCCCCACAACCCCATCATATGATCACAAGTGTTATTATTTTCTATTTTCTTGAAGGAGAAACTAAAGCCCAGAAAGGTGAAACCATTTATTTAAGGCATGAAGCAGGGGAAGTGATAGAGACCTGTCCTGCAAATAGAGAAAAACATGGACCAGAACAGCAGAGGAAACTTCCCTGGCAAACCATAGTCCTCTAGCCCAGCAAGAAGTGGCCTTTCAGAGACTTCTCTACCAGAGGCAGAAGCCCCTCCTGCTCCCTGCCCACAGGTTAGATGCTAAGAAAGCAGCTGGACATGGTGATGGCTAAAATTCCCTTGGTTCTTGCTCTTTGGGATTCTATAAGGTTTCAAATGTCCTCGATCGAATTTCCTGGACCTTTTTGCATAAAGCCAAAATTGGGGTTAATCTGCCATCAGCTACAGGCAGCCATTTACATGGTCTCTATGGGGAAGAAGGCAGATTTACAAAGTCAGATCTAATTAAGACGCACAGACTTTCTTAAGGAAACAGTGATTCTGCATCACAATGAGAGGATAAACACAGCCCAGAATAGAGAATTGCTAATTGTTCATCACAGCTGGGAACACCGCTCTCCCTTTGATACTAAACTTACTGCCTGTGCCCGCAAACTTCCCAAATTCTTCCCGAGTGGCATGGCAGAAGGATTAATCAGAACCATTTTCTGAATCCTTTTGGACTGAAAAGGAGTCCCAGTCCTCTGAATTTTGACTTTACCCAGACTTCTGTCTAAAACATTTGTTGCCTTAGGGTTAACTTGGGAGGAAATCGCGGTTTTAAGAGAGGGACCATGGGGGAGTCGTGTTGGGAAATTGCTGCAGATTAATTCTACCGGCGTCACATTAACAGTATCCAGAACTTGCGACGCTCACCAGGACATCTCCAAACCTACCAACTTCACCAGGGGAACAGGCTTAAGGGGCACAACTCATCTCCCCTCTACCTGCCCACTGGGTGATTCTTTTTTCCCCCATCACTGCACAGAGCTCAGAAGTACATCGGCAGGTTCCCTAGCCCATGGCCATTGAACTAGGCAGAGAAACGCCTCCCCATAATGTAGCTCAGTACACCTTCAGATGGCCCTCTGTGTAGGATCCTGTTCTTTCAAACCCTGTCCCCTCTGTCCTCACCATAGTCTTGGACTTGTGATATCTGTGATGGCTGCTTGTTGGGAGACAACACTTCCTGCAAGTCCCCTGTACAAAAAGCATACTAGAGACCTGAGATCTAGAATCGACCCTAGTCCTACTGGTGGGCCCTATTTTTTCCCTTCTCCTCACCTCTGGCACACTCCTCCCCCTCCCCCCCCACCCCGTGCCTCAGTCCATGCTCCGGACTCACATACTCCAGTATTCTGCCTGGATAGCTCTGGTCTTAGCTCTTTGAACGCCATGACTTGAACTCCAGATCTCCCCTCTATCTCATAACACTACTGGGCAATAGATAGCCATCGTGGCTAAGTGGGACCCTATCGCCTCATTGCTGAACTGTTTCCTAACGGATAGATTCAGGGAGACAGGGAGTCATTGCCTTCAGTTTAGTGCCCCTTCACGACTCCTTCAAGCTCCGATAGATAGTCCATGTTAAGTAGGAAGCATAACCCCCAGCCCCTGGCATCCATCCCAGCCCCCGGCCTGGGCTTTGCTTTGGTCTGGACTCCAAATCCCAGCATGCCAGGCCCTGACCACTCCCACAGGGTATTTAAGTGGACTCCCAGAGGAGGAACACGTGGTCCCGGGTTTGCATGTGCTTTCCACTTTCCTGTCTCCCCACCATGCGCTCGGCCACCCAAGAGTGGTGTACTTAATAAAACACGGGCATTGTGTTTGGTTTAATCTGACCTAGTTGTTTCTGCGCCAGCAGAGCCACCTGGTCTTAGGATTTTTTCCTAACATTCCAAATCCAGTGACCACAAAGATGGTCCTGGTTACACTGACTGGATCGCAAAGCAAACCCCGAAGTCATTAATCTGAGAAAGGGACAGGTAGGGAGGAGGAAGGTTGACAGGGATGGGAGAGAGGGGGAGGTAAGAAAGGGTAAGTGGGAAAAGAGCAATGGGAGCACATTAGATACACACATGAAACCATCAAATTAATCAAAGAATTACAGAAAACAACCATGCTTTGGTGCCCTGTGTGTGGCAAGGCGCCATTAAACATGATTCATTGTGCGGCTTGCTGCCCGCAGCCCTGGACCTCTCCTCTAATGTGCTTTTTTTTTCAGTTGCTCACTAGACAGTCACTTCATTTTACTGAGTTCTTTACAAGGGAGGACCCTCAACTTCGGGGCTTTTCACGTGGCAGTGACTGCATGGACCCCTTCCCTGGTTTCTTTCATGTATCTTTCACGCATTCCCACTGGACAGGACATGGGGAACCCATTTTTGAATATGAGGATAAAGGGGCTGGGAGGTATCAGGTACCTCACTGAACCATTAGGTGCCACCTCAAGCCAATTGCTGGTAGAACTGGATGTCAAAGCCGGAGCTCAGTCCATCTCTGCAAACAACCCGCCAGAGAACTTGTAGCTCTTATGTAGGTGGGTAGTATTCTCCCCTACCGATGCAACACCCAGATACAGAGAGGAGGGGAAAGTCAAAATATTGGGTCTACCTCCCCCCAAAATCTATCATACAATGGCAGTGGACCTCCCCTGACAGGCTTTGTTACTTAGATACCCGTTCCCTCTAGCATCGCTGTTCCCTTGCCCTCACACTCATTATTGCTCCAATGACTCTTTGATGCTGGTATTTAAATGCTCATCTCATTAGCTCCAAGTTCACCTGTGAGGAGAGGCCAGTGCTAAGAGCATGGCAATTACATTCCAAGGCAGCTGGTTGTTGTTGTCTCTTTTTCTGATACTCCCTCTAGACTGGGAGATGAAGATTCTTGTTTGCACATATTCTGAATCGCTTACTTGAAATGCATTTTTTTTCCCTCAAATCTGTGCATCTTTTTATGTTACTTAGGACTGGAACAGGCAAGACAGACAAACTCTGTGGAGATACAATGTCACAGCTGGGCACATCTTAAAGATGGGATCTGGTGTTGTTACTCCATTCTTTACGATTTCACAACAGGCTAGCACCCAGAAGGAAATTGTGGCCACCACCTTCCAGCTGCTATGAGCCGCCTCACATCCAGAGTGGAGCTTGCTACCCAAAGTGCACTAGTGATGCGGGATGAGACAGGAACAGTACAGAGCTTTATGTGTGAGGCAAATTCTCTTTAAAACATTCGTTTTTATTATTATTCTTTGGGAATGTATGTATCTGTGTGTGTTTGTACATGTGAGTGCAGGTGCCTGTGCAGACCAGAGAAGGGTGTTAGAAACCCTGGAGCTAGAGTTTGTTGCAGGAGTGAGTTTCCCAAAGGCAATTCCCAAAGACTTGGATGGTATTTAATTTTGAGACCACAGCAAGAAACTGGTGTGCTGTTCTATGGTGAGAATTGGAATCGCTGATGTTTTCGTCAACATAGTTGTTGGTGACGGTCTTTCCAGGTAGAGATTACCAGAATGTAATGAGATTTGCTGGCTTCATTACCAGCTCAGAAACCATAATCTGTCACTTTATTCTGCCTGGATGCCTGGCTCCTGGCAAGTCAATTGTGTCCCAGTGTGACAGACCACAAATAAGGTGGCAGACTTCTTTTGTTGAGACCATGGCCTCCCAATCTATATAGGTTCAACAGGACCCATATTTCTACATCTCCTGGAGTCTGAGTTGGCCCTGTACCTTGGCCTTGAACTTGCTTTGTATTCCAGTTAAGACTTAAATTTGCCATCTTCCTGTTGTAGCATCTCAAGCAGCTGAGGCTACAGACCTGTGCTACCAGGCCTGACTCTGCCTGAACAGAGTGCACCAAACACGTGTGTTACATGTTACTGATGGAGTAGGGGACTCTGCCCAGTTTTGAAAACCATCCTCAGGCTTACCAATTCACCAGAGAGGCTCAAAATTTCAGAAAAATTGCTATATTGGTGACTGTAAGTTTTTTTTTGGGGGGGGGCGGCAAAAGAATACAAGCCGCCGCCTGTGAATGGGTCAAGCCTTTAGTGGCCCCTTTTTGCAGTTGTACAGAGAGCACTTAGTTCCAGGTAGCAGCTTCTGACAACACAAGCAAAATGTTGACTCCCCTGAGCTTTGGTATTGCTGGATTTTATTGGGAGTCACTGGAAGAGGTAGACACAGTGCAAGTCTGACCTCTTGACTCGGATCCTAGATTCACCCAGAGGTCAGATGCTAAGGCTTTAAGTATGCACACTCATCCACAGCAAGTCCCGTCTAGTATAACCTATGTGGCACGCCCTGAACCCTAAAGCATGGGAAGATACTCTTACCAGGCAAGATGTTCCAAGGTATCCCTGGGTCCAGTGTCAATCCCAAAGACCTTGGATATATGTCCAAGGGAAGAAATGCAAAGGGAAAAATTTTTCCTTTGTTGGGAGGAGAGTACTGTGCAATAATAGTTTTTTTAAAAAAAGTTGTTTGACATTCATCTATGCTTTGGAATGTTTGTTTAATGATGTCAAGATGTGTTATATTATTTTCTATTGTATTTGTTTAACCTGTAAAGCTGTGTTACTTTGCCCATCTATAACATTTGATTGGTCTAAAAAAGAGCCGAATGGCCAATAGCTAGGCAGGAGAGAGAAGCAGGTGGTGCTGCCAGGCAAAGACAATACATAGGAGGAGAAATTTAAGCTTAAAGGAGAGAAGGGAGGGGTGAGAAAAGCAGGAGAGGACAACACCAAGGGCAGCTGCCTCCCAGCCACAGAGTAAGGAAAGAAATAGAATAGAGAAAGGTTAAAAAAAAAAAAACCCAGAGGCAAAAATGTAGTTAAAGAGAAATGGGATGATTTAAGTTAGAAAAGCTGGCTAGAAACAAGCCAAGTTTAGCCTGGGCATTCATAAGTAAGGCTAAGTCTCCAAGTATTAATTTGGGAGCAGGGGCGGGCCCCCCAAAACTTTAAAAAACAAACTACATTTTGGCATACCAATGTGAGGCTTGAATACCCACCTAGGGCCTGAGAAAGCCAGAAAAAAAAAAGGAAAAAAGTTATGGCTCCTTTAAGAGTCTCTGACATATAATAGAGCACTTAAATAGACTTTTTCATGCTGAGGAGAAACAAAAAACTAAGAAATGCCTGCCACAGTGCAGGGCTCTGACATTCCAGAGTTGGAGGGTTGAATGCAGTTCTTGGTCACCTATCTCCAACCAGGTACTCAAGCTCTAGGCTTGGCTCTCACAGACCCCAGAAGTAGGCAGAGCCAGCCACCAAAGCTGCAGTGGAGATCCTAGCTGTGGAGCTTAGCACTTCAAAGGTTTATGCAGTCAAAAAGACTAGAGATATACAGTAAAAGAGGTCCAGATGGAAATAAAAAACCTCTAAACTGTTTCCAGGATGTTTAAAAATGTGTGTAGGCTTAAGAAAAAAAAGTATAGACAGTCAGAGAGTTTAAAAATAATAAAGTCTTCAAAAAGAGAGTAAAAGTAATATAAATAAGTCACATTAAGAAAAAAATACGCAAGGAGTCTGGATCCTGTATGGTATTGTGTTGTCTTTGAAATTTTTGGTTGCTGATAAGCAAATGCTTGTCATGATATGCTAAGAGACATGGAATTGAAAGAACCTGCTGAAACAAACCAGCCTAGATATTTGAAAAGTGCCTTAATGGGGTGAGTGGTTGTTATTTGGTGGGTTATGGATGTTCATTATCATTTAGGGGAATATAGGGATATAGGATAAAAAGACAACTATTAATCTCAGATATTTTGCATTGTCATGGATTTTGGCCTATTGATAAAAGTTTAAAGTTATTTTTATTATACTGTATATATGTTTCTGCCCTTATTTGGGTGTAATGTTCAATGTGCTTATACAGCTCGTTTAAAATGCAGTGTAGAATTAAGAAATAAAGCTAGTAGTTAATCTATAATGATCAAACTTGTAGTCACGTTAAGTATGTTCAAGATTCAAACACTTTAAAGACGTACAGAATATGGCATTTAAGATGTTTAATAACCCAAGATTTTTCATGACAATGAGACACATCTGCTCCTGGCAGCACCAATTTACTTCATAAAAAAAATGATAGGCATTGAAGAAACTCTATATGGAACTTTTCAATGTGGCATGGAACTTGTTTTCAATGTGGCAAGGCTAGCCATTTGGGTAAGAAACTGCTCTTTACTTGACAATATGTTGTACAAACTGGACAAGCAGGACACAGGGGAAAAAAGACTGTTAAACTTTTCTAAAACAGTGGTGTGGGAGAATGGTCTGTATTCTGGCAATTATATTTTAAATAAATGCTGATTGGCCAGTAGCCAGGCAGGAAGTATAGGCAGGACAACCAGACAGGAAATAGAGGTTGATCAAAAAGAAGAGGAGAATTCTGGGAAGGCAGAAAGCCCATTCCTTTGCAGTCCTGGCCCTGCCACAGAAGCAAGATGTGACTGCCTCACTGAAAAGGGTACCAAGCCATGTGGCTAACATAGACAAGAATAATGGGCTAATATAAGTTATAAGTGTTAATAAGAAGCCTGAGATACTGGGTCAATCAGTTTATAACTAATGTAGACCTCTGTGTGATTTGGGGCTTAACGACTGAAGGAACCAGGCAGGGCAGAAAACTCAAACATAAGACAAGGTAGGATAGTCCTTAGAGATTTCTGCTTTATAGAGTCTACAAGACATTGTGTAGGACACCAGAAAGTGACTGATGAACTTTGTCAATACAAGGTAGGATAGTCCTTCAAATTTCCTGCTTCACTGAAAAGTCTGCCAGACATTCTAGGCCTGTAAGCTGAAGATCAATGCCGAAATTTTGCAGAGGAACTTTGGTAGCCTGTTGTCTGTTATTAGGTAATATTACATCCTTCTGGGCTCTTTAATGGAGTTAAAGACTAAATAGAATTTTCCTGGGTTATGACAGAAAGTAAATTAGGTATAAAACTTTGGAATCACTAAGATAGATAATGAAGTATTTTCTCTGAATTTGGGAAATACAAATGGATTGAATATTGTAAATGTAATTCTTACTTTACAACTGTATGTAGTTTTATTTTGGAGCTGGATGGTAAGCCCCCCCCCAAAAAAAAAAAGATAAAAAGTAACTACAGGGAAAGACTTAGGACAGAGTGATTGATCTGTGGTTCAGAGCCAGCAGGCAAGTAGAGACTTAGGAAGTTCATGTGTCGGGCTCACTAGTGTTCTCTTAATGAAACAAATTTTATCATTGAGGTCAGAGGTTGGAAAACAGCCTTTAGGCACAGGTTTTCCCACAACTCTGGCTCAGTCTCTTTTTCTGTGGCCTGTGTCTCCAGCATCCACACAGGCAAGGCAGGTCACTTACAACATTGGCAGTAGGAATCAAAGAAAAAAAAAAACCTGGAATAGTAAGGGATGCTGAAATATGCTGAAAGTCAGCAACACCTGCTTGTGAGAACCAGTAACCAACTAAACTGTCTCCAAGGATCAAATGTAAAATGTGGACAATTGGGAGTAGAAGAAATCTGAAGTTTTCTCATTTCAAGCTTGCAGCCAGATCTTGGGGTACCATTCAAAGCAGTGGGGGGGTCACAAGTTCAAAGCCACCTGAACTGTAGACCAGACTCAGTTCAAGGCATGACTGGAAAACTTAGTGAGACCCTATCTCAGAATTAAAAAGGGGGAAGGGGTTGGTGAAAATAGGACATTGGTAATATGGTTGCCTAGCTTGGACAAGATGCTAGGTGCTCAGGATCATACATAATGAAACAAAAAAAGGATATGGCACATTTTTGATTAATTTCAGACATGAGTGTAATTTTCAACATGAAGTTGAAAACCAAAAAGAACAGAAATCTTAGAAATGAACAAGTAGCAACACAAAGGGCAGGCATATTAATATAAAGAAAACAGGTGAGGGGGTGAACCAGGAGAAGTTTGGATCTAAAATGCAGTGCAGACCAAAGTGCTCATGGCAAAGAGATGGCAGGAGCACAGAGCAGTGATGACAAACAGCTCTGTGGAGAGTCATCATCACCATTGCAGCCTTCCTTGTGTCTAACAAGCTACTCCCCAGGTGTATACAGGTTGTCCCTCTGGACCGAAACACACTGCCATTTTGTAGCCTGTCTCTCAAAAGCTTATGTCATATTGTGTCTTCATTATCATCTGGGACTAGAGTGGTTCAAATTTCTATAGTGATCTCTGCTGTTATCTAGGGCTTTATTCATTCATTACATAGGATAGATAGACCAATAGCTAATTACTAAAGAAATAGCCCTCCATTTGAGATACAATGAATACACTCTGAAAACCAGACCCATGAGCAAACTCTGTGACATGAGTTAGGTAAAGCTTCCTTGCCCACAAGGGCAACCAACTGAAATGTTAAATCTAGTTAAACTTACTCGAAAATTTTAAAAATTTAAAGTTTGCTTCAGAGGACAGCATCAGAACCACAACAAGAAAACAAAGTGAAAGATGGGATTTCTATTGTTAAAGGTGGGGAGGAAGCTGGTTTGGCTCAGTGCCACCTGACAGACCTCCCTGGGGACAGTGTCATGCTAGGGCTCTGAGTTCCTGACCTGCAGGCATGTATTTCCTGTACTGCATCACGGGATGTCATCTGCTACTGCTCCATCAGGAAAAGATGGCAATCTGCTCATCCTCAGTCAGAGGAGGGCACAAGAAGATGTCACCGTGGATGCTCCTTCTGACCATCCAATCAGCAACAGTTAATGGTGGTGGCTCAGTGGGTAAAGGTGCTTGCTGTCAAACCTGACAGACTGAATTCAAATCCCTAGGACTTGCATGATGAAAGAGGACTCATACATGTTATCCTCTGACCTCCATGTGCATACACACACACACACACACACACACACACACACACACACACACAAACATCTAAGTACCCAGACTAAATAATGTGAAAACATGTATTAAAACATTAATGTGATCTATTAAGTTTACTACTGTCAAGGGATTAGAGAAAAAAAATGACTTCATCTGTGGCTGGTGGGATAATAAATTACAGCAGTCATTCCAGAAATCAATCTATTCTATGAAAATTAAAAATACTTATAACTTTTGATTCGATAATCCATTTGAGAGGTATTCTACAGAAATAAAATTACCAGCATTTTATATGTTCTGGGGCTGGAAAGATGACTCTGGTATATATAATACTTGATGTTTCTCCCAGAGGACCCGAGCTTAATTTCTAGCATCCATGTCAGGAGACTCACAGCTGTCTATAACTTCAGCTCCAGAAGATCCAATGCTCTCTGGCCTCTGAAAACACTTGTGCACATATGATATACACTCACACAAACACATATACATGAATAAATACACTTTTAAGAAATACATATGCTACATGAGGCTGGAGAGACGGTTTAATGGTTAATAGCACATATTGCTTTTGCTGAGGGCTGGAGTTTGGTTCCTAGTACCCCAAAAGCTTGAGAAACAGATGTGTTATGCTGAAACAGATGTTTCATAGTATTTACCATGGGCCAAAAATGGACCCAGGTGGCAGAAAGGAAAGATGGACACTGGGTATATTAGTATGTTTCCACCCACTCCCAGATTGCAGTGTCCTGGGTGCATAGGCAACTCCTCTCCTCATTGTCAGGTTGATGCTGATTGAGGTCAGGCAGTTTCAGCTCTGGGTGACTGTGTGTTGAGGATAAAGTCACATATTGCAAGGAAGAAAGGACTCAATGGTACCTAGTCCTCTGGATGCAGCCCCAGGTCCTGAATGGGAGAGGTGCTTCCTGGGAACGTGAAGAGACATCCTGATGCTTATTGAGATGCCCCAGAGGTCAATAACCACTTTCCTTGGATGTGAAGCCTGGCTCTGCTGCAGACACGTTCTCTCATAGAGGTGTCAATGAGACATGGATCTGGGACCCCCCTCCAAGACCACTGCATGGCTTCCTGAGGCTTTTAATCTTGTGGGAACTTGAGGGGATGTTGGTAAGTCATTGTAACAGATCAGAAGAGGATTGTTAGCCAGGGCAGAGGTGTGAGTGCTGGAAAGAGGTCACAGGAGGGTAGAAGATGCAAGATTGGTGGACTGAGTGATGGGAGACAACCACGCTCCCATTGTGTCAGATGCACGCTCCCCTGGGCTACCGTTTCTAAATGTGGATCTGGGAAGACAAGTACCACTTGCTCAGTTACCACAGGTTCCACAGCTCCAACCCAGAGTGGCTCTTCCTGTTCATGCTGTTTATCAAGAGCCTTTTCCGCTCTGGCAAAAGTGAGCGAGTGAGAAGGCAGCCTTATGCAGTTTGTCAAAATGATTGATACTGCCCAGCCAGAGGTACAGGGCAAAGGATGCTTGCACAGCAGATGGGGGAGAAAGAATGATCTGTAATATGGAGCGAGACATGCAGTTTCAGAAGATCTATTTTCTTCTCAAGCAGAAGGATGGGCAGCACCACTGGATAGCTAGGGTGTCTGTCTCTCTGCGTATGTCTTTCTTCCTCTCATCCTCCTTCCCCACTCTCCCAACATCGTTTAGACTTTGCTTTCCTCATTCTCATTCTAGACTTCCATCAGAAGACAGCAGAGCTACAAGGAAGCCTTGACTCGTCTCTCAGACCAGGGTCCTTCCTGCCAGCCCATCTTATAGGTGGGTATGTTAGCCTCTGGTTAGGAGCCCTGAGCAGGTCCTGTGGTCCTCATCTCACCTGTAGAATGGAGATGTCCTCTGTTTCATCTCACCACTGAAAAGTATTTGGGATTTCTGCCCCCATTGCTTTCTGTGCGTTATAGTTTTAGAGAGGAAATATCTGACTGTCTGAGAGAAGTCAAGGGCATAGTCTATACACCTGTGACTTAGTGACTTTGTTCCTTTCTTTATGGACCACTTTGCAAACCAAATTCTCTGGTTCAGTGTCCCTATTGGTGTACAGGGGGATGTCAAATTGCTTTGTTGGTCAGATGCCTACAGTTAAGACGTTCGGGGTGGGGTGGGGGAATACATCAGCATTGAAGTCCCACACACCATCTCTCCAGGCAACCTCAGTGTTAATTTATCTCAAGAAGTGAGATTAAGTGTTGTACACAGCAGAGCCGTGGGTACAGACAAAGCAGCTGCCACAGTGTCATTTGCGACAGAAGAGAAACCACTAAGAGCAATACTGAAATATCAAGTTGTTTGAAAATAAACTAAAATGTTAAACTACTTGATAATAGATTGTAGCACTGTGAGGGTTTCCTAATATGACGGAAAATACTTCAAAGCCCATGTAATAAATGAGCAGGTGAATTAAGCCCGATGTGAACATTACAAACAAGATAGACGTGAACCGAGTGAGATAGATGCCTACAGTGGATGAGAGACTTGCGGAACAATGTATGTAGTTTGTTCTTGTTTTGGAACCGAGACCATGTATCTCTGCCCCTCCTTTCAGGGTCTGTGTCTGAGTCAAATGCACCGAAGCTGTCAGTAACGTCGCAGAGGAGGTTCTTGGGGCTAACTTCTGGAGAACGGTATTAATTGGCTAGCTCTCCAATTTATCCTTTTCATCCGATGAAATGCGTGAGACAAATTTACATGAGAACAAGCACGCGCTGCATCCTGGTCCTAATGACTGCCTAATACATCATTATGTGCAGTTTTCATTACTTGTGCTGATACCTTGGTTACGGGCCATTTTTCACAATTACAGATAGTGCTGAGATGAACATCCCGTGCGTATGTCTCTGTCTGCTGGTGCTGTATTACTAGGTACTAGTGAATTGAGAAGTTTTTCATGCTTATACACTTGACATTTTGCTTCTTGATTAATTTTGAATCCCGAGCCTGCTCCGTCACTTAACCTGCTGTGGGCTGGTGGCTCAAATAACTTCTGATACGATCTCTTCTGAAAATAGGAGCCCATCCTGAGGGGTCTGAGAGGAAAGCGGGTAAAATCTAAGTTCACAGAGGGTTGAGTATGAATCTGCCAAGAACAGGAAGACCCAAGTAGGAGGAGCCCTGATGCACGGGGCCCTGAGCCTCTCAGAAGAGTCTGCGGTAGGATGTAAACTGTCCGGCGGGCAGACAGGGTGAGAGGTGCCATGTGCTCTTTTTACCAGCTAAAGAGACACCACACCCTTCTCGTTATGACAAGAGGCCCTCGATAACCACAGCAATCACATCCTAAAGTGGGTGTGGCTCTCCCACTCAGGAAACAGAGGAGGCCAGGTTCCACAGCCAGCAGGCACAGGAGCTGGGCTGATGGAAACTGCATCACGATTAGATGGTCTATGTGTAGAGGCCTCAGAAGCATCAGTCTCTAGGTTGTTGGGTCCAGGGGCAGCATAGGGCTATGGCTGCCTGCTAACATGGCTGGCTGAAGCCCACTTTCCACCTTGTGGCAAAGGCCTTTTTGCTGTGTTATAGGCTGGGTGGCTCAGGGGTCCTATGGATGTGGTTCTTTCCATGTCCCTCCTACTCTAGAGCTCTACGGGTCTTCTCTATAGAGCCTAGCTGGGCATTGTTTGGTATGAACCTCACCCGTCCAACTGATTGATGGCTTCTGTGTGTCATAGTTCTAACCCAAGGCAGTCAGTATGGGCTCTTGTGGATTTTTGCGTGTGAATGGGAGGTTTCAGATGACTTAAACAAAAGGAAGCATGCATTGTAAGGGATGGTGATTCTAGGAGGCCTGATACATATACATATACATATATATATATATATATATATGTATGTATAACAGTCATCTTTGTATGTTCTCATTTCAGAGAAAGGAGATCAGGTGGTATGAATGCCGCTGACAATGGGAGGTGGGAAGGACAGGGGAGGGTAATCCTGGTCAGACCTGACTGGCAGAGGAACCCTGAGACAGTGTGTGATACACCAGAGAGAATGTGCTTGGTACTTTGGAGGAGGGGCATGATAGGAACACATTAGCTGGAAAGGGCTTCTGGGAAAATCAGGAATTCTATGCATGGGATGACTTGTGTTTTGGTTGTCTGGTGAAGGGAACTTTAAAAATTCTTCAAATAACTTTTTATTTTAAATACTAACTGTAGTTTCTTCTCCCTCTTCCCTTCCCATTTCCCCCTTCCCATTCATTCCTGTCTTCATTCAGAAAGGGCAGGACTCCCATGGGCTTGAACAAAGCATGGGACATCAAGTTGAGGTAGAACCAAGCTCCTCCCCTTGCATCAAGGCTGAGTGAGGTAATCCAGCATGGGGAACAGGTTCCCAAAAGTCAGCCAAGCACCAGGGACAGGTCCTGATCTGTGAGGAACCTTCAAAGAGACCAAACTGCACATCTGTCACACACATGTTGGAGGGCCTAGGTTGGTCCCATGTAGGCTCCCTCTTCCAGCAATGCTGAGTCCTGATTACATGTCTGGATCACTCCATGGAGGCTTGTCCAGCATCTCCATGAGTAATCTTTCCACTTCCTCGTAGAATGAGATGGGAGTATTCCAAATGAAACAGTAAAGTCTATTATCCCATCAAAGCAAAAACAAAAAAATGACTTTCAGCTTCCTGTTTAAAATGCTTATTAGTTTCTCTTCCCCATACCTTCTTTGAACAAAGTGGTGAATGAGACCCCATGTAGCACCAGCCCTGGGTGCGGGTACATGAGACTCCATGCCCTAGGTAACTGATCATTTAGATTATGAGAGCCTGAATTCCAGGAGCAAAGAGGCTTAAGCACCTGGCTTTGTTTTGCTAGGCACAAAGAGTTACTTCAAACCACCATGCAAAATCTTACGGGAGCAGATAAATGGATTCCAAGCAAAAGTAACATTTTGTGAGCAATTTTCTCTGCTCTTACAGTGAAAAACTGTAGGAAAGAGGAAGCCATCATCATAAAGCAATGGGGTAATGCATTTCTGAAGGTTTGGGTTTTTTTAAAGCCATCATAGGGCTGGAGAGGGCTCAGAGGTTAATAGCACTTAATGTTGCTGCAGAGGACCCACACTGAGTAGGCTCACAACCACTAATAACCCCAGTGGATCCAATGCTCTTCCCTAGGCTCCTCAGGTACCTGCATGGATGTGGTGCACATATATACTCAGGCTCACAAACACACAAAATCAAATCTTGAAGTCCTCTATACAGTGTCCATTGTTCAAAAGCAGAGCAATCATTTGTAAAATGTCCAATAGAAAGCTCACCAGGAAACCCAGGGGTTGGGGGGGGGGAGAACCACACTGAGTGGGAGGCTGTATAATTAGCCCTTTCCCAATTCCAGTTGTACAGTGGCCTGGATGAACATGGCTAAGCTCTATAAATTGGGTTTTCAAATTTACCTTTGACACTTATCGATTATATGTTAGGGCATGTATGGGGCTGTGTGTTTATGTATAAAAGTCAGAGGGCAACTTGAAGGAGTCAGTTCTCCTACCATGTGGGTTCTGTGGAGAAACTCAGGTTGTGTGTTCACACGTGTGTTTCACTTCATGTGTCGTTTGTCTTTTTCTTCAGTAAGATTTCCAGACTCCAAAGAATAGGAGCTGCTCCCCACTGACTGACTGGAGCCCCAGAAAGAGTTTCTATTGACAGGTGGGGTTATACCCTCCTAAGATTTCATGTTGCTTCCACCAGTTCATCTTGTTTTAAGTCTCACTGCTTTTAAAAAATTTACCTTTATCACTAACATGCCATTCTTCATTCACTTTGGAAGATCCTGCTACAGTTGATAACGCATTACATTTGGAATTCTTCACTCTTAAAGCATCCTTGCCTAGCTAGGCATGGTGACAACATGCCTTTAATCCCAACACTTGGGAAGCAGAGGCAGGCAAATCTGAGTTTAAAGACAGTCTGGTCTACAGGGTGAGTTCCAGGACAGTCGTGACTGTTACAGAGAAACCCTGTCAAAATCTTTACTGTTTTGTTGTGGAATTTTCTAATGTAAGCAGATGGACTAAGGGACAAGGTGCCAACACTCAGCATCAGCAATCATTGAAGTTAATCTCATCTTCCTTTCATTTGGTAGTAGGGGAAGAGAGGTATATACAAAATTCAAGGCAGTGTTTCTCCAGCACACAGTCAACTGCTTTGAGCTTAGAAAAGGCTGATTTAGTAATCGCACATTTATTAGAAGTTATAGCCATCATGGGTATACCTGCACAAATAAAGGCAGATAATGTTCCAGCATATTTGTCTAAGAAAATGAAACTGTTTTGCTTATTATAATATAAAGCACATTACAGGTATACCAAACAATCATACTGACCAGGCAGTTATAGAAAGATCAAATCAAACCATAAAGGATATGTTAAACAGAAAGGGATGGAAAATATTCCCAGAGATAGATTACATAATGCTTTATTAAACTTGAATTTTCTTAAAGCTAATGGGAAAGAAATAACAGCAGCAAAGAGACATTGGATAATAGAAAAGTCTTCTGAATTAAATCAGCCAGTGTATTTCAAGGATATGTTGACCTCACAATGGAAACCAGGAAATGTGCTACATTGGGGAAGGGGTTTTGCTCTTGTTTCCACGGAAGAAAAGTTATGGATACCATCAAAATTAAGATTCGGTTTGAAGGCTCTCTGCTCGTCCCTGTTCTAGAGACAGCCGCTTCTTTTCGTTCAGTGCCAACCTCTTTCCAGAGACACGATGGTGAAGGTCGGAGTGAACAGATTTGGCCGTATTGGACGCCTGGTTACCAGGGCTGCCTTCACTTCTGGCAAAGTGGACGTTGTTGCCATCAACGACCCTTTCATCGACCTCAACTACATGGTCTACATGTTCCAGTATGACTCCACCCATGGCAAGTTCAAAGGCACAGTTAAGGCTGAGAATGGGAAGCTTGTCATCAACGGGAAGGCCATCACCATCTTCCAGGAGCGAGATCCCGCCAACATCAAATGGGGGGATGCCGGCGCCGAGTATGTTGTGGAGTCGACTGGTGTCTTCACCACCATGGAGAAGGCTGGGGCCCACTTGAAGGGTGGGGCCAAGAGGGTCATCATCTCCGCCCCTTCTGCTGAAGCCCCCATGTTTGTGATGGGTGTGAACCATAACAAGTATGACAATTCCCTCAAGATTGTCAACAATGCTTCCTGCACCACCAACTGCTTAGCCCCCTTGGCCAAGGTCATCCTTGACAACTTTGGCATTGTGGAAGGACTCATGACCACAGTTCATGCCATCACGACCCCCCAGAAGACTGTGGATGGCCCCTCTGGGAAGCTGTGGTGAGACGGCCGTGGCGCTGCCCAGATCATCATCCCTGCGTCCACTGGCACTGCCAAGGCTGTGGGCAAAGTCATCCCAGAGCTAAACGGGAAGCTCACGGGCATGGCCTTCCGCGTTCCTACCCACAATGTGTCCGTCGTGAATCGGACATGCTGCCTGGAGAAAGCTGCCAAGTATGACGACATCAAGAAGGTGGTGAAGCAGGCATCCGAGGGCCCACTAAAGGGCATCCTGGGCTACACTGAGGACCAGGTCGTCTCCTGTGACTTTAACAGTGACTTTCACTCTTCCACCTTTGATGCTGGGGCTGGCATTGCTTTCAATGACAACTTTGTAAAGCTCATTTCCTGGTACGACAATGAATTCGGGTACAGCAACAGAGTGGTGGACCACATGGCCTACATGGCCTCCAAGGAGTAAGAAGCCCGCCCTGGACCACCCATCCCAGCAAGGACACAGCAAGAGAAAGGTCCTCGACTGCTGAGCAGTCCCTGTCCTAACTAACCCTTGACACTGAGCATCTCCCTCACAGTTTCCATCCCAGACCCCCAGAATAGCAGGAGGGGGCTTAGGGAGCCCTACTCTCTTGAATACCATCAATAAAGTTCATTGCACCCCTCTAAAAAAAAAGATTCGGTTTGAAAAAGAAGTCTCTTGAGAAAGAAATGATGGCTCATCCACAGAGGTGACAACCAATCAGGTGGTAAGGAAAGCATATAGGGTTGGGGCAAGGTTCTATTTTTTTGTTTGCAGGAAAATATATTCATCTTTAGGAAGTCAAGAGACTCTGAATATCTAGATGCCTAAAGAGGAAAAGATAATTATCCAGATAGGATTACCAGGCAAAGAGAATTATCACTTATGAGGACAGGTCATCTGAGGGTAAGAATCTCTGGATATTAAAATAGTCATTACTCTTAAAAATTAAAGCTGGCTTTGGAGTTGGACAACAGCTCTGTCCTCCTCTAAATCCAGGCATGTTAAAAAAAATTCAGAGTTTCTGTCTCGTGTCAGGAGCTGTCTGGTATGGGACAGAAAGAATTTTAGAAAATTTTCTTCATACCTATTTTTAGTCTCATACCTTTCATTGAATATATCTGTATAAACAATGTTTAAGTTTTCCACAGTGAACAATGACTTTTCCTGCAGTAATCTTTGAGGTTTCCAGGAAGAAGATGGAGCCCCACAACAATGACTCCACCTGGTTGATATGATGCTGTGATGCTGATAGCACTACTATAAGACCTGTTTTGGGTACCAGCTGCTCAACATGGTTACAACTTGGTTAGATGAAATGGTGTACTGCATTTTACAATGTTCTGCCCAGACTTCAAATAGGAACCTCAGAAAAAATCCTATCAAGTACTCAGACTATTTGCAATTATACCAGACAGTAATCTTGAAACTTAATCATTTTATCTTCATAGCAAGATCACCACCCCCATGACAGCTGGAAGCAATTCTAGAAGATGACGTTCCCTCTCCCAACAAAGTTTGTTTTCAGGGTCAGGGACATCAATTAGGGGTTGATTATAATTGGTATAGGGTTGGCGGTTGGGGGAAATTATGTAGGCTTAGGGATCGCTTTGGAAAAATGGAAATTGGATGGGATAAGATTAATGTGAGCTTACACTAATAGTGAGTACTAGGGTGAATATTGTGAGCTTTTATAGGTAATTTATATTGGTATAGTTTCTAGTATATTGATACAAACTTAAATTATATTGAATATGTTCCTATTTTCATCTACATTATTTGTATATGCAGGCAGTTATTTTGTCATATTGTATACCTGCATGCTTCTATCTCTGATTAAGACATTTTGTATATTGATACAACTTTAGGACATATTTATCACGCAATATACATTTCTACCTCTGATCAAGATACTATACATTGTTTACATTGAGGTCATTGTCCTCATGTGTTGCACAGCTGTTTAAAGATTGTTTAGTATTCTAATATGAAGTCTTAGTCTTATATAGGTATTAAGAATTATAAGTCAATAGTTATCTATGGTTGTTATACTTAGTTAGGTTCTTTAGACATAGATTGTAGTCATCTATGGTTGTCATACTTAGACTAATTAGGTTCTTTAGATACATAGATTGTATTCTGTAGTGAGGAGGCGAGCAGGCCTGCTTTTCGTCCCACCCAGCTCCTGCACAGCTAGCTTTACACCCAAAATAACACAAATTGTATTCTTTTAAACACTGCCTGGCCCATTAGCTCTAGCCTCTTACTGGCTAATTCTCACATTTTGATTAACCCATTTTATTAATGCGTGTAGCACCACGAGGTGGTGGCTTACCGGGAAGAGTCTAGCCTACGTCCATCTTGGGTCAGAGCTTCATTGCATCTGCCTTGGAGAAGAGAGGCATGATGTCTGCTTCACTGCCTTCTTCCTCCCAGCATTCTGTTCTGTCTTCCCCACCTATGTTCTGACCTATCAGGCCAAGAAGTTTTCTTTATTAACCAATGAAAGAGATGACCCTCCCCCATCATTTCCCCTTTCTGTTTAAACAAAAAAAGGCTTTCATTTTAACATAGTAAAATTACATATAACAAAATAGTTAAGAATTACAATTACAATATTTAGATCTATTTTATCTTTTACCATAACAAAGGAAAACTATAACTATAACTAACCATTCTTCAACTCCATCAAAGACTCCAAAAGGATATAATATTACCTATGTAAATGAGAAGCAACTTCCAAAACTCTAGAAATGACACATCTCGCTGCCTGTACAGTCACCCAAAGTTCCTCTGTACGTTGGGGCATCCATCTTTGGCCTACAGGCCCATAGTATCCAGCAGACATTTCCATGAAGCAGTAAATTCCAAAGACAGTTCAGTCACTTTCTGCTGTGTCCTGCAGAATGTCTCACAGACTCTTTCGTGAATCAGAAACCCCAAAAGACCATCTCACCTTTAGGCAAGTTCAGCAGTCCTCTCTTCTGAGGGTTCTCTGTCCAGTTTATACAACAGTCCAGGCAAGAGCAGTTTCCTGCCCAAATGGCTAACAACTCCATAAGGAGCCTCTTTCAATACCAATCTTCCTCTTGAAGTAGATTGGCACTGCCAGGAGCAGACATGTCTCATCATGAAAAACCCTAAATTATTAAAACATTAAATGCCATATTCTGTAGCCTTTGAAAGATATGAAGAATGCCTATCTGAAATATACCTATGCACATCTAGAAAGTCTAACATGACTACATACTTGACTATTATCGGTGATTATCCATTAACAACCTATATTTCCTATTATATATTACGTTTTTAAGTGAACTATACAATCACAATACCTTAATCAATATCAGAAATATATATACATATAATAAAATTGACCTTAAATTTAAATCTCTAAAGCAAAATCCTCATCAATATAAATTATTCATATCTATATCATATCCCCCTTTAACTGTAAAAAAAACATTTATAAACAATATTTGGGAATATGGATGCAGTTATTTCTCTCCAAACTGCTTCGTGCTGAATGGGGGCGCTGTTGTTCCAAGTCTTTCATGGTATAACCTGGTTGCTAGATTCATCTTGGTCAGCAGTTGAGTGAAGTAATTTTTTAAGGTTGTTCACAGCAACCTTTCAGGAGGGCGTGGTCTATCATACGATATGGGATAGAAGCAATCCACAGGGTCTCATCCTCTGAAAACAAAAGAACTTTTCCAAAACATCATAATCTTAGATCAAATTTTGAAGTCAAGGTATTTTCAAAATATTTATGTTTGATTAGTTCAGCAGCATTTATAAACAAATATCTTTTAGCAGCTGTTGCTCCTTCCTCAGCATTCAAACAATTCAAAGAGCACAATAGCATACTGTATCAAGATTCTCTGTATTTTCCATCTTTATGTGGCTTTACTTAACCTCTATTTCTTTTATTTTCACTTTTACTTTTTGAGACAGGTTCTCTGTATATCTTTGTCCTGGAATAACTCTGTAGACCAGGTTGTCCTTGAACTCACAGAAATCTGTCTCTGCCTCCCAGGCATAGGGATTAAAAAAAAAGTGTGTCCTGCCACACCTTAAAGTCACGAGGTCAATCTCCCTCTGCCTCCCAAGTGCTGGGATTAAAGGTGTGTACTACCACACCCAACTACTCCTTTTTTACTTTTAAGAACTTTAACCTTTAGCCTGCATATATTTTTAACACACTGTAAACCAGTTAGAGGTTTTCTTTATCTTTGAATCTATACTGTATTTCTTTTTCTGACCACATGAGCTTTTAATTTACTAAGGAATGTGGGTAGGATTAAAGCCATGGCTTTGACGGCTGAATCCAGCCCCTTCCTTAGCATTCTGTGATTTCAGCCTCTTGGCTGAGTTACCTGCTGGAACTATGCTTATTGCCACAACTCTATGGTGTTTCAAGGTCTCTGCCAGCAAGCAAGCTGCAGCATTATGTCCACAGACAACATTCAAGTCCTTTGTAGCCAGCCCTCCTGCCTCAAAAAGAGTCAGACTATGCACTGGCAGGGCAGCCCAGAAAGCTGGCATTGTAAAATGGCTTTTTTCCGGATACCACTGAAAACCAAAAAAACATGCATTCAGCTTTTCATAAACACCATTTAAGTGTTTTGTGGCAGGACCTCTTAAAAGAGCTGCAAGGTTTTGCAGCTAAAGCTGAGTCAGGAAGCCTCTTAGATGAGAGCACTTGCTTGCCTCTAGCAAGCAGAGCAGACCCGAGAAATTGCTGCTACCAAGAAAACATGCTTTATTCTATTCTTTCCCAAGCTTTCTCAGGCTTTCTGTGGATTCAGTTATCCACGTCTGGGTGCCATTTGTAGTGATGTGGCTAGCAGGCCTGCTTTTTGTCCCACCCAGCTCCCGCACAGCTAGCTTTATACACGAAACACAGAAATTGTATTCATTTAATCACTGCCTGGGCCCATTAGTTTCAGTCTCTGTATTCTGCATAGATAGGTAATCTTCAACCACTTCAAAGATCTGTAGAATATGGCAATTAAATAACTTAGGGCTCTGTTGACATGAGACATGATTGTTCCTGGCAGCACTGATCTATGTCCTAGAAAATGTTGAGCATGGAAGACATTCCACTTGGAGATTGTTTTCTTCTTGGTAAAACTGGCCTTTTGGCAAGGAATTGCCCAAGCATTAACTACTGACAAAATGCACAATGTCCAAACAGGACAACCAGGATACAAAAAGGACAGTCAAGTCTTGCCAAGACAGGGTCAAGACAGTTTTGAAAAATTTCCTGCCTCTGAAAATGGTCTGTCAGTTACTCCAGGTCTTAGCCAAAGTTGGTTGCTCCAATATTGCAAATGAGACTTTGGGTGTTTGCCCAGGTAGCCAGTTATCTGTCATTTGTTGCATTTTGCAAGTTCCCTGATTGCACTTCCTGCTTACTCAAGTAATATTTCCCTTCTCAGGTCTTCAATGGGGTTGAATACTAGATGGTAAGTTACTTTCCTCTCATGACTTGGCCAAGTTATTTGTGATACAAGACTTAAACTCCTTAAGATAATTATTGAAACATTTATCACATTTCTTGCTGATAGTGTTTATGCTGGTTGTAATTTTTTACACCTGATATTTGTTCTCATTGTATATAATTTGTATTAGGCTTAGAACTCTTAAAAGGGGGAGGGGTGCTGTAGGAAATTTTGCAACCAGTAGCCTTTAAGTTATACACCCATTTGGGCATGGCCTCTTATACTATTTATGCCGATGTAAAGCACATGTCTTGCCTCTTTCAGCTGCGGGATTTGGTTGCTGTTCCCCCATTCCAGCAGAAGATTGTGATCTGTAAATCTACCCCTAAATAAATAACCCTTTACTATACTCAATTCTGAGCTAGCATGGGATTTCTTTTTAGCGTCCATCTTTACCCACCATTCTGTCCTCAACATACCACTGCTCCTTGGGCAGTGTCAGAGCCCACTTTGGAAGGAATCAGCAATGGGTACCTGGCAGATTAAAAGAAATGAAGACAGAAACAAAGGATAGAGCTGGAGATGGAAGGTAAATACCAAATAGCTCTGGGTTTCTTTCTCAGCCAGCATATATACTAATCACAGGCCAAAGTCAGAACAAAGGACAACACAGTCAGCAAGCTGCCTTCCTGAACTGTCGTTGAGAGGAAGCTCAAACAGAAGCATTATCTCAATACAAGAATTCAACTAGTAGCAAGCACCTACCAATCACTAAGGAGGAGTGCCTCTGGCTGGCATACACCATTCCAAATCTTAATGTGTTCTCATGGGCCAAAATGCTCTTCCATGGTGAAGAGCTTAATCAGAATTTTCTCACAGCCCTCAAGGATATTTGGAGCAAGCAGGGCAACAAATCTTGAACTCAAATGACTTAAGTCACTAGTGAGCCCAGATGGAAGCTGAGTCATGTGGGCGACCACACTCCAGCAACAGGCTGTCCCAACCGCCTGACTCTTGCACCCACTTTTACCCTTCCTGTTACTCATAGCACTGCTATGGGACCCCACCTTATCCAAACCAATCCAGCTACAGTTTTCCCCTTGTGAGAGATAGCCAGAGTGGACCGGTTAAGGTACATGATCCCTTTCTCACTGTCAGAACTCTCAAATAGAAAAAAACTGGGTACTTATACATCTAACTACCACTTTCATAAAGGAATTCCAATTTATTAGCCAATCTTACAGCCTCGCCTTTCATCATATGTATGTGATCTTAGTTTACAACCTACACCTTGAGGAGCATAGGCAAGTTTGTGAACAGGCTAGAGCCCATGTAGACAAGGGTCAAACTAACACATCACATCCAGTCAGGGCCAAGGTGGTCCCAGACTGTGACCCCCAATGAGATTATAATACCTCAGGGGACACTCGAGATCAATTTACAACCTGCCTCCTGGCGGTCTCTGTAAGGCTATCCTTAAGCCAGTAAACTATGAAAAACTTCACAAAATGGTTAGGACAGACAGGAAAATACATCTCAGTTCCTAGAATGCCCCACTAAGACCCTCTTACAATATGCTAACCCTGAAAATCCAGAGGGATTTTCTTACAACCTATTGTTTCCTAGTATTAGGGCCAAGCTTTAGTATTTGGCAAGAAGGCCCCTAAACCCATAGGCAGAAGTCCTAGCACTGGCCTTCAAGGTGTACCATGGAAGATGAAAAAGCCTGTAAGCAAAAATGTCAAATGTTGGCCAGGATCATCTGACTGGCCTTGGTGACTGCCCTGGTGCTTGAGGATGACTTGGGTTCCTGCTTCAAATGTAGTCAGGAAGGTCACTAGGTCCAGGCTTGCCCTAACCCATGTTCAAAGTGTCATCAAGAGGGACACTGGTCAGTTGGTTGTTCCTAAGAACCTTGTGTCATAGGGACATCTAACAAAGATCACCCTCCACCCAACCTTCTAGGCCTGGCCATAAATGATCGAAGGGATCCAGGCTCTCGACTCAACCAATGACATCTCTGACAGGGAAGCCTAGGTAGACATCATGGCATCAGGGCAATCCATCTTTGTTCTCCTGGACATGGGTACCACATACTCGGTCCTGGGAGAATTTTGAGGACCTACCTCTCTCCTTGTCTTCCTATTGCCAGGATGAAGGGTCTAAAAAGAATGAAAATATAGAAATAGAAATACAGACACCAAAAATTAGAATGAAGCTTAGGATATAGGAAGGAAGACAAAGCTATAAACCTAAGCAAACTACCAACAGCTTTCTCAGCAGATCAAGATCATTCACAGTGAGCTATTTTCTCAGCTACTTAAGAAGCTTCTATCAGCTTAGGGCATTTCATTTTACAACTAGCTGCTCTATTTTTAAGGCTGGAGCTTCTCTGTAAACTGAGAGTAGTTTCCTGGCCATTTTTGATTAACAGATGAGCCAAGTTAACCTTTAGGAAACAGATATGTGATCTCTGGGTTAGCCATTCCCTGCTATAGGAAACTGGCAGCATCAAAGGGGCAGCACAGGACTTCAGTCAACACTACCTAGAAGTACCAACGAAGACATAGATTTAAGCACAAACCTTAGTTTTGCTAAAAAAAAAAAAATGAAGATTGTAAAGTAAGGCAATCTGTATTTGAGTTTTACCTCCAGATTGTAAAAATACCTTTATTCAAACCTTATGCTTGGTACTCATTTATAAGAAGGAGACCTTGAGGACCCATTTTTACCACAGTGTCAAAAGCCCGAACTCTGTGGTTTCACCTAGCTGGGAAGCTTCTGTGTCCCAGGGTGTTTCATTTTTAAGTTTGATTCTGGTTTTCCTGAAATGTGGTTTATGGAATAAAGTTTGCTTCTGGTTTATTAGACTTTGGGAGATTGTCCCCATTTTTGCTAAGACAGAAAGGCAACCCACTGACTGGGAGAAGATCTTTGTTGAGGATTTTTGCGTCGATGTTCATGAGTGAGATTGGCCTATAATTCTCTTTCTTGGTTGAGTCTTTGTGCGGTTTTGGTATCAGAGTAACTGTAGCTTCATAAAAGGAATTTGGCAATGACTCTTCTGTTTCTATATTGTGAAATACATTGAGTATAGGTATTAGGTCTTCTTGGAAGTTCTGGTAGAATTCCTGGGCTTTTTTTTGGTAGGGAGGTTTTTGATAACCACTTCTAATTCTTCGCGACTAACAGGTCTATTTAGATTGTTCACCTGGTCCTGGTTTAACTTTGGTATATGATATTTATCTTAAAAAGTGTCCATTTCTTTTACATTTTCTAGTTTTGTGGCATACAGGCTTTTGTAGTAAGATCTAATGATTCTCTGAATTTCCTCTGTCTGTGGTTATGTCCCCCTTTTCATTTCTGATCTTATTAATTTGCAAATTCTCTCTCTGCCGTTTGATTAGTTTGGATAGGGGTTTAATCAATCTTGTTGATTTTCTCCAGGAACCAGCTTTTTGTTTCATTGATTCTTTGGATTGTTTTCTGTGTTTCTATTTTGTTGATTTCAGCCCTCAGTTTGATTATTTCCAGTCTTCTACTCCTCCTAGGTGAGTCTGCTTTTTTTTTTTTCTAGAGCTTTCAGGTGGGCTGTTAAGTCTCCAATGTGTGCTTTCTCTTTTTTAAGTGGGCACTTAGTGCTATGAATTTTCCTCTTAGGACTGCTTTCATAGTGTCCCATAAGTTTGAGTATGTTGTTTCTTTATTTTCATTGAATTCCAGGAAGACTTTAATTTCTTTATTTCTTCCTTAATCCAGGTATGGTTCAGTAGTTGACTGTTCAGTTTCCGTGAATTTGTAGGCTTTCTGGGGGTAGCCTTGTTGTTGAATTCTAACTTTAATCCATGGTGATCTGATAAGAAACATCTTTGTTGGCTTTTATGGGGACCCACGTATTTGGGCATAACAATTTCACACTTTCCAATCATGCCTACCCCTCAAGATCTTGAATCTTCCTCAACTCAACACTGACCACTCCCCACTAATTCTTGTATTGAAACCCTAGAAGGATTACTTGCCCAATCCTTCACACATACAGGAGGGTGCATGGCCTCAGGCTATATATACCTGGTACACAGATGGCTTTTTATATGAGGGGACCCAAAATGCAGGTCATGTCACAGTGTCAGAAACTGGGGTGGTGGAAGCACAGGCTTTCCCTGCCCTAACTACCAACAGACTGAATAGATCTCATCTGTGCCTTCCAATTGGCACAAGGACAGCCCCTAAATGTTTACACAGACTCCAAATATCCTTCTTCTTTCCTACCCATCAGGCAAGGAGTTCCCTCCCGGGACTGACTGGCTCTAATTCTTCATACACAGCAACTCCAATAGAACCCTGATCCCTTAAACTTCAGAGGACATCGAGATCAACTGCCTTGTCTCTAAAAGAATAAGGCTTCACCCTACAACCATGCTCTGATGGATTGGGAACCCCACAAACTTTCCTTTCTCATCCCTCTCCCTCCCCATGTTTACTAATCACACCCTGCTTCAGCAATTTACTCTGTATATCCTCAATAACATTTCAAACTTCAAACTAAATAGCTATTGCAGGCCTACCAACTGTTAGCCACAGAGCTGGAAGCACAAAGACCATCAAACATGCCTGGTAGGGGGCGGGGAGTAAAGGACAAAACCCCAAAGACATTCACACTCCCAGACTCAAAATGAAGACTCAAAGAACAGGTTTCAATGAAATTCTTACTATTGGATGCCCTCAACAATCAACTACCTGTGTCTCCTGAGTGTTAAGGTGATGTCATGATGGGGGAAAAATGGGTGCTTTAAGGTCCGTTTATGTAAAGATAAAAAACTTAAAATTGGTGATAAGAGAAAGAGAGGAGGCATTTAAGAGAATGAAACATGTTCCACATTTCTCTCATTCTACTGCTGCATTAAGACTTCAGAAGTTGATAGTCTGAACATGAACTGGTAAAATCCTGATGAACCATTAACCTGGCAGAATGCTACGACTGTGAGTATCCCACCATTTCTGCAATTTAGACGACATATGGTGGGAATGCCAATGTGTCCAGAGCTCATCTTTTCAGACAAAAAAAAAAAATTTAAATTCTAGGAAGCCGACTTGAATTCACCTCAAACAGCATCTCGTCCAATCCTAGAGATGTCGGATATTCCAGAGCCTCGACAGTGAAGAACAACCAGATACCCCAGGACATGTCCAGTTCCCCAGTTTTCTCAGGTCCCCCAAATGTTCTGATGCCCCAGGCCAGTTAGAAGCAGTTTTGATAACTCGGCGCTTCCATCCCTATCCCACCTGTTATCCCCTCCAATTTCCCTACCTTTTTATAAGCAAAAATGGGAATGTTAGCATTTGAACATTATGCTATCCCGCCCCATCACCTGGCAAGATGCACCTAGCCAGCCCCAGACTCTTACAGCCATGCACACGCTTGAAAGCCCAGGGCCCTACATCATGTGCTACATAGCTGCATAAAACTATGAATGCACAAAGGGCTCCTTTTAAAGCAAACTCCACCTGACTCTCGCTCTCTTCTTCACTACTTTCCCAGTTGACAACCATTCCTCTATCAATAAACTTCCATGTGGGTTTGTTGTATGTGTGTAGCACAGGCTGGCTTCGAACTTGTGAACCTCCTGCCCCAGCCTCCTTCAACAAATACTCCCCATCATGGGACAGATGACTCAGCAGTTAAGAGCACCGCCTACTCTTCCAAAGGTCCCAAATTCAGTTCTCAGAAACCATGTAAAGGTTCACAACCATCTGTAGTAAGGATCTGATGCCCTCTTGATAAAGAGACCTGGTCAGTTGGCCTCATCCATGAAACCCAATATGGACAAGATCAATAGAAGCAGCATATACGGGCTGCCCATGCATGCTTCAAAGGGGCATTAATTTCAGATTTGTTGTTTATTGTGGATCATTCTCATTGCCACCATAGACTACAACATCACCCACTACTCTTACCATAATGGGCTACTAGAAAAATGCCTGGTGCGATCCCACCCAGCGTGCATTCAGAACCCTCCCCCTTTCTGCCTCCCTTCCCTCTTGGGGCTCTGGGGCCAGAATCCCAAGGGCAACCTAGCAGGTGGGAGCTCCTTGGTTTCAATAGCCTGCCTGCAGCAAGCAAGGTAGGTGCTTTGTTTACGAGCTACCCAACCAGCACAGAGATCTGATCTCAGCACTAGGAGAGCCATCATTGGGGGTGAGATTCAGACCGCGGCAGCAGCCTGGGACAGGGAACTCAAGAAGTTCCTCATCCTCCCTATACTTCCTGGGCTTCATGCTGGGCCTATACTCCCAGCATACTGCCTCTCTCTTCCTAACCCACCCAGCTTGCATCCAGAACCCTCCCCCCCCCCTTTGGGGCGCTGGGGCCAAATCCCAAGGGCAACCTAGCAGGCGGGAGCTCCTTTGTTTCAATGGCCTGCCTGCAGCAAGCAAGGTAGGTGCTTTAAGAGCTACCCAACCAGCACGGGAGATTTGATCTCTGCACCAGGAGAGACATCACTCGAGCACCAGGAGAGCCATCACTGGGAAGGTACATCAGTAGGCAAGGAGACCTGATCCTGTAAAAGAAGATCCATAGGGAAGCATTCAGAGGAAGAGATGGGCAGGTGCCAATGCAAGAATTCACCCAAAAATCTGAAAAACATGAAACCAGAACCCAGCGACCTCAAGAGGAGGACATGATCACCTTAATCAAAAAGTAGAAAAAATTGACTTTATGAAAGTGATTGACGCCCTTAAACAGCATGTAAAAAAAAAAGTGCCTGGTGCAAGAATGTGTCTGTTTGAAGATTGTTTGCTGAGCAGCATCTGAAATTGGGAGTCTCTGGATTCATCAGGAAGACCAACCCCCACAGCCTACCCTGAACGCCAGGATTCCACTACTCGCCTGCTCTCTCCAGATATCTTTCTAGTCACCATGAAAAGGCAATTCCATACTTGGCTATGCAAAGGACACCAGCTACCTTATAGAAGCATCACTGCTGTGAGATCAGAGGACAGAGCTAGCCACTACTTAACCACAGAGGTCAGGAGGTGGTGGCTCCTGCTTTTAGTCCCACACTTGGGCTGCAGAGAGCAGAAGCCATTAAGGCGGGGCCGATACAGGTCTTCAGCTCAGACTGAAGAAATAGAAAGGAAGCATCTGGCGATGGCCCCCAATTCTTTCATCTCCCAGGTTTTTACCCCAATATTTGACTCCTGTTTCTATTGATAAGGGTAATAAGGACCATGCTTCCCATTGCACCGTTCTCCTGTGGAAACTCCACGCACCAGGATCATTTCTCTCCCTGTCCTCTCTTCCTCTCACCTTCCCGTTATATGAAAGGATTTAAGACCTGTGCTTTGTCCAGATTTGTTTAAAACTTCTTAGGAAAGAAATATTAATTGCAACAAGACTTTAACTGACCATGCTTGTCTAGAGGTTTATTTTCATTTTTTAATTGAAACAAGTTTTTGCTGTGGAGACCAACCTGGCGTCCAATCTGCAATTCTCCACCATAACCTCCCTAGCACTGGGAGGACAGGATCTCCTAACCCAGGGCTCTCAATCTGTCTAGTGCTGTACACAAGTGAGTTTAGGAAAAGGTGGAGGGGACATTAAAAATTATGCTTACTAACTAAATCTTCCTGGCTCATGCCAAAGAAAAGGTGTCAACTATGCAACGTCCAGCAGTAAGAAGCCGAGTTCCACAAGAAAGCTAGCCATGAGTCACCAGGAATCCCTAGCCACTTGGCCTTCAAATTATCACACACTGGGGCATCCCTGAAAAACTTGCAAAAGTGACAGAGGACTTTTACATGTCAGTATAAATGTCTTTGAAGTCTTGATGCTGCCCTATGCTTCTGGGGGATGAAGATCAGGGCTCTGCCCGTCTGCACTATCCAAGAGATCTTGACTGTTTTTCAGCCTGAGCTCACTGAGGAGCTGGAACTGATCCATGGGCAGGGGGAGTGTCCACACTGGCACGTTTTGTTCTGTGCCTCGGCCACATGAAAAGTCTTTGCAAGCTCTGTCTGGTACACATCTGCAAGGACACCTTCGACATTAGTGACAGGACAGGAGAAAGTGAAGTATATCAGCAAGGTCATTTCTCCAAACTCAACTTCTGCAGAATCTGAGACCACTTGAAACAGGTACTCAGGTACCTGGTGACCTCCCTGGAAACTCTCCCCACCCCCACTCGCTGCCATTCCCCATTAGCTTAAAAAAAATCAGACCACGGGAGAAAACATGTCATTCGCTTCATGTCTCAAGTCTCTTTGGGTCCTACCAGAGAATGTAGCACACTCTGCAGTCCCTGGACCCCAAAGGGTTGGAGGATGAAAGATTCTCAGCTTACTGACCTCATACCTGCCCTCAGCCGGTGCTTTCCGCTCACCATGGTCAACCTCTATGATAGTAACTTTTCCGTGCCCACACTGAACCACCTTTTCCACCACACAGGCTCCTTGAGCCAGATGAATGTGGAGCAATACCCTGTTCTCTGCAATGCTACAATGATTTGGGTCCAATTGCCATAGAAAGATTTACCCATCACTGTTGTGAGCTCATGGTATACACAGAGCAATAAGGCAGCCTAAGAGGACCTTCTCTGCTAGAGTTATCTGCAATAAATGTGGTGGGCACTGTGTCTATGACCTTAGCAGGGAGACCAACTCCCACCAGCCTACCCTGAACCCTAGGATTCCACCTGCTCTCTAAGTATCTTTTTCTAGATTGAATATCCAAGTATGGAATTGCCTTATGCTAAGGACACCAACTACTTTAGAAGCATCACTGCTGTGAGATCAGAGATCAGAGCTAGCCACTACTTATCCATAGAGGTCAGGAGGTGGTGGCTCTTGCCTATAGTCCCACACTTGGGAGGCAGAGAGCAGAAGCTATAAGGCATGGCAGAAAGATCCACAATTCCTCAGACTGAAGAACTAGAGAAAGGAACCAACTGGTGATGGCTCCTGATTTTTTTTTTTTGCTCCTGATTTTTCATCTCCAGGTTTTTACCCTGATATCTTACTCCTTGTTTTTATTAAGAGTAATAGGATCATGCTTCCCATCAGCAGTCTCCTGTGTAAACTCAATGCTCCAAAATCACCCTCTCTTTCCCTCCTCTTTTTCTCTGACCTTCCTGTTATATGGATAGATGAGACAAGACCTGTCTTTTCTCTGGATTGGTTTTTTTTTTTTGTTTAAAACTTCCAAGGAAAGATTAATAGCAACAAGACTAACTGATAATTAAAACTTTATGCGAGCATGGTCAGTTTATTTAGTGAAGCAAGGTTTTGCTTCTGAGCCCACCCTGGCCTCTAATCTGCAATTACCCCACCATAACCTCCCTAGCATGGGGAGGGGACAGGTTCTCCTGACCCTGGTCTCTCAATCTGTCTAGTGTTGTACACGAGTTTAGAAAAATGGGAGGGGCCATTAAAAATTATGCTTACTAAACTAATCCTTCCCGGCTCATGTCATAGGTGTCAACTATGGAACGTCCAGCACTGAGAAGGTGAGTCCCACAAGAAAAGCTTGTCAGAAGTCACCAGGAATCCCTAAGCCAACTGGGTTTCAAATTATCATGCACTTGAGCATCCCTGAAAAACTTTAAAAGCTGGGGGAGGGCTTTACATATCAGTATTAATGTCTGAAATCCTGCAACTGCCCTATGCTTCTAGGGTATGAAGATCAGGGCTCTGCCTGTCTGCACTATCCAAGTAATCTTGAATGTGTATTCCAGCTGGAGCTCACTGAGGAGCTGGAACTGGACATGTCGGGTACCTTTTGCTCCCTGCACTGGCCGCATGAGAAGCCTTTGCAAGCTCTGCCTGTTACACATGTGCAAGAAAACCTTCGACATGAGCAGCAGGACAGCTGACTGGAGAAGTGTGTCAAGCAAGGTCATTTCTCCAAACTCAACTCCTGCAGAATCTGTCCATGAAATGGCATCTCCTTTCTCAGAGACTACATGAAACAGGTACGCAGGTACCTGAATGACCTTGCTGGAGACTCTCCCCACCCCTACTCACTGCCATCCCTCAGGATGTGTCTTGATTTCCCCTGGTGTCATTCCCTATCAGGTAAAACTTCTGACCGTGGGAGGAATCATGTCATTAGCCTCATTTCTCAAGTCTCTTTGGGTCCTGTCAGGGAATGTAGCACACTCTGCGGTCCCCGGACTTGAAGGGTTGTAGGATGAAGGACTTTCAGCTCACTGACCTCATACCTGCCCTCATCCAGTACCTTTTGCTCACCAGCTTACCAAGCTCAACATCCATGATAGTAACTTCTCCATGGCTATGCTCTCCGACCTTCTCCAATACACTGCCAACTTGAGCCAGATCAGGGTTGACCAGTACTCTGCCCCTCTGCAGTGCTACGATGATTTGGGTAAGTCTCTCTATGGAGATGGAACCATCATTGTTGTGAGCTAATGAAGACACTCAGAGACATAAGGCAGACCAAGAGGATCTTCTCTGCTAGAGATATCTGCCATAATGTGGTGGATGCTGTGTGTATGACCTGGGGCCCCGACTTGGTCCTCACTGGCAGTAAATAAGGAACGTATCTTCTGGATTTGGATGCTCTTCCTCTGCGTCTTCCTCAGTCTTTCGCCTCCCTGCTAGGTTGAGGGTCTAGAAAGTCTCAGCAGGCTTCAAGAATCTACTGAATCACAGAACTGTTTGGTGTCTTTAGTTGTAATCCTACCAGTACTTTCTCATTTTTCTGTATAGTAAGGCAGCAGTAAAATAGTTCAGTTCCACAGGAAAGAAATCTTGGAGCCAAAATACCATATCTCCATGTCAAGGCTAGTACCACAAGCTCAGTTTTTGACCGAAGTGTGCTCCATCCCCACTCAACTCATTTTCTTCCCCACTGCAGCTTCACACAGAAGTAGGATTGGGCCTCCCCTTCCTAGCCGTATGAAAGGACCAGTTCTATCACTGGTGCATATATAAGCAAGACAATGCATCTGCCCAAAAGACTACACCCTGCCAAGGAAGAGGGTGGATCTTATGACCAAACCCCTTACTTGATTGAGCAAAGGAGGCCTGGCAGAGATTGCACTGTGGGGTTCTGTGCATATGAAACTAAGTGAAACAAAGCTGACGAAGGATTTTTCTGAGATCAGTGAGGGGAGGAGAGTAGTCAGTTACACCCAGGAAGGGTTCCGAAGCCCCCGGGGACTGAAATGCTTGCTGCATCTCTCTGTTGGGGTGGTTAGTTTCATGTGCACATCTTTACATTGCACAGGAAAATAGATTTTCATACTAAGTCATGGTGGGAAAGGAAGGCTGTAGTGTTTATCTCCTTAGCGCCTCTTCTCAGTGGATGTTATCAGTGGATGTTACAAAGCCAATGTAAGACTGGGTCCCTTTAACAAAGTGATGAGCTGATGGCATGCTCTCCAAAGAGCAACTGGGAAAGAAGGATACAGAATAGGGCCAGGACAAAGCTAAGATGCCTTTATCCACACTGATTTTCAGTCTGATCTCAGAGGCATTGGAAGATAAAGAGCATTACATGCCAGCCTCAGCTATGGAAACAGGCATGGGTTCATATTGCGGTATGAATGAGCCTTATGCTGTCGAGCATTTACCCCTCTAGAAAATGAAGCATGACCTCCAGCTCTTTCTGGAACAGATAGTTGTCAAAGGTACCACTCTATGAAAGTGGCAGAACTCTGGACATCTGGAGCATGAATGTCAGCTCTGTCAAGGGTCTGGATTGGGCAGTAACCACCTTTACTACCATCTCCAACATAGAACAATTTCAATAGCTGAGGGTTGTTGACATCTTTAGTTCAATAGCTAAGAAATTAACAAGAGCTATGTGGGATTTAACAGGTTACCTCAAAAGGGATGGGTATCCTGTACCTGTGTGTCCCAAGAGTGGTTATTTGGCAGCGTGGAGAATTCAGGAGAGCAAGCCTCATTCTGGAGGTTGGTATCCTTTCAGAGTCCCTTCTGTATCAGAGGTTGCTTCTGTCTCCTCCATCTCAGCCCCCTCTTTAGTGACATTTCATTGTGTTGTTGCTAATATTACACTATTTCCTCCTCCCTTCCCCTACCTTTTACCCTTCCTCTCATGCCCACCTGCACAGCTCCCTTCCATATCTTTAGTCTCTCCTTTAGCCATTATTACATAGCCATATACATGACCACTAGGGGCCCTACAAACAGACCAATGTGCATAACTGCCACCATCCACATGCAGGCTCCCTAGCCATCAGTCCAGAGTCTGGGCACTCCTGTTATCCAGGTCAGTGATCTCTGGGTTTCCCTATGATAATCTTGACCCTCCTTGCTCATACAATCCCTCCTCCTCTTCAACTGGACTTCCAGAACTTGGCCCAGTGCTTGGCTATGAATCGCTGCAGAGATGCTTCCATCACATACTACATGAAGGTTCTATGATGACCATTAGGGTAGCCACCAAGGTGATTATAAGAGAAGGCCAGACACTCTCCACTCTTGCTAGGAGTTTTAGTTGGGGGTCATCCTTATGGATTTCCTGGGAGTTTCCCTTTTGCCAGGTTTCTCCAAAACCCCAAGATACCCCCTATCAAGGTATCTCATTATTTGCCCCCTCCATCCCACCCCTACCTTGACTAACCTGATTGGGGGTGGTAGAGGGGAGGGGAAGGGGAGATGGGAACAAGGGTACCCGCGCAAACACTTCATCTCTCAGTTATAGCTGGACCTCCTAAACATGGCTTTCCTTAGAACTGTGAGCCCCTCCCCTCCATACAAAGCTGTTGATCCGGCCCACACAAGCTCAGACTCGCCCTTTTTATTCCTGACATATTCCCACCTCAAGTTTGCCCTAACATCTTTCTGTATTATCTTTTGATTCCTTGTGTTTCAGACTCTACTTGTGAGAAGCATTTTCAATGCAGATAGTGTTACAGCTCAGAGGGGAGCATATTAAAACTGGTGCCCAGTCATGTGAATTTAGGAATAGGCAAGATATTGGGGCAAGTTACAGAAACCAATTAAGACTGAGCGAGATGAGAGTCTCCCTTCCCTCATTAATCCCGTGTTTACCTACCACAGAAATTCCACTAGATACTTAGTAAGGAAACCAAAAGGATGAAGCTTCCTGTTGCTCCTCTCAGCCTTGGGTTTATTTCTCTAGGCTCCCCTCTCAAGGTGAGAGGGTGGTGTGGTCACCAGCACCTCCAGAGTTAACAGTTAATCCTCTGAAAACTCCAGCAAAGTTATTACTTATTTCCAATCGACTCAGTTCTGAGTTAGGAAATCCTAGTGTATAGGGAGTGGAGGCTTGTGGCAGGGCAACCCAGATCCATACATTCCAAGACAAAAAATGGGTTTACATTCCCAGAGTTTCACAGTCTGGGGATGGCTGCATCACTTAAAAAAAAAAATCATGTGGATATTGAGCATTTGCACAAGATTATTCTGAATGAAGATACTCTGAGTAAAAAATGCATGCTGACTTCAAAGATTTAGTACAAAAATATCTAAAATTCTCTATTAACAAGCTTCATATTAAATACTCACATAATATACTGGATATACTGAATCAAAAATATTCTGCTAAAGTTATGCTTTTTTACTCTACATGCATTTTTTTTACTTTTAAAATATGCCATCTAGAAAGTTTAAAGATGCATGTGTCTATTTTTATTTTTTATTGGATGGTGTTGGCTTCAGAGAATGGAAATAGCTAACTCAGGCACATCCACATCTTCCAAGTGATAGAAGAGTACGAGATCCAGGCATTTGAGCTTCCTAAGGCTGCCACAATCAAGTACTTGAAACTGAGTAGTTTAGTCAGTGTCCTGCCTGGGGCACACAGGCTGGAACTGTAGTCTGTTCTGGTTTCAGGTTAAAGTGATGACAGGGCTAGCTCCTCGTGGAGCTAGTTATCCCTGGAATCAATGTTTAAGGGACTTGTGGAACATGCAGGAATTCCTCCGTGGATGGTGAGGTGGTTGAGAACCCATCTCCTAGGAGCAGTGGGACCTCAGATTTTCCTACTGTCTTAAGACCTTTTGGGGTGTGTGGAGGCCCAAAATTATGGGACTGTTTCCATGTTGACCAAAGGTCAGAAAGTTGGAACTTTTAGTTTTTTTTCAAGGTTATTGTGCTTCTAAATTCAAAGGTCCCACCTAGGTATTGAGCAGAGAGTTCTGCTCTCTCAAAGTTGTTGATTATAGGTGTGGCTAATAGACCTTGCACTCTAGGAATAGAGAAGTAGATTGTTTCTACCTCAAACAAGAGTAAGGGTCCAACTACATTCCAGTTCCCCTTATGGAGAACTTTTGATTCCACGCAGGGTGTTTGCCTACAGAATGTTTTGGTCTAGGGTGTAAGCATGATTTTGTTTTGTTCTAGCAACACAATTGCATAACTATGTATGTAGCCTGTGACTTTCAATTGATATGTTCATTGCCTTGTATCATTTAATGAAATTTTGTCTTACTCCTAACCTTTTGGAGTCAGGGGTATTTTAGGCAGTTGAAAATTAAACGCAGGTGAATTTTCAGTACTCACTGGAATTCCCTTCCAATACTATTCTGTTTCTCTGCTTTATTTTTTGCATTTTCATATTCTTCGCTATATTTCTAAATCTCCATGCCTTTACCCTGGTGAGAAGTATTTTTGTTAAGGCTGGTCCCCGACATTGGTCTGGTCTAATAACAAAAAAACAAAAAGCCTTTTAAGATGGGCAATTTTCAATGTAAGAAATTTGTTTCACACAGCTCTGTGATGGACAGTTCAAGATGAAGGCACTAGAAGATTAGGGGTTTGGGCAGAGCCACTTCATAACTCAAAGATGGTACCTTCTGGCTATGTTTTCAGGGCTATAAGGAAGGTTACTGTTTAGAGTCTGTTTCTATTCATGACAACCATGATCTTATGCCTACTCTGCTCCCAAGCCACTTCCTAGTAGTGTCACCTGAGGGTTAGGAATGCCACACTTAAATCTTGGGGTGACATACTCATTAAGTATCTTGAACCTGCAGTCCTCTGGGCCCGTCTCCTATAGTAATTTGGATCCCTACAATTCTCGAGAATACCCATTCCAACTCTACATCTTATAACAGGTTGATTAATCTTTAAGACATGATTATTTGGCTATTTTCAACCTCCAAAAAGCATTTTTTTTCCTGGAAAGAAATACAATGCCATGGTGATCACTCATTTTTTTCTTGACCATTCCACTAGAAATCTATCTCCATGCTCCCCCATGTGACAGAGAGGCTGCTGGGTTGTTGCTATTTTAGGTAAGAGAGATGTATGTCAGAACTCTGGGCTACAGATGATACCATCATTACCGGTTCAGACATCATTGGTGACGCATTCAGTCAGTGCTGAAGGGACCCAAAAAGATGTGAGCAGCTTAACTCCCATGGCTAGTTTGCTTGTACTTTTCAGGCTGAAAATAGACTTTACAGCTCAAAAATCCTGTTTCAGTTTCAGATGCTCATTTGTGTCCTCCATCAATACAACTGTGGGAGGCACTGAGGGCGCAGAAGGAGCCAGGCAAGCACAAGGCTAGCCTTCAGTCCTAGAAGGACCTGTTCTCATTAAATGGAATGGGTGAATAAAGATTAAATACCTCATAAGCTCTAACTTTGGCATCGACATCAACCTTGTCAGAGTCTCCTACTCTTCCTAACAACTCCCATTAAAGGTAGATCACAACATCATCTAACACCAAAAATGCAATCAGACTTCAATGTGAAGGATAACTTAGGCTTACATAATATTGTAAACTATGGTAACTCAGTCGAGTCATTTGTATGGAGCCATAAGATTTACTCATTTGATTTTTCTGGACCTGCCAGAGTTGTACTCACAAATCATTTATGCTATCGAAGCAGGACTCATTGGGGACTTGCTAGAGATCTGCTTGTTGACTCTGTGCATGAGGGTAATTCAAAAACATTTGAGAGTAGTGCAGCTAGATGGTACCTTGAAGCCCAGGGGTTGGTGCTCAAGGCCTTAGACAGGGCCGATAGCAGCAATTCAAATGTTTTTTTTTTTTTTTTTTTTTTTTTTTTTTTTTTGCAAACATGGGACCAGGGTGTGGTATAAGAAATGCTCCTCTTGTATTATTGAGCAACCACACTGAATGCAGAAATTGGGGGTAATCCTAGCCATTTGCAGCCTTTTCCTGCCAAAGCTAATAGCGAGAAGGCATGCATAGAACAAGTACAATAGAAAGAACAGAAAGGATGGAAAGCCAGGTGAGCTATAATCATGTTTACCATGCACCTGGTTCAGGGCCAGGGTCTCTGCTGTTACTCCATGGACATTGCTTCATTGACCTCTGAATAACCAAGAGGAGTCTCCTCACTCTCACTTCTGAGATGAAAGGATTGAGGAGGCTCAAAAAAAAAAAAATCACTAATCATATTGCAATGTAACAGTGCTATGATTCACTCCCAGGCCCAAGTTGAAGTCACCACACTATTGAGTCTGATGCCAATCTTTGGTTTGGATACTGTCTCCCCACAGTGAATCTTCCTCCTTTCTATATGATCTTCCACTCAAGCTGCCCAATATTTTCTTCCCCAGGGAAGCTCCCGTCACAGTTCAGGTTCACAGGGTCTAACTTCCACCACTATGCATGTGTAGTGCTTAAAGCTTGCTGTGTCCAGTCAGTGTGTGAGTTCTGTTTTCAAAATTCATTTGTCTTAGAAATGGGGCAAGTTTCTCTAAGTCAGTGATGGGATGCCCAGCTTCTGGATTGGTGAAAAACAAATTTCCCACTGTACAATTGGTGGAACAGAAATCAGAAGGGATGGGAAGCCGGTGGGCCATAAACACCAAGGCCCTCCTCCACCCCCCTCCAGTGATCTACTCTCTCCAGCTATACTTCAACTCTCAAAAGTTCAACTCAAACAGACCACCACCTGGGGATCAAGTGTTCAAACGCAAGAGCCTGTGGTGGCATTTTACACCCAAACTGTCACTACTGTGACAGCGCTGACAGCTGACTGAGTGCTGAAAGTGTCAGAGGTTCTCTTAGCAGGGCCCTAGAGTGGCTTCATTCCCTTGTGGGGGGCTCGGGACACCCACAGGGCAAGTGCAAGACTGAGCAAGTCTTCACTTTGGCTCATGATAGGCTCCTTGTCTTTGACCAGGCAATCTCTGAAATAGTGCAACCTTTTCAGAAGGTGGATTACAATGCTTAGAGTAATTTACTAGAAGTACATCATTGGAGACAAAAGAGACTTGTCCCCGCCATACTTAATCCCTGGACCACTACATTCCAGGAATTAGTCTTTTATGGGCAGCTTTAAATTTTTTAACTTAATTTTTTTATGTGTGTATAACAGTGTGTATGTGAATGTGTGCACATGTGTGAACTAATGTCTGGAAATGTGGCCCCATGTGTGGCATATGTGGAGGTCACAGGACAACCTCTGGTAATAGACTCCTTTATACACTTCTTGTAATGTCAAGGTCGCTGGCTGGAGCAAGACTCTAGGAACTCCCCTTTGTGCTGCATCTGTTAAGTGTGCTTTGATTAGACACCTATGCTCCCTCCCATCCAGCTTCATGCGTGTTCTTGGGATTCAATCTCAGGTCTTCAAGCATGCACAGAAGCTCTTTGCCCCTCTGAGCTACCTCTCCTGCCACCAGTGACTTTTATGACCCATCAAAATCCATCTAAGATGGTGCAAGTACCAATAACTTTAATTAATTCAGTGTTGTTGAAATGGCTCTGGTTTATTGAATCCATCGGAGAATAATTCTAGTTTTAGGATATTACAGACAATTCTCTCAACATGCATGCCTATAATTTTCAGTGTGGATATAAGCTTTCATGTCTCTGGAAATAAACATGCCAGGCCATATTGTTAGGTCACTTGTGGCAGGTCACTGCCTGTAATGGTTGCGCTGTCTCTTTAAGAGACAAGCCACACCCATTCCCTCCCCCATCCGCTGAGGCTGATCTTCAGCTTCTGGCCTGAGCTCTTTCCTGTCTTCCTCTCAGAGAGGCAGCCCTCCTCCCCACTTCTCCCCTTCCCACTTCTTTCTCTGCTCTTCTTCCCCTTCTCCTTCCCCCCTCCATAACCCCCTGAATAAATATCCAATCTCACTCTGTATGGCCGTGCCTACCCACGTCTCTTCTTGCCCCCTTCCCCCCCACGTCTCTCCCTGCCTGGGACCAACCACCACTGGGACTGGCTGCTCTCAGGGCCCACTGCCTGCCGTCATATGGCCTGCTACCACTGCTTGGGAACCTACAGCATTTCTGCTGCCTGCTGCCACCAGGGATCTTACAGCATTTTAAGTTTTTCCATAACACTACCCACTACAGCAGATAGCCCTTTTCTTTCCCTGTTGGTGTCCTATGGAAGATGCTATTTTTTTCTCGCATCCCTTCCAGTGATCCATTCTGTCATTCCCTTTAAAACTGCCTAGACAAGTGTGCGGCACTCTTTCATTTCCCTAATTGCTGGTGATGTTGAACGTTCCTCATATGCTTATGTGCCATCTGTATTTCCTCTTTGGGAAGAGGTTTCTCTAAGGTTATTATTTATTTTCCAATTGGATTGCTTGTTTTGTTTTTTTTTTTTCTTCCTTTTGAGTTGAGAATCCTTAAGGCTCTACACAGGAATCCGTTGTCAGAATGTCTGATTTATGGGGTATTTTATGCCAGACTGCAGTCTGCCTATTCATCTGTTTACAGAGTCTTTTGAAGAATAAAAGTTCTTGGTTTTGATAAAGTTCAATGGATCAATCTGTTCTTTTGTGGTTTGATTTTGATGTCACATCTAGAAACCCTTTGAGGTTCTTCACTAAGGATGAGCATCCCTTGGTACTTGATATGGGTTGGTAGGGGTAGAGATGAGGCCACTATTTCCTCTGCAGCATTTGTCCGAGATAGACTTGTGGTTCTGTGTTGATGGGCTACCCTTCACCTGGCCCTTTGGTTAAAGACCAGCTTTTGCCGTATTTTTATTTATTTTTCTGTTTGACTCACTAGAGTCTTTACATCACCAGGCTCTAAGATCCCTCCCCAGGATATTGAGGAAAAGTTTCAGACATTTATGCATACAGGCTCCTTAAGAGCTGAGGGGCTCAATTGTTTCTTTTCAATGATTCAATATAACCTTCAGATTTGTCCATTATCATTGTGGGAAGAGGGGAATGGAAAAATGTGTTTTCTATCCTGCTAAGTTAGAAGTCCTCTGGCGATATTTTGTCACCCAGTTACCTCAATATGCAATGTTGAGAAAGACAATGGGAGAAAGACATTACTTCTGTTAAACTTTTATCAAGGCTATTAGAGAAGAGACAGAAAGAGCCATCTAATGAGGAGCACAGGCTTGGTTTACAGTTCTCTGGATGTACAATATGGCATCCCTACTACTGGGGTACCGTAGTGGCTGTGAACACTCAGGTCCTCAGCTATCAACTAGAGATCATGATGGCATCTTCCTTAGAGCTTTAACTTGGAGGCTTCATGCCAATCAACAAACACAAGATGAGCAAATTCAACTTCTGGTGCGGCATTGAGCAAATACAAATATTACCTGTTTTTAAAGGAACTCCAACAGAGGGTTCCTGGAAATGGACAGAATTCCTCCTTGCTCCATTTCTCAGAACTGTCTGTGCTGGCTAGCTTTAATGTCAACTGAACACAAGCTCAAGTCATCTGAAAGGAGGAAACCTTAAATGAGAAAATGCTTCTATAAGATCAGGTTGTTAGTCAGGCTTGTAAGACATTTTCTTGGTGATTGATAGTGGAGGGCCCAGCCCATTGTGGTTGATGCCATCCCTGGTCTTATTGTCTTGGGTCCTATGAGAAAGCAGCTGAGAAGGCCACGTGGATCAATCAGCAAGTAGTATTCCTCCATGGCCTCTATATATCAAATCCCATGCCTCTAGGTTTCCACCCTGTGAGTTCCTGCCCCGACTTCAGTCAGAGTTGGGCTCCAGTATTAACATTCGGAGACAAGAGCAGCTAGAAGGACTATGGCATAAAGGGATGGCCAATTTTTTAATTTTTGGGAAGGGGGGGGGATGCTCCACCCAGCTCTCAAAATCAGAGGTTTACTATTTTTTCATGAATGCCTTGCCTTGGCTTATTTCTAGCCAGCTTTTCTTAAGTTAGCCTGTCTGGTCCTTTGCCTCTGGGATTTTTCCCTTCACGCTCACTCTGGCTAGCTGTGTAGTTGAGTGGTTGGTCCCTTATTTTCTCATTCCTTGGTCTCTCTTGCTTCCAAGATCCCGCTTTTTCTCCCTTCTATTTCTCTTCTGCCTGCTAGGTCCACCTATCCTTTCTCCTTCCTTGCTATTGGCCGTTCAGCTCTTTATTCGACCAATCAAGTATTTTAGACAGCCTCACAGAGTTAGATGCAACATGAAAAAGGGCAATACATCTTTGCATCATTAAACAAACAAATGCTACCCCGCATAAACAAATGCTACCCCGCATAAACAAATGCTACCCCGCATAAACAAATGCTACCCCGCATAAACAAATGCTACCCCGCATAAACAAATGCTACCCCGCATAAACAAATGCTACCCCGCATAAACAAATGCTACCCCGCATAAACAAATGTAACACATCTTAAAATCTTATCCCACAGCATTAGGCCATTGTAATAGACATGAGAATACCCACAGAGGCTCATGCTTGGGTTGGTGTCAGTGTTTCTCAGGACATGAGCATATGACACAGAATTTGGGCCTGAAAAGATTGCTCTGGGGTTACTCACACCTGTATAACATTGGGAATTATCCCCTCTAACACCAACATTTGAAGGTAAGGCCAAAGCATGAGGTTCCAATACCCACAGATATAAGCAAAGATTTGAGAAAAGATGTCTTTCCCTGGTGGAATTCAGCCCTCCGCTATCCAGATGAGGTGTGAGGTGACACAAACTTAGACTTAAGGGCCTATGGCTCTAACACAGCATTTGTGTGAATGTGGATTTGAAGGAATGCTTAACAAAATAAAACCCAAATCAAATGTTTTGTTTGTGACAGGCTGCATACTAGCAATTGACAAACATAGGTGATTCCGGCAGCAGTCTCTTAACCAAACACTAAGCTAGGAACTCTTGGGCAAGAAACTCAGACATGACAGGGTATTCCTCTACACATGACATAAATAACCTTAGTTGGGCCATGTTATGCCAGACAGGCATAGTTATTCCCATAACCAGTTTCGTGGGTTGGTTAGACTTGCTCATGTAACTGTCAGCTGGAGGGTTGACTGGGTACAAGGTCCAAGATGCTTCCTTCACATGCTTGACCATGGCTGATGTCACATGAGCATCTCTATTCTCTATATGGTCGCTCATCTTCCAGTAGGCTGACTGGCCTCACACAAGGTGGAGGCAGAACCATGTTTCAAGAAAGCCAGAGCTTCATTGCCTCTTACAGTCCAGGCTCTAGGAGCCAAAGCATTCCCTCCATTACTTCCTATCGGTCTAGGATGATAGTCCCTATTCCCAAATAGAGATCTATCCTTCCATGAGGGCCATTTCCTGAGAAATCATCCCCATACTAATACTGAGTTTGTTTTCACTGGTTCCCTGAAGTTTTGTTATATTATATATATATATATAATATATAAATTTTGTAATGTATATGCTATACAGAAATCTGTGTGGAAAATCTAGGGTAACATTTCCAACACAAATACATCCACACTTCAACTTCAGAGCCCGATATCTACACAATGGATTTTATGATTTGAACATTTGTGGATGGGGATGAAGAGGACATGCTAATGAGGTCTTCCTTGTGCCTATGGAAACCCAAGTGGTTAAATCTATATTGAATTGTGGCCATCCTCTTCCATTGTTGTCCAGCATGCCAAGACAAATTGCCACATGCAGGGAGGCTTAAAAACAAATGCATTGGTGGTGCTGAAGGCCAGAGAATCAAGGTCCTGTCCTGATGGGGCTATGAGTGAGAAGTCTGTACTGTGTGCTCCCAGCCCCTAGTGGTTTGTTGACTTGAAGCACCCCCAGTTCTTCACATGGTATTCTCTAACATGTTCCTGTCCATGTTGAGGCTTACCCTTAGGTTCCTTAGCTCACAGTAACATCAATAGCTGTATTTCCAAATAAGGTCACACATGATAGGGAAGAGCTGATTGATGTTAAGTCTCTAACACTCCTAAATGTGGAGAATAACTTTTCTATGCACTGTTAGCACATTTATAAGATTTCTTGACAAATACATGCGTTTCTCCGAAGAGAAGCAAGTTTCTTTAAACTGTTCAAAGCATTGTCAGTAGTATCTTGAGTGTTCCCCTAAAAACTACATGTTACATTCCAGAATAAGCACATTTTCCTGAAAATGTACTTTGCTTTTTAAAAGGAAACTCAGGGTTCTATTAAAGAAACGCATGATACTTTCTGTGGAAGCAGCATGTTCTTTTGACCTGTCTTTGCACTGTTAGTTGACTTTCTTTGCACTGTTCAAGACTTCTTGAAAAACACGAGTTTCTTTAAAGAAACTTGCTTCTTTTCACTGTTCAAGCAGTTCCTTGTGCTTTCCAGACTGCTGGAAAAGGAAAGGTCTTCAAGTCTGCTTTATGCTGTATCCCCAAGATGTTGTACTAAACACCTGCTACCATGGGGGAAAGCTGTGAGGGGGAAACCCATCCCTCTGTCTTTGGGAGTCCAGTGAGGCAGTGAAACGTCCATTCCTCAGAATCCCAAACAAAACCACACCTAATAGTGTCACTCCCTATGGGATCATTTTCATTCAAAAACATGAAAATCTATTGCTTCTGTGAGTTTTCAGAATTAAGATGGAGTCATTTGTGTCAAGCCCCAATAAATGAACTGGCAAAACTGGTAGGTTCCAAACAAGGCATCTCATCTTGTGCCTGCATCAAGAACTATCTCAAGAGACTGTGCCAGAAGCATCATCTTTTATAAAGGCCATTGTAGCTTTGCATTGAAAATACTTCTGCAAGGCTGTCTTGCTTGTGACGGTCTACTCAGCCTTGAGTGGATTCCATCCTACTCATTAATCTTGTGGCCAAGGATTTTTGCCTCAAAACAACTTACATAAGCCTTGTTTGGCCTTTGAAAGTTTCCTTATACTTAACATTTTGAATATATCTGTGGTTTCCATGGCATGTATGCTCCACACATTGCAATGCTCCATGTTTATTCCCAAATAATTTCTCTCATCCTTTAGAGTTTGATATTAAAGTTGCCTATCTGTCTATCATCAGCCCAGCAGCTCTCCAAGTGCAAGGTTGCCTTTTGCAACAGATGGGAAGGAAGCTGTGTGGGAGTGTCCTCCTCTCACTTTTTACACCCTGCAGTCACATCAGGCCTTGTGAAAGGCTGCTGCCAACAGCCTGCCTCCAGCCCTGGTTCATCCTCCCATATCAGGTATGAACTCTGTACACAGGGTTCATCTGCATCTTGACTAGCTTGAGGAAGCAGGGAGATGTTACTAGGGCGATTCTCATAGGCAGTCTGAAGTCAGTCTTGGTCCTGGCATCGTTCTTGCCTTGTTTGTACCCACCCCAAGGGCAAGGGACCTACGTTTTAAGTAAAACTTTAGAGCTGATGTCACAAGTAAAAGTGTGGCATTGTGTAGGGATTCACAGCTGCCAATCTTTTAAATGTTTTTATATTTCATTACTCAATGAATTTCATGCATGAATTGAATTTACCTAATTCCCACCCTACTTCTAACTCCTCCTTAACCCTCTTCCCCTCTCAAATTCAAGACCTCTTTACTATATAAATATGTATATATACATACAACCAACTGAATCCATTTAGTGTTGATAAATCTGTACATGTGTTTAGAGCTTGAGATTGGCTAAATCACAGGGTATATTTAGTAGGAGCTTCTATTGCTCTCATGAATAGTTTGGAGAGAGAGAGAGTTTATTTCACCTCGCTGTACTTCATTCACTGAGGGAAGAAGTCAGGGCAGAAACTCAAACTCCCAGAAGGTATGTAGGAACACTGCTTATCGGCTTGTTCCTAAGGTTTGTCATCAGCAGTATACTTCCTACTAGGTAGAGTGTTCTTTTCTCATGGGTTAAATCAGAAGTCACTCATAGCCACCAAGGTTATAGGAAAAAGAACAAGCAAGTTTGAACTCAAGTGACTTCTTTAAGTCAGCTGACTTCTGATGGAAACCAAGTCACATGTGGGCTCCCACAGGGAATAAAAAAGCTTGGATTGTGAACAGTGGCCTTCAACACCTTCAGACATTCCCAAGAGGCAGGATACTCTAGAGCATAAACCCTCCCATACCTCTATCCTCCGTGTCCTAGTCAGTGTGGTACAGGAGTAAGGTTTTCACACGAATGAATGAATAAAGTGAATTCTGAAAGCAGCATTCAAATTGTAGTTTAAAATCCAGAAGTATAGGATTGGCATCAAAATCAGATGTCTCTCATATCCAGAAGGCTCAAGTATTGAATAAATTTAATGTTGTAGTCTGTGGGGGGGGGGGGAACTGATTTGGGCATCTTGCCAATATTCTAGAGCCTCTTTTAGCCCCTCAGTTCTGCACTGGTGAGGCTGGGATAGAGGCTCCTTGGTGACTGATAGTTGTTACTTCCCATTCTCCTCGCAATGCCTAGGTTGGTTAGCTGGCCTCATAAAAATGGATGAGCTGGGCCGTGTGTCTGAGGCAGTCGAGTCATCCCTTCCCTCCTCCGCCTCCTCTCCTGCCCTCTTGGAATGCCATTTGTCTCCCTGCGGTCAGCTGTATTCAGAGGCTGCTGTGAGGTGATGAATGAGCAGCAATTGCTTCCTGTCGGTCCCCAGCTGGCTACCAGGCATCCTCCCCAGATTCTGCTCATCTTACTGACATCCCACCTGGGTCTTACCACTTCTACACCTAGGTTCTAAATGCACCTGAAACTTAAAATTTATAATACAGACCTTCCACTGTTTAGTCCCATGGGTTTTCTCATAGATACAGAGAAAAGAGAAAAAAAATCTCCCTGTTAAGTAACTAGGGGCATCTGACTCCTCACAGAGTCCGGTGGATACTTCCTGAACCTTTACCTCCTTTTTTCCCCCGTGTTTTCACTATTGATAAGCTTCCCAGGCATATGAGAAGTGGAGGGACAAGAGTACAGGATGCACATGGCTCTGCTCTGCAGAAGGCACAGTCTTTAAGCCCTAAGATCTTTTGTATCACACCCAAGTGCTTCTGTACCTCATTCTCTGCCCACCTTTACAACACCCCTTTTCCATTTTGCAATGGAGAACAATTATCCCTTTGTAGCAAATGGCTTGTCTCAGGCCACATCAAGGACGGGAACGCTGCAAGATGGCTATACTCATGTTTATGGAAGACGTGTCCCCACGGTAGCAGCTGTGGACAGCGCAGACACAGCACCTTCCTGATTGAGAAACCTAGTACTAGGTTTCTCACTCCTGTAGAGGCATCTTCCTGACAGAAAAGGTCTTAAGAGGTCACTAGTGAGAAGTTCTGGGGAGGACAAAGTGGTTAGATTACAGGAGAGAATAGTTTCTAATTCCGATCATAGAACCTTCTATGGTAGAGACAATTACAGAAAAGCACAGCTGCTCACAATGCAGAGAATGACCGATTGTGAGTTGCCCAGCCCCACCTGACAAGTCTGACAACTCCCTACACCTAAGGCTCAGGAAATAGCACAGAAGAAGGGATGGGAGACTTGTAAGAGCCAAAGGACCACGACCATCTGCTCTGAGATCTTTTCTGTATATGGCAGGGGAGCTGTGACCTATAAAATCTCAATATGGCTGCCTAAGCAGACCTGCCCAATGGCACCAGTCAACCTATCAATGCGGTTGGGGTCACCCTAGATGAAGAGGTACAGTCACGAAATGGGATGCTGAGGGAGGGAGAATCAGTCTTCTCCAGAAAAGAGCTCTGACAGGTTATTAGATAGGACTGCACATGATGTAAAATATAGTACTCATGTATGAATTTCTTAAAACTAAAGTGGAAGAGAAAGGAGGTGACATATGAGCAGACACTTTGTAGCAGCTGATTCCCTTTACCTGTTATAGCTCAAGGATAAAACCCCTCAGAATGAGATACAGTTCTGGGGTATTTCCATGCCTTGGTTCTTTGGGTAAGAGCATTTCTGGTGCCTAGGAGGTTGCCAGCAGAATCCATAGCTATCAGATGGGAGCTGGGTTCTAGTCAATCTAGTCTTCCCGTACAAAACCATGAGGTATTTTCTTCAATACTCCCTAGCTGAACAGCAGCAGCAACAGGGCCCAGAAGGAAACTTGTACCCTTAGGTCCTGCCGAAGACATAGCAAGCACAGACACTTTAGAGTGGGTTTTAAAGTAGTCGTGGGTAAGCACAGACACTTTAACCTCAATGATGAGTCAATGGGACTTTGTGCATTGACTTGGGTGACAAAGCTCAGACACCCCTGGCTGCAGGTCACAATTCCTCGTAAGGCTCATTCTTTCCCTTTGCTTCCTGCTCCGCTTCCTGTCATAATTTTACCTACATATTCAACAAATACACGAGTGTTAAGACCCACCTCTGCCCCAATCAAAGCATGAACTTTCCCTTTCCCAGGTACGTGTGTCTCAATTGCATGGACAGGTTTTGCTTCAAGGAAAACTGGGTATGAGGAATGGGTTATGACTGGAATAGACACAGATCAACTAGTCCCTTGGATGTGGTAACATTGAGTCAACCAGTGGCAGATTGGGGACTATAAACTCATGCGGTCTACTGAAGTGAAGAGATCATAGGGACTATTGTCAGTCAAGTTCAGTAAAGTACCTTCCTCCCTATGGGGACATGGCCCCCTGTGACCCTGGTGGGCCCTATGTACACGACCTTGTAGAGAGATAAATGCTCCCTAGTAGTCTGATCCTCAAGCACCTTCCTGTCCAGTGAAGAGCCATCTGTCCTTTTATATGAGCCAGGAAACTCACTGAACAGAGACTATGTATGTACAGAGGTATGGTGGGGAGACGGCCGATATCCAAGCAAAGCTGTGTGCTGCTGCTGCCGTTCTGCTCCCCCACCATCACAGCATTCCAGGGAAATAGACGGCTGTGTCAACTGTCTCTCTTGGACCTGTTTTCCCCAGTCATTTCAATACAGCTCCTGTGAGCAGGGACTGATTTTCTGTGTTGGTGCCACAAATATACAGTAAACGTACAGCTGATGTATTTCTAGACAGACCCGCCAATGTACGACTTGTGGGGGACCCATTTTGCAGAGCTGTGGGAAAACTTGTCCTCTGGATAAGTCACTGTCAATTCTGTAAAAATCTTGTGAAATCATGGCCATCTCGCCCTTCAAAATGCGATTCGTTCCCCCAAATACCCCAGCAATGTAACTTCCTCCTGTATGGGCAACAGAAGGATCTGCCATGAGGCCTTAGAGCCATAACACTCTTTGTTCTAATAGTCAAATCTACATAAAGCAGGGGGGAGGGGCTTGTCTCTTAAGGGGACAGGGTAACCAGCTAACAGGACAGAACATTCCCATCTCTTATAAAAAGGTGGGAAATTAGACACAACAGGTTAAAGGAATTAGGATGGTGGATTCTCAAGACTGTTTCCTGCTTATTTGCGGGCATTGTTTTGCAGGGGATGGGGGAAGAACTTGAGAAACCTTCATGCTGGTCACATTCTGAAGTAACTGGTCTCTTTACTCCAGTAGGATCCAGCCATGACAAGCTCAGAGGCTTGAGTCTCAGTAGTTTGCCCTGGTTCTGAAGACCACAAATTGAGACTACACCACCATCCCCAAGGCACCATTCAGGAACAAAGAATTCGAAGGAAATTCCTATCTACAATGGTTGGAACATTAGGATCACCTGCCAAGCATACACCCTCTTGTCTCCTAGTTGGCTTTGAGGGGGACTTTGATCTGAGCATAGCAGCTATGTAAGCCCCTGCGCGCTTGCACTAGGCAGCCTTTAAAAGCTGGATATGCCCACTCCACGTTCTCTTCCCACACTAACTTCCCCAGGCCTGAGCACGTATCTTTAAGTACAGACCTAAAGAGAACTCAGAGGAATCTAAAATGGCTGAAAGACACTTAAGGGATTGTGACCGATGACAATTGTTCCAATTCCAGGACAACGGTAGTCAAGCCATGCTCAGACAGATGCACGACACAGGTCTTCAGGTTCCATCCACCCCTGCTGACAAGGCTTTTGGACTCCTATTAAAACATTCAAACTAGATTTTGCTAAAATTTTGCCTTTCCACATTTTCCACACTATCCACCCGCTGAATTTGTGGTCTTTCCTCAAAGCTTAACTCAAATATTCTACCACATCCTGAAAACCCTATAGGCCATATCATGACTATTCACTCCAATAGGCAAGAGCCCCATCCACAAACACTTGTCTCTATTAATGCTTGCAACTCTGCAAGAAGTTAAAGGCCAGGTACAGGCCTGCTTCCTAGGATTTCTAGGTCCCAGATTTCCCACCACTCTCTTCCATTCAGACCACATCTCTTGGGTTTGTGTAGAGAGATCCCTAGGAAGGCTATTTGGAAAAATGTCAACTTATTCTGAATGTGTTTGAGTCAACTGACCACCTAAATGAGCCCCAAAGTCTGTCCACTCTTAGCTCCCAGGCTCCTGGGCAATATATGCCAAGGCCCGGACATGGCCATGAACATACGAAGTAGCAGCCTTTTCAGAACAGATCTAGGCAGGAAGGGCTGATGGTTGAGGTCTATGGTTAAAAATTCCGCAGGATTGTTACCATGGGCTCCTCAGTAACTGGGACCAGTGTTAAAAAAAAAAAAATCACCCTTTCCTCAAATTTTCCCTTTGAGTGGTTTTTGTGTTCTGACTGGAATGTGGCATTTTCAGGCAGGCTCAAGGAGAAGACAAAGGCAGCAAAGATAAGGATGTCTGCAAGCTCACCACACCTGTATTTTTATTTAAATGTGGAAAAAAGATAATTCCATGAGTTGGATGAGGCACCTGGGACCTAATGAGCCACAGAACCCTGAACAGGAAGAGAGATCCTTTGGGAAAGGTCTGAAAACCCAGGTCCAACCAGTGTGCAACCCAGCTTGTCCTATCTGCAGGGAATAGTCTGCCATGCACCATGCACAACCTGCATCCAGAGGTTTATAGTAGCACTTCACAAAAAAAAATCCAGTGATTTGAGAGGGCCCAATTCTTGTCCCTCTGTCTTTGCTTCTCTCTCCACTCTCCAACTTGATTTCAGAAGAGTGCTTAATTAAACAAGAGAAGACTGTCTAGGCATCGTATAGGTGTAGAGGGTTGGTTTTGAACTGCATAGAAACTCTGCAAGGGAGACTTGAGGTAGCATTCTTGCTGATAGGCTTTGCAAACCAAGTTGGGAGGAGGCAAACCTCTCCCATCAGTAGAGTGCCTTGCCAATGGTCAGTCCTTGAGACCACAGATGTGCTCTGTAGTTCAAAGGCTCCGATTGGGTTGTGGTTTGTCTTCTGATGAGGTGTTTTTACATATTACAACAAGAGTTATTCCCATAACACCGAGCTTTTTGTTTAGATTAGCTAGGGAACAGAGCTCTTGAAATTTGCAACCAAGTTACTATTTTATGAAACTATTTTCATGTATTATGGGAACCTAGTTTGAATCATGATTTTGAGTATTAAAAAAAGCACTGGCTTTACCATAAAGTATGCAGTTGTATTTCCTACTCTACATCTCCTGTGTCCCGATTTCTGCGGCGCTACCCAGGAGAGAAACATCTGGAGAGGGAGGAGGAAAAGGGAGAGGAGGGAGTGCAGACTGTAGGAAAACAAGATTTTAGCATTTAGCTCATGGCGATAGTTGGCATTTGAATTTTCCACCTATTCCATTGATGTGGGAGGTCCTTCAGTCAATAGTCTAAAATACTAGCTCACTGGTGTATAGTCTCTTATAAGTGCAGCTGCAATGCATGCACTTTTTGCATCCATCTCTCACTTCTGGCTGCTAGACTCTGCTCCAGTTCATACAGAGGGCTGATCTAGGACAGTGATCTGTGAGTCTCCCCTAAATAACCCTCTATTATATGTAATTCTGAATTAGTGTAGGAATATTCTGTAACTTCATCTGATACCCAAACGTATGGACCCAGTCCACACTTTATGGGATGGTCAGCAAGCCGCATGGCACGTTGGACCCTGACACTCCCTCCTGCAGCTCTAGCTGGCCCTAAGCCACAGCAGGCTGCCATTCAGTGCTCCCCAGTTCACGACCCACATGCTGCCTCTGCATTATATGCCAGCTCACATACTGCTGCCTGTAATCCCTGCAGTGCGCACAGTCTGCAACTTGCACTGACAGAGAACATTTTTTTCCCCCTGGGCACCAACTCTCAGAATCGTTTGATCACCTTAATAGTGCTCATAATTTGTTTTTCTTTTTTCTTTCTCCTCTGCTTTGCTTCACACTCAGAGGCATTGAACTCATTCTGAAGACTGAACGAATTTTTGAGGAGCTGAAGGCAATGGAATGAGAGTTTGTGCAGGGAGTGTGATCTGTGTATCAGATGGGGCTTCTGGTGTTGCCAGTCCAAACTCAGTGACCTTGGAGGGGTCCCTTAACTTTTCTGGGTTTGATGGCCAATCACTAAAATTTGGGGTAACTTCAATATTGTTGGCACATGGGTATTATAGGTATTTGGGCTTCCTAGAGAGATCATTGAGATTTAGTTATGGGAAAAAGAACACTAACAGATAATAGCTGCTTAAAGAAAAAAGGCATTTGTGAGAAGAGTTCGATTCAAAAGGAGCTTTCCATTAAAGAAACTGCTTGCCCTTTAGAACATAGGTGGATGGAGTAAACAGAACAGAATGCTGGGAGGAAGAGGAAGTGAGCTCAGAGATGCCATGCTCCCCTCTCCCAGGCAGACACGATAGCTCTGCTCTGAGGCAGACACAATGAAGCTCCAACCCAGGATGGACGTAGGCTAGAATCTTCCCGGTAAGCGCACCTTGGGGTGCTACACAGAATATTAGAAATGGGCTAGTTCAGGTGCGAGAGTTAGCTGAGAAGAGGCTAGATATGGGCCAAGCAGTGTTTAAAAGAATACAGTTTGTGTGTTGTTATTTCGGGGCATAAGCTAGCCAAGCTGTCGGGGTGCTGGGAACACAGCCCCGCCACTCCTATTACAGTGAGAAGAGTTTGATTCAAAAGAAGCTTTCCCATAACTAAATCTCAATGATCTCTCTAGGAAGCCCAAATACCTATAATACCCATGTGCCAACAATATTGCAGTTACCCCGAATTTTAGTGATTGGCCATCAGTCCCAGAAAAGTTAAGGGACACATCCAAGGTCACTGAGTTCGGACTGGCAACACCAGGAACCCTATATCTGATACATAGATCACACTCCCTGCACAAACTCTCATTCCATTGCCTTCAGCTCCTCAAAATCTCACAGTCATCAGAATGAGTTCAATGCCTCTGAGTGTGAAGCAAAACAGAGGAGAACAAACGATGTGTGTTCAGCAGTGCTGTTTCTAATACACACCCTGGCTTTGGTGCACACCCAACATTAAAATCACTTAAAAATGCCAATAATTTCTTCCACAATATGTCAATCACAGTATGATCCACTCTTGAGTTACAGGTCCTCTTTCAACACACAACATGGCATGATTCCTTTACCGAGCTGTACTATATCCTGAAGCCTGCATGGAATTGCCACATTAATCATAGAAGGCACTTGTGAGAAGAGTTCGATTCAAAAGGAGCTTTCCCATAACTAAATCGCAATAATTTGTTAAAGCATATTTTTCAGTACCTAGGTAAGGAACTTGCACTGTTCACTGCTGCTAGCTTCTCTAGGCCCCATGACTGCAACTGCAACACCTGCTGTCCGATAACGATTATTACACCTACTCCAATTCATTGTACTTGCCTTATGACAGGTAAGATCTGAAAAGATACAAAGACTGAAAATTCAGGAGTTCAATAATTATTTTGCTTATACTGTGGAAGGTATTCTGCAAGGCTTAATGATTTTCCTTCTACATCCCTTCATTTGATTCTAGGAATTAGCTTTGTTTTTTCAATATTAACTCATTAAAAAATGGTTCAATGCTACAGAGAGGGATAGCAATAATCTGACAATTTTCTGAAAGAATGCTGTTGAATATAACTATCAAAATCTATTGAAAAGTTGTATGTCCAAGGATGAGAGATATTCCAAGGTATGAAACTTGTCCAGTAATCAGTGTAGATATTAGAACAGACCACTAGACAGAAGATGCAGACTTTAAAAAAAGGTAGTAAATTTGAAAAGATTGAGGGATTTGTTGAAATTGAGCAGTGACAGAAGGTACAAGGACAGGATTTAGCCTCATCAGTATGTGCCAGACCCTGGGATGACTTATACAGTTTCAACTGCATATCTCGTAATTTCCTTGGAAAGACCATCTGGCAACAAAGTACCCTAAGGTAGTCAGAGAATATGCATGGGAACCAATATGTTTGAGCGATCTAAAAGAAATAAAGCAATAGTATCTTATGGGCTACTTTTGTCAGGGAAATGGTGAAAATGTGGGCTTCAAGCACTAAGGCAACTCCACACGATTGGTTTTAATCTTAGCCATCCTAGAAAATGGACTTCAGCTGCTTTGTAAGTGTTATTGGAGAGAAGAGGCAAAAATTTTAGAGCAACAGGGTAAAGCAAAAGTGTGAGATTTCCCAAGATCAAATACTTGGCGAAGTCATTACCTCTGATCCTCAGAAACAGGCTCGCTATGATGAACGCACCTCATCCCTATGTACCACAACACCTTTGCTTGGGACAGAATTCAGGAACCAGGAAGGAGGACTGAGTTATATTAGGGTTAAACAGGGCCAGAGAGAACCCTTTACTGACTTCTTACAAAGATGAACTAAGACTGTACAATTAGGACAGACAGACCCTTAAAGCTCGACATATATACTAGTTTAATCCTTGGCTTTTGAAAAATGCCAACATAGAATATAAGAATACCCTTGGACCTTTAAAGGTTAGGTCAGCACCCATAGATGAATGGATCTTGCATGCAATAAATGTTGAAACCATTTGACTATAGCACTGAAGCTTGGGTAGGAGAAGTGATTTCCAATGGTATGAGGAAACACCAAAATGCCAAAGTTTTAATTGTGGAAGAATAAGACATCTAAGAAGGGACTGTAGACAGAATTCCTATGAATGTCTCCTCTAAGAATGCCAAGAAAAGGACTCAGCCTTCTGTTATATGTAGAAGGTGTGGCCAACATTGGACTAATGAACATAGGTTGATAAGAGACAAACAACGCACCCCAATACCACCAGAAAACTTCTTGGTGGGGGGGGGGGGTCTCTCACAGGCCGATGTCAAACAAGGCCCAGTCATTCCCAGTCACTGTGGAAAACATGCCTTATTAGAAAACATGCCTTATTAGAAAATTAAACAATCCAGTGCCTAGAGTAAGAAACCATATTGTTCTGGATGATGGAATAAAACTGGTGGATGAGTCAAAAACTTCAGTAGGAAATAGAAAATGTATATTCTGGCTGAATTCTATAAATGATCAATGACCAAAGCTAAGAGTATGTATAAATGACATTGTAGTTGAGGGAATACTAGACATAGGTGTGGATGTGACTATCATTACTCTAGAATCTTGGATCCAGATTGGTCTCAAGAGGCAGACATTCAATTCTTAGGAATTGGAATCCTATCTCAAAAGTAAAACAAAGCATGAGGTGAGTTGAGTGCATAAAGCCAGAAGGACAAAGGAAGGCTGAGGCCATAGGTAGCTAATATTGCAGTAAAATTATGGTGTCATGACCTGCTGCAGCAATGAAATACCCAGGCTAACATTCCTGCAGTTCCCACAACTCATGTTTCCTTCTGGGAAGGATATTTTAAATTATAAACAAATATCAGCCATTGTACAAGAACACTAAGCAACTAGCAAACCTTCAGAGGCACTAATAGTTTGCCTTTAAAATGATTAACTGAGAAGCCCATATGGATTAAATAATGACCTTTAATGGAAGATAAACTACAGACTTTAGAACAGCTGGTACGAGAACTATATGCTCACCATATTGAAGAATCAACTAGCCCTTGAAATTCTATTTTAAGACATTTGGAAAATGAATGGTGACAGATCTAAGCTGTTAGTTATTGATTTAAAAGATTATTTCTTCACTATACCTTTACAAGAAAAAATTTTTCTTCACAGTGCCTACTTCTCAGCCTACTAGGAGATACCAATGGACCACCCTCTCACAGGGAGTGCTCAGTAGTCCCACCCTGTGCTAATGCTTTGTCAATCAGCCATTGAAAATACACAAGCAATTTCTTAAGTCTATGATTTATCATTACATAGATGACATTTTGTTATTTGATTTTAAAAAATGCAGATTCTTTAGAAAAAAATGAAGTTTTGCCTAAATGGGGATTACAAATTGCTCCTGAAAAAAAAATACAAAGGAGATTCTGTCAATTACCTAGGTTACAAAATAGGTTTACAGAAAATTAGAATACAAAAGGCACACGTTAGGAGAGACCAAATGTGGACTCAGTGATTCAGAGATTAGGAGACACTTCCAGTCTGTGACTAGCTGTTTTGATAACTGATCTAATAGTTCAGGTAACAAAACCTTAGATAGTGACAAAGACTTAAATAGTCCCAGAGAATTAACAGCTGAAGTGGAGAATTGATGACCATTGAGGAGAAATTACAGGAGGCACATGCAGATACAGTGAATCCAAGTCTTAATTGTATTCTAGTCATATTGCCTTCTAGAATTTTACCTATAGGGATATTAATACAGAGGGAATATATTATCTTAGAATGGATCTTTACCACACAAACCAAGTAAATTAAAAACTTATGTGGAAAAAGTCTGAATTATAAAAATTGTCATCTAGTAGGTATATACTCAGCAGAGATTATAGTCTTTTACTGCTGAAATAAAATTATGGGAAGACAATGAACCATGGCAAAGAACTTGTGCTATTTTTGGAGGGAAAATAGCAATTATCCCAAAAGTGATGAACACTTAACCTTATAAAGAGAACTACTTGGGTTCTTCCCTGAGTTGTACATGATGCACCAATAACTGGATCCCATACATTTTATACTGATGCAAATAAATCAGGAAAGGCAGGTTACAAATCAGAATTAAGGTGGAACAAAGCCCTTATAATTCTGTCTAAAAGTCAGAATTATATGCTATTCTCATGGTACTAAGGGATTTTTAAAGAACTGTCAATATAGTTACTGATTCACAATATACAAAAAGTTGTCTTGCATATTAAAACTGCTGAAGTTTATACCAGATGATACAGAGTTGACTTCATTATTCATACAGGTTCAAGATATAGTCAGGAATAGGCTTTGTCCCGTATACTTAACACATCCTGTCCCATACTGGCCTGTCAAGTCCTCTAGCACAAGATAATGCAGAAATTGATCAATTGGTTGGAAGTATGCTGAAGGCCTCAGAATTTCATAAGAAATATGTCAATAGCAAAGGTTAGTGACAAGCTAAGGAGATTATAAAGAGATGTCCTACTTGCTCTTTCTATAACCAAACACTATTATCAGCAGGGAGTAACCCAAAGGGTAGTCAAAGATGTGAGATCTGGCAGATGGATGTGCTCCCCCTTAAAGAATTTGGAAAATATGTACAGTACATTGTCTGACATTTATTCAGGTTTTTAGTGGGCAACTGCCTTGAGTTCAGAAAAGGCTGATTCAATAATCACATTTATAAGTTATGGCCATCATGGATATACCTGCACAAAGAGACATAATTGGTCCAGGCATATGTGTCTAAAAATGAAACAATTTTTTGATTATAATATAAAGCATATTACAGGTATACCAAACCATCCTACAGGTCAGGCAGTTACAGAAAGATCAAATAAAACTAAAGGATATGCTAAACAAAGGGATGGAAAATACTCCCAGAAATAGGTTTCATAATGCTTTATTAACCTTGAATTTTCTTAACACTAATGAGAAAGGAACAGCAACAAAGACAATAATAGACAAAGCTTCTGAATTAAATCAGCTGGTATATTTCACAGATGTGCTGACCTCACAATGGAAACCAGGAGATGGGCTACATTGAGGAAGGGGGTTCACTCATTTCCACAGAAGAAAAGCTGTGGATACCATCAAAATTAATAAAGATTGTTTGAAAAAGAATCCTCTTAAGAACAGCTCATCTAAAGAGGTGACAATCATACAGATGTTTGTGTTGGGGCAGAGTTCTGCTCCTGTCTTTGCAGGAAAATACTTATCTTTAAAAGAGTCAAGAGACTCTGGATGTCTAGATGCCTAAGGATGAAAACCTAGCTATCCAGAAAAACAAGCAAAGAGAAGACTAATGATGCTGTATGCTCTGCATGGTGAAATTTCATTATCTGCACAAGTATAATCTCTAAAAATAGGAGCTGGCTTTGGAGTAGGACAAGGGTTATCCTTCTCTAAATCCAAACATGTTAAAAGAAAAATTCAGAATTTTTGTTATCATGTCAGGAGCCTTCTGGTATGGGACAGAAAGATGTTAATACTACTTTTCTCCAGGCCTATTGTTTAAGTCATCTTTTGTTGAATATGTCTACATGAATATTGTTTAACCATGAACAGTAGGTTTTCCTGCAGTAGTTTTTGAAGCTTCCAGGAAGATGGGACCCCCACAAGAACTCCATCTGGTTTATATGATGTCATGATGCTGCTAGCACTAGGAAACTGGTTTTGGGGTACCAGCTGTGGAAATGGCGCACACTCTTAAAATGTTCTGGTCAGAACTCCAATAAGAACTTCAAAAAACAAAAACCCTATCAACTACTTAAGATACACCATTTGCCATTATACAAAACAGCAATCTTGAAATTTAACAATCATTTTACTTTTACAGAATCCCATAGAAAGAACATTGCCCCATGACAGCAGGAAACAGTTCTAGAAGATGTCTCCACTCCCAACAAAATTTGCCCTCAGGGCTAGGGACACCATTTCAACGTCAGTTATTACTCGCATAGGACTGGGGTTGGGGTCGAAATTATGTAAGCCCAAAGATTTTTTTAAAAAGGAAAACTGAATGGGATATAGGATAATAGGTAGATTAATGTGAATTTACACCAATAGTAATAGACTGAATAAATGTGAGCATGTTATGATTTCTATGTTCTGTTACCAGCATGCGGTTTGCTAACTATAGGTGTGACTGTCCTATGCTGAACTGATACAAGTAATGAATGGTTTCCAATTCTTCTGTCAATGCTCTGAAGGCACAAATGTGACTGCCTTTCAAGGATGAGGACATTGCAGATTAGAAATTAAGACTTATAGATTTGTAGAGGAGCTGTAGCACAGCCTATATACCAAGGCAGTTGACTGATTAAACTAAGGGAGCCAGAAAGCCTGTTGAGTTCCATTTGTTACTTTCCTCATGAAAACCTAAGATTTAAAGTGAGTGGCAGGTGCAACATTAAGGTGGGATAACAGGATGAAGTGGTGTGGTAGATGGTCCTGTATTCAATTATATTTTAAATGTTGGTTGGCAAGTAGCCAGGCAGGAAGTATAGGCAGGACAGCCAGACAGGAAGTAGAGGCAGGTCAATGAGAACAGAAGAATTCTGGAAAGGAGGAAGTCCATTCCTCTGCAGTTCTGATCCATCCACAGAAGCAAGATGTGACTGCCTTGCTGAAAAAGGTACCGCAAGCCATGTGGCTACCCATAGACAAGAATAATGGGATAAGTTATGAGTTAAGAAGCCTGAGATACTGGGCCAATATAAGTTTATAAACTAATATAGACCTCTGTGTGATTTCTTTGGGAATTAATTGTAGGAACCAGGCAGAACAAGGATCGGGTGGGGCAGAAACTCAAACAATGAAGATTCAGTCCTTCTGCCCACTCCAGAGCCAAGGTGGAATGTGTAGTCTTCTGCTTGTGTCTTCAGTCTCTCCAGGCATATTGCTTGGGGTTCCCAAGTGGTTGGCTCTTTAGGCTCGAAAACTGGCCCCTCTGTTTAGGGCCCACAGACCCAGAAACATCCATACACAAAAGCCCAGGGGAAATTTGACTCAACATTTTAATGCAGACAAGGCTATAGTTCTCCAAAGCCCCCTGCACTCTAGGCTAGGGGTCAGCCTGGACAGAGCTGCTCAGAAGGGCCTGCTTTCTCAAGTTCTTTTTTCCAGCCTGCCATTATTGATCATGTTATTAGTTTGGGGGCATGTTCCTTTCTATCACTGGCCACCATTTGGAGTTGTTTCTCATCCTTTGGGTCCTATGTCAGTAACTCAAAATTACCCTAGTGTGAGATTTGCATATTTGGAGACTGGGTATACAGGAGGTGACTATTTGAAGAGTGCACAAGCATTTGAGACTTCCAACTCAAGGCGATCCGAGAAGTAGAAGGCATCTGGATTCTGGTCAAAGATCAGACTTGACAAATGCCCACTTCCTATTCAGGTTCCGAGCTTACCCTATTTTGAGCCCAGTTCCTTTCCTACAAGACAGAAGTAAGCATGCTTGGCACTGCTATGAATATGGAAAGGACAAAAAAAAAAAAAAAAAACCCAGGGCCGAGCAAGCCCCATGTCAGGACGGCTCCAAGACTGCTCTCATGATTATGGTGTTCAACCCAGATGACAGCGAGCCTGGTTATAAGACAAGCTCAGGTAGATACTGTGGTCATCTGATGGGTGGCTAAGTCACACTGCTGAAGAGCACGGAGAAGGGTGGCCTCTGGCGAAGTAGAAAACCTAGGAGTAGTAAAAGACATGGGCTGCTTTTGTTTTTCTGAACCGTGCTGTTTTCTCCAAGGTTCTGTTTCCACGAATCCTAAGAAGCCTTTCAGGGCTTGCCTTGGAGGCAGCTGCAGAGCCTTGCAGCCATCTTCTTCCAGCCCCACAGTGCCCTCTGGTGGCTGGGAGCCTGTGAATTGGCTCCTGGCTCCTTGCTTCTGCCTTGAAGGGATGCAGGTGTCTTTGATTTTCTGGGCTACTTTGTCTCTGTGGCACTCTGGGTGGAAAAGGCAGGGACAGGCACACATGGGATAGACGGAGTTGGCTACTGACTTGTGGGATTTCCCTGCAGTTTCCTGTTGTGCCAAGGTTAAAGAGGACAGGAGCCACGGTGAAATACCTCTAGGATTTTGATACATAGATCTGCATTTTAGAAAGTAGCCTTTACTCTGCTGCATGAATTTTTTTACAGTCCAAAAAGAATGTGGCTATTCTTTTCAGGGGTGTTACTTGCTAAGGTGGAGGCTGGCAGATCTTTACCATCCATGTTTTATTCCCTACGAGCAAAAAAAAATAATAATAATGGTTTCTATACTTGCTGCATGACTTTGAATGTTAAAGTTTAAGACCTTAGTTTTGATGAACAGTAATTGTGCATATTATGGGGTATTGTGTGATGTTTTATACATGTAGGCAGAGTCTAATAAATTAGGGTAATTAGCATATCCACCTCTAACAGTTATTTCTTCGTAGGGAGAACATTAAACATTTCTCTTTTGACCTAGTTTGTATTCCTCTAAACTAGTCATGCAGCGTTCTCATTGCTATTCCAGGATTGCTTTGTGGATAGCAAAGGAGTTAATGGTTCTAATAACCCCACCCAATCCACAGGGCACATCAAGGGCTGAATCGCATAAGCAGAGACCTCAGGGGTAAACAGGGAACTGTAGAGGTTCAAGTTTACCTCTGGAGACAGTCTATTGAACATGGCAGTCAGACAGTGCTGGACCTACTTATTTTAAGCAAATAATTTCAGCGAACATTTAAATTAATGAAACCACAGGCAGAATATATTAAGTAGTTTTCAAAGAACACAAAAGATAGAAATAGGCTAGTGGTAAATAGAACTACAAGCCAGATGGCTGATTAGGCAACCATTTAAAATTAGAAGACATTATGGTGGAGATATCGAACTTGGTAAGGCAAACCCATGAGCAGAATAAAATGCCGCAGGTGCTCCCACCTAAAAGGGATGTGCACATCGCTGAAGGACCTAGTTTATAAAGATAGCTTGACTTGTGACTGTCCTGCCTTACGCCGACATGGAAGTAAAGATTATCTATCCAAAGATTTTTCTCCACTAATACGAAACAAAGGTGCAGTGTGAAGACATGGGTGAGAGGCGCTCAGGTCTGAATTGTGACAGGATTTCTGAAGATTAACAGTTGGTGGTGGGGGGGGGCTTTAGGAGTCACTGGAGATGAATAATCCAGGGCATTAGAAGCATGGGCCTTTTTGTGCCTCCTGAGTACTTAGAATTGCTGTACCCATCTTGTTGGCCCAAGTTCTTTCTCTGACAAGAGTCCCAAGTTCGTTAGCATTAACAGCGCTATCCCTCTACAAGCATTATGGAAGGTTAAAATATTGAACAAATTTTGGAGTACTTCACATAGAGATAGCATTTAACTTTTATCATGGTAGTTTAATTCAAGAAGCTGTGGAGAATTTGAATTTTAGGAGGCACATTCCTTTGTGGATCGCAGGGAAGACGAGAGATGAGCACGATTGCCTCAGAACAGATTTAAAAGAAAAAAAATTCCCTATCCATATTTTGTTGGACGTTGGCTTTCCCAACAAATTTTCCCAGCATCTCCATCATAAACATATGACAATAAATATGCTTTCATATGGTCTTTATACTCTGACATTCACACCTGTGACACTGGGTGGGGGGATCCAGCAGACAGATGAAGGCAACACAATTTAGAGGTTGCTGACTTGGCAGCAGACAGCCCTGGAGACTGCATAACCTTGAGTCTTGCTGTATTTTATTGTTGCTTCATTGTTCCCAAGGCCCATAAAACTGACCGAGGACAAGTGAGGGTGAAGAAGCTCCGAGTCCAAAAATAGCCAGAGCTGTGCTGTGTTCCCAAAAGGGCTTCTTTCTTGCGACTTCCCCAAATGCTCTAAAGTAGAATGGCAGCCACCCTGTGCAGCATGCATGGTTGAGTATCCCATGGCTGAGGACCAGTGGCTTTAACAGGAAGTGTGCATGACTCGCCAAGCAAATGAGCTAAGCAGAGAGTAGGGGAAAAGGCCATGGAGGGACCAAGTCAAGGAATGTGGCATAGACAATAGGTAGTGTCAATCAACTGAGGATGTGTTCCTGCCCCTAGGATCAAGTATGGTTCCGAGAACACTTATCCTACATTCAAGTGTGACTGCTAATACTGTCAACCTCATAAGAGGCTCTAGAATGCTATAGGAGATAAACCTGGGTAGGGCAGAGGGTCTAGATTAGGTTAGTTGAGGTTGGGAGACTTACCCTGAAATGTGGGTGACACCATTCCTTGGGCTGAGGTCCAACTGAATAAAAAGTTAGCCGAGCATCAGCCTCCATCTCTCTGCTTTATGACCGAGGATGCCATGTGACCAGCGCTTTCATGCCTTTCTCACCTTGGTGGACTTTACCCTCAAACTGAGCAGCATAAACCCTTGTTTGTGGTCAGATGTTGCACGTCAGAGCAAAGGGATACTTGAAAGATCAGATGAGGACTTGGTATGTTGTAAAAGGGAGCGGTGGGCCACTTCACGCAGCCCAGCTCCCAGCTGCCTGGCTAGCTAGCTTATACCCCAAAATAACACACATTGTATTCATTTAAACACTGCCTGGCCTATTATATCTAGTCTTACTGGTTAACCCCAACATCTTGATTAACCCATTTCCATTAAATCTGTAGTACCACAAGGCTGTGGCTTACCGGGAAAAGATCCTAACCCTACGTCAGTCAGTCTCAGGCTGGAGATTCATGGCAAATGACTTTCTCCCAGCATTCTGTTCTGTCTACTCCACCCACCTATGGGCTGGCCTACCAAAAGGCCAAAAGGCAGTTTCTTTATTTGACCAATGAAAGTAACATATAGACAAAAGACCCACCTACATCATTGGTGTGTATCATTTGATATCTTCAAATCAGAGGTAAAGTGGCACCATTCTTGGCACTTGTGGTCATGGCTGCCAGTGACCTAGCCAGCTTTCAGGAGCCGAAAAAGGCACAAGGAAACCTCTGACTTCAACAGAAAAGATGGTGAACTGACCAGAGAAGTACTGGGTACCAAATTTGTTTCACCCTGCTAAAGGCCATTGCCCCCAGTAGTCTGTTATGAAATATTTAAGATGTCTTACATTTGTTTATACTATGGAATATTTGTTTAATGATGCAAAAGATTTATTTAACTCAGTGAAGTCATGTTACTGTGCCTGACACACCTGATGGGTCTAATAAAGAGAAGAATGGTCAACAGCAGGGCAAGAGAAAGGATAGATGGGGCTGGCAAGCAGAGAGAATAGACCAGAGGGAAGAAACAGATCCAGGAGCGAGAAAAGGGGCCAGATACACAGCTACACGGCCAGTCACTGAGACGAGTGAAAGATTATAGGAAAAAAGGAAAAATCCCAGAGGCAAAAGGTAGATGGGATAATTTACAAAACAGATGGCAAGAAATGAGCCAAGCTAAGGCCAGGTATTAATAAGAAACCTTAAGCCTCCACGTGTGCTTTAATTAGGAAGGTGGGCGATGGGCCGATGGGCCTCTCAAAAGAGCAAAGTGCCAAAAAAAAAAAAAAAAAAGTAAAAACTAGCCAACAATTATCAGAAATACTCAGGATACCAGGTACTTTATTTCAGCCTATGCAGTTAAAAACAAAAGCCATTTCTATTCTCCAGATGGATCATGGCTACTCTAACACCAGTGCAATCAATGGTGTGTCAAACTTTTCTACGATGCTACAAAGAACAAAGGAAGCAAGTTCTGCTCATTAGTTAGCATGATCAAGCCAAGGCTCTGTGTAGCAGATTAAAAAGTGCAAAGGGGAGTCCAGAGAGTCAGTGCTTAGGAGGGTGCTGCTCTCACGAAGGATGAGGGTTCAGTTCCAAGCACTCACACTGAGTAGCTTACAACTGCATGTCACTCCAGCTCTACAGGATCTAGTGTTGCTGCCTTATTGGATGTCAGAACTCACATGAATATATAACTTCATATACATATAAAAAGATTAAGGGAAAGAGTATGTAGTACCAGCTCTTGCCTGGCAGGCACTCTCCTCTCCTGGGTCCAGGTGCAGGAAACACAGGGACTAGTCAACTGCAACTCAATGAACAAAGGACATGAGGGCTCCAACATCCTATGTCTTCCATGTGACCTATTTTAGGTGCAGGGGAAGGACACTTTAATCCTTTGTGGGAAGGGAATCAAGTATTAGTGACTTCTGGGAAGGAAGTGAGATGCTTGAGCTCCAAATTTACCTTAGGACTCATTGATCTCCACTCTGCTAATTTTGTGGAGTGACTAATTGTTGGGGCTGCCCTATGTATCGCATGGTGTTAGGCAGCATCCATGACTCCTACCCATGCTTGTTTTCCATGGGCTTGAACCCTCACAGCTTAGGAAATCATTCTGGTTTAAAAAAAATTGGGAATGGGTAGGTCAGTGAGTTTCAGACATTGTCAAATACCCCTGGAGTACAAGGCAAAAATCATGCCCCCCCCACTTCCATTAAGACTTTAGCTCAGTGAGTGTGGGATGGCAAGACATCCTGGAGAAGTCAAGGTACTTGTGAAGGTGTGGAGGAGACTGCCAGGCTTTGGATCGAGAGCTGTCTCAGGTCATACTATGTAGCTAGAGGGGGAGGAGCAGAAATGGTGATGCTTCTAACTCCACTAAAACTCCAATTAGAAAATAGATCTGTTTAGCCACTGATCTGTCCCACCTTGAAGACACTGATGCCTCAGGTATTCTCCTGCAGGCTTTGCTTGGAGAGATGCCATCTATGATGTCAAAGCTATTCTCTTAGATGACAGCAGCCAGCAAAAGCAAAGATCTCTGAACCAGAACCTGGCTATGTCTCTCATGTTTCCCATTATTTGAATTTAAGTTTCAAACAGCTTTATAAATTGAGCTGGAAGTCAGCAAAAGCCATCTGGCCCATTACTGTCCTGAACTACAGGAAGAATAAATGTACTAGTGCTCAATAAAAATCTTTCTTAAAGAGCCCCCTTCTGCCTCTTCAGCAACTGTTCAGTCTCCACACACTGGAAGAGAACTTGTAATTGCATGTGAAATAGCTATCAGTGAGCAGAGTGGACACCACCCTAGTCTACTCAAACACAATGGAGATACCAATGGCAGGGTGAGGCTCTGAAGGCCATAAATAATTCAGCCAACACTTGCTAATTTGGTGCCTGTGGAAATCTCATATCACTCACATTCTAGATTTATGATGTGACTTGTCATAGCACATTGCTAAATCTAGTTCCCAAACTGGAATGCCGATTTTGAAGCTGCTGGTCGGGGGATCTCAAACCATGTCTAGTAAATGGCATAGTATCCATGTCTAAAGATGTGTGTGTTAAGTATCTCTTCAAAGTTTACAGTTTACCCTCAATCTTGGTTGCTCATTGCTCACTTGATCTGTGCCCCATCTCCTATTCTTAGCCTGTGCATTAATACACATTATTCACGGTTATCGAGTTGGATAACCATGGTTGAGTGCCTTCTATTTTTACAGTAATTAAAGGGTTTAAAGGAAAATAAATTTAGCTGCTTAGGCGCCCTCAAATAGCCTCTTCTGCTGGGGACAAAATGCTAAGACAAGTGAGCTTTTTGTTCTGTCCATGGTGCTGAACAGGAGTTTGAGCTCATGGAATTTTGTAGACCCTGACAGAGCTGAATGAGAAGTCTGTGCATTTTCCTCCAACTCTGGCTAACAGTTGCATGCCAACTTTACTTGGCCAGGGATTGGACTGAGACCTTAGAACACATTTGGTTCAGCACTTTAGCTTCAAGCCCAATGAAGAGGCAGCACATGACCCAGAAGTGCCAAGACTGTCCAGTATAAATGTACTTGTCCATCAAAACTCACTTGAAGTCCTGCTTCTGTTGCACTTACAATCCTAGATAAGGCTAACTCCAGCTTGAATTTTTAAGCATTTCATGATTAACCAAAGTTAACTGGAAAATCCAAGATAAATAATCTGGTATTCTCTTCTATAAGTTTCCCATGAAAACAGTCCCGGCTTCAGAGATCAGGCAACTATTTCCCGAGTTATAGGGAAGGTAACTTGCAACAAACACTCTAGAAACATTAGTTGTTCAGCCCAGAACACCCAATACAAAGATGGTCCTGCCCAGTGGGCTGAGCCTTCATACCTATCTGTCGCACCCGCCTCGACTAGCAAGGAAGATGCAACACCGGAGCTCTTTCTTGCAAGCAGTTTTATTCAGGGCCTTGTTCTCTCTCTCTGGACAAACCTCTCCCAGCCCTTAAAAAGGCACAGGCCGCCAACCCCGGGTTGCCAGGTGGGCACTGCCTATAGGTCCACGCATATGCATGCAGCTGACGATCATTGCGTGATAATAGTATGAGTCAGGCCTTAGCCATAAAAGTTGATTATCACAGAGCACTTGCTTTCAGGATCGTGGAGGGCAGAAGCCAGCATCATCAGGTGCGGCTCCACGCAGCTCTCTACATATATCCATACATAGCCTACAGACCAATCTGATAAGGGAGAGGATAGACTTTGAGGAATTCCCTTCAACAGAACACTCACAGTGTCAAGATAAACAAAGATAGCCAGCACCATTTACCATCAGTGATATGCTCTCTCCTTTACATGGCAGTAACCATGTGAAGAATGTTAGGGTCTGGGAAAGTTCCCAGGTAATCCTGCTTCACCTCCTTGAATCTTCCAGTAGGTGAAGAATGTACATGCAAGAACTGCATACAAATGGCTTTCCTCATGAACATTCAACCATTGAAAGCTAATGTTTAAGAGGCTATCTCCCAATGCAGGAGGGGGCCATGGTTACAAATGGTACCTAGAATTCCAGGTATCCAGAAATGGTGCAGGTGGTTCTCTTTGCATGTGAGCCCTCTATATTTCAGAGGGATGTATACTTAAGAGGGATTTCCTTGCAGCACAGGGCATGTGGGAGATATCATATGCTTCCTGTTTTGGTTGATAGCAGAGTAAGCAATTTCAGTGGTGGAACAAGTCCATTTGTCTTTTAGGAGAGACAGGTACCATAGAAACATGTGGCCCCTTCTAGGCTATCAGCTTCAAAACAGGAACTGAAAACAGTTCTCTAAACTCTGCCCTGCACAAACTATTTACTCAGTGGTCAACAATGGGATTTCTTTCCAACAGTATCCCCAGTGCACTTGTCTCAACCTATGGCAGAAATTAGCCTAATTGATGTTCAAAGTGAGGCCTGCATCTGCACATTTCAGGCCTCCCAGGAAATTAGGATGCTAGGTCAGGTATATTATAGCCCAGGTATTACCCTGGGATAATTATTTCAGACCCTCATGGTGAGTTCAGCTACAGGACAGAGGTATCAAAGCCACTGGAGAAATTCATGGAGTAATGTGGAAAGCAGCAGTCTCCATGATGACATTAACTCATGAAAATCTAGGTCAAGAAGGTTGATCCTTGGGATGCCATTTAGCAAGGGCCAGGAGACATCTAAAAATTTTGTAGATCACAAGATTTTTTAAAAGTTAAATTTCCAGTCATTTCTGTGCTTCTGAAGAGCAGGCCTAGATGTAAGCATCAAGCCATGTGGTAGATATTTGGAGTTGACACATCATCCCATGCTACAAGAGCAATGAAACTACAAAGCAAACAAGCTCTGAAGAAACGTTATACTTGAGAATGAACATAGTTACATAGGATATATTAAAATTAATCCAGCCAATAGCAATGGTACATTCCTGTGATCCCAGCAGTGGTAAGGCAGAGACAGAAGGCACACTGTAAGTTTAAGGATAGCTGGGCTACATAAGGAGTTTAAGGCTAGCCTGGACTATGGTAGCCACACCTGTCTCAAACATAAGACATTTTATAAATTGGATGGAAATGAAGTGTACCAAGTTCCCTCCCCCGACTAGTGTGTTTGTCTTTTACATCATTTCCTGCTCAGATGGATCTTGTATGCCCAGCCTAACTTTATATAAATGTATTTGTCACTAAGGAGACAAACCCAGTACTTTCTACTCCACTCCCTCAACAGGAAAGATGAAGCTGGATATGAGCCAGGCAGAAAGGGGCATTTACCCCTCAATGGTACAAAGCCAAGTTCAGCCAGTCTTTCAGGTTAGTCTGGTCCAAGTTTGAATTTCTTGGCATAAGAGGACATGGGTTGTGGGGAATAGAGTTAAGTAGGCATCAGAAGGACAAAAACTGCTCAGTTAAGGGGGAGAATATGTTCATTGGGATTGAGAGCACCCTCTCAATTAGCCCCTCCCTTGTGCCTTCAAGCAGATCTTTGCGAGACAGGGTATTACGTTCCCTACATATTTCTAGAATGTATTATTCTATAGCCTGGGTCAACACTTGCAATCCTTGCCTTTTTCTTTGGAGTAGTCAGAAATTACAATTACTGCTTTTATTGGGTCATTTTTTCCTGGATTGTTGGGAGCTGCAGACCCTCAGACCCTGAACGTTCTAAGGCCTCTTTGCCTGATGGAGTAAACTTGTTTTTCCATGCTTTCCAGCTGCTCTGAGCATGGAACCCTCATGAGTTCCTAAAAACAAGTTCTGGTAGACTTGCAGTGGAAAAATCCCGAGATAGGGTATAGCCACTAGTCAAGAAGAGCACTATATAAGCCACCTTGGAACATAATTGGCATTCTTGCTTCAAGAATGATCCACGTCCCTGTTCTTTAATCCCCGGACCCTTGCTCAACCAGGGTTCCAAGTGGTGCAGGCACCACAGGTGGAGGCCCCTAGGGAACTAGGGACACCCTCTTGGAGGCTGGCCAGCAGGTAAGTAACAGAAGGTGAGATGGTGAGTTGTAAGGATGGGGGCAGATTCTTCCAAGTCTGCTCTCAGGAATTTGCTGGTACTACTGAAAAACAGGGTACCAGGATAATTAAAAGGCAACTGAAGAATTAGTGGAAACCCTAGGTAGGGTTTAAGTTTATGGTTTCTACAGGTAGGCATCTTGAACGTCCCTGACTGGGACCATGTTAAGGAAAGCCTATGAAAGGCACTGAGGGGAAAGGGACTGGAGTCCTTTCCAATTGCTATGCTTTCCCTATGGAAAAAGAGGTTAAAGAGTCTGTGCTTACTGAAAATTGTAGAGTCAAGGAACAGCTTAAGGAAGCCATTAGGATACTGGAGGGTGTCCAAGACAAAATCCCTGGCATCGTGCAAAGGAGATCCAGAGGGAGAGGAGCTGAAGGAGCCTGAGGAGGCTCAGATCTCAGTAGTGATTCTGAGTCATCTCTAGGGACTGGGGGTCTATTCTCTTGCCCCACCCCATGAGAAAGAATTTTACAAAACAACTGCCCCTCTGGCTAATGAGAGGGAAGCAGAGTTGCAGAGAATTGACAGAACTGAGGTTCAGAAACATCCAGGAGTTCCCAGTTATCAAAACTGAATCCTCGGAATAGGTAGGGGCTGCAGCAGCAATTTCAGTTTAAGGATGTGAGACGGCCTAAAGCGGCCATAACCACTTGTGTGTCACATGCTCCCTCCTTTACTGCTGCCTTGGAATCCTACATGGATCAAAATTTGACTCCTAGTGATTGGATACAGCTTTGTAGGGCAGTGCCTAGTGGAGAGGGTTATTTGCTTTGGAGGTCTCATTATCAAGACAATTGTAGAGACAGCCAAAATTGAACACTGCTGCAAGGCACCCGAATAGAAATGTAGGCATGCTCACTGGTGCTGGACCTTATGCCCTGCTTAATCTGCAAGTCATATGACCCAGGGGTGGATGCTCACATTGCCACCGCCGCCTTAAGAGCCTGGGAAGTCTTGCCTAACAAGGCTGACAGGGGTCAGTTATCTAAGGTGCTGCAGGTGCAGGGGCCATCTGAGCCTTATTCAGATTTTGTCAGTCAGCTCTTACTATTAGCAGGTAGGATTTTCCCTGATGTTGATGCTACAATGCCAGTTACATCAAACTAGCTTATGAAAATGCCAACAAGCATTGTCAGGAGACGATTTATCCTCACTGGCAATGAGTGTTGAATGGTTGCATCAGACTACGTAAGGACATTTGACAGAGCCCATACCACCGGGGCTGTGATGGCTGCTGCTCTTGCAATGTTGCAGTGTCTGGCATGGCTTGGTGTTGGGTAGAATTAGTACCACTTTCACTTTTTAAGAGATTAAGTGTGATTCCTGGTATTGTAGATTCAGATTACACAGGGGAGATTAAAGTGATGGTGGCTGCAGAATTAGGTATTGTAATCATCCCAGAGAAGGCTATGATGGCTCCAGATGGTGTTACTTCCTATGTTTAAATCCAATAACCCTTTTGCAAAAGATCTAAGGGAAATTCTGGTTTCAGCTCCACTGAGGAAACAGGCATATATTGGGTAGCAGAATTAGATAATTAGATAAGTTATTGATGTGAAGAGGTTCCCTGGCCTGACACCAGGGCAGATGCTTCTGACATATCCATAAGGCATTGTCCCAAGGCTTGGTCATTGCAGCAGGCACCTTTTCTATGGTACAGGGCATAGGACAGGCCACCAGTCCACAGATTAGCAAGACGTTAACATGGGAAGGTGTAGAAAGACATAAGGAGTCTTTCAACCTTTATGTGCTAGCTCAATTACCTGTTAGTCTGTGGGGACGAAATGTGTTATAAGGCACGAGGGCTGTGCTATCCATGGAATCTCTACAGAGAATGATGACCAAGAATATATTCCTGGGCAAGGGGCTAGGCAAAGATCTCCAAGGAGATTTGTAAGGTATGTCAAAGACAAAGCAGGGTTAGGAGATTTATTCTGAGGGCCACTGTTGAGCCACAAATTGCTATTCCCATTAAATGGAGAGAAACTAAGCCAGCATGGGTGAAACAGTGGGCGCCATTAGAAGAAAAGCTACTGGCTCCTCAGCAGCTTGTGAGAGAACACTGGATCTTGACCTTGACTATAGAGAGGCCAAAGAACCATGTGAGCCTCTAAGACCCTTAGACACATTGAGCAATTTCCAAGTGAAGGGTGTTATCTGAGGAGGGTGCGCTAGAGAAGCTGCAGTATCAGCAGTCAGGAAAATGTATCTGTTTCCTGGAATTGAACCTACCACCTTGTTTGTCATTATAACACCCTGGCCAGGCCTGTGACAGACTTTGGGCACATTAATATCACTGGGAGTTCATGGAAGATGCAACTTCCGGGGTCACCCATATGACGTTTGGAAGTAACTTCAACAGCACCTATAGCGGTAGGACTCCAGGTTACAATCTTGATTCCCAGATTCTTGTCACCCTAGCAGCTCTGTCTTAACACATGTCTGCTTGTAGAAGCCAGACAACGTGTATTTAACATCAAATCAAGCTGGCTAACTCTTTGGATCTGAATCCAGGTGGCATAGTAAGGGGAGCATGGTAAATACTTTAAGCAGAAAGGATTTGAGAAGCAATAGAACAGGCCTTTGTAGAATTCAACACTTAGGTCAAATTCACATTGAAATTGACAAACCCCAATAATGGTTAATCTAGACCATAGCTAGCTGATGTTCTCATGGTAGATGTTAACAGGTAATAAAGGCCTAGGAGTGCTTCTCCATGCTGTTTTTGGAGACTAGAGTTAGACACATGAGCAGGGATCAGCCCTCAGGTATGAAGGATTTGTTTAAGAGTCTAGGAGCAACAGTCTATGCTCATTATTATAAACCTTCAAGCATACCAAAGAGTGTTCCTAAACCAAGAAAGATTTTAAAGTGTCAGAAAGGATGTAAGCTACAGGACTTGCTTGCATGGTTCAGACAGAACTATTGAGTATTCCACAGGTTGCTTTACTCGGTTCAATAGAGCCAATCAACGCAGAGCAGACTGAAAGAGCCAGGGTTTGTTAGTGCTGGAATTCCCTGGTTCTTGTTTCACAAGATCACTAAAAGTGACCACTTTCCTTGCTCATTTAAGTCATATTCTAGTCCCCCTAGCAAGAGTAGGGGAGTCCTGGAGCAATATGCTGTGAGTGCAGATCACTAGGGGTACCTAGATGTGGGCAACAGTCTGAGATTAAAGTCTATCTGGTTGAATCTACGAAGAAAACAGTGTGCAAATGTAAAAATGCATCTCATGTTCATTCTCAAAGCCAAATGGTGTATTCTGGTTCTCAATCACCTTAAGTGAGCCAACCATGCCGTGCATGCAAAGTTGCTGAAGATTTACACAATATTCTTGAAACCCTATGTTATCTTGGTCACCATCAGAATTCTAGAGACTGAACATAGAATCTTAGAAATTGACCCTTTCTTGCTCTCAAGGATTTAAGGCTAGAGTGCTCTAGATTTTCCTATTTAGCTAATGCAACGAACAGCAGAAAATGGTCAACATTGTTTTAGCCAGATTTCTGTGGTTGCCACTTTGTTTTTAACCACCACTGCCACATTTTAACTAGCATGCAATATTTTACTAAAGGTTGGATGAGGCTATTGTCTACTATTCATGAAACCCTGGGTTTAAACACCAACCATTACAACTCATGAACCTGACATGAAAGTATATGTCTGTAATTCCAGTGCTTATAAGACAGACAAGAGGTATCAGGAGTTAAAGATCCTCAGCTATAACAGCGAGTTTAAGGTTTGGCTGGCAGACATGGATCCTATATTAAAGATTGGTTAAGTCCCTTCTCTTATTAGAGGCGTGGCTTCTGTTGTACTGCTTTATGGACCATCCTTGGGATCTGAAGTCCTTAAGGCAGCAATATCTGTCATTGCTTAAAATAACATTAATGTAAATGTGCAGCTTATGTCAAACATGACTGCATACACACGTATAACCTCAATACATGTCATAATATGCTTTATCTTCATAACCATTGTTTCACTTTATTTGGTTACTTAATAAACCAACATCTTTCCCAGACTTAGGGACTAAAAATAGACACTCCATTAAATTATGGAGGAGCAGTTAAAATACACATCTGCCATGAAACTTTGAATCCAGAAAGGATGGATAAGCAACTGGCTCACCATTTTTAACCTCTACTCCCCACTCTTCACTCTTGCTTTTGGGGTCCCACCACCCAGCTCCCAAATAAAGTCACTCAAAGGCTTAATCTTACTTACAAATGACCGGCCTTAGCTTGGCTTGTTTCTAGAAAGCCAGATTTCCTTCACTAAAATTATCCCATCTTTTGCTTCTGGGATATTTTCCGTTTTCTTACTTCTGTGTATCTTACTTTCAACTCTTAATCTATGCCTGGTTGTGTAACTGGCCCCTAGCATCCTCCTTCCCTTTGTTCTCTTGCTCTTGTCCCTCCCCAGATTTCTCCTAATTATCCTCTCTGCCTGCCAGCCCTGGCCTCTCTCTCTCTTCTCCTGGCTTGCTATTGGCCATTCAGGTCTTTATTAGATCATGAGTTTTAGACAGGCACAGTAACCGTTTCACAGCTAAAAAGGCAACATAAAAAGTCACACACTTCATATAACAGCTCACTGTTTAGGCCACTTGTCACCTTCAGCTTTACTTCCACAGTAGGAGGAAGAGCACAAAGTCATTTGATTATATTATATTTATATATCTTTATATAAGAACTTTATATAAGTTTATATAAGATCATTTGGAAAGCAATTGTGGTGGTTTAGGTAAGAAAATACCCTCCCCTAGATTCATGGGTTTGAATACTTGGTCACCGGGTGGCAATGTTACTTGAGGAGCGACAGCCTTTCTGGTGAAGTGCATCACAAGGGTGGGCTTTAAGAGGTTCATAGCCTTGACCTGCTTCCTGTTCTTTTTCTGCTCCCTGTGGTACAGATGAAAATATAACCGGCTGGATTGATCCTCCTGCCATGCCATTATATGAACTATCGTTTAGAACTGTCAGCCGAAATAAAGTCCTTACGTGGCCTTTGGTGATAGTATTTTATCACAGAAATAGGAATTAGGATAGTGCCTGTGCTCCCCAAAGTAATACACATGCCCTGAGGGTGAGTGATGGAAATTCTTTCCAGAATATCTTATGGACCTTTACTCTTTTCAACACATACCAGGAACAAGGGCAATAGATTCAGATAGCTCTTTGCTAGAGCACGTTCTTGTATTAAGAGACTTAAAACCATTGTCTAAACGTTTATGTGGACCAATTTTAACTACTAAGGTCTTCCCACTTAGGTAGCAGACCCCCCCTTCTAACAAGGAGATAAGCACTCACTGGTCCTTGTAGACTCTTCAAATAGAAGTCCCTCTACACCAGCTTTCCTCATTTATTAGGAAATGACTATCTTTGAGTAATATATGTATACATTATATTCTTGATAGCCAAAGAATAATCTGTGGTATCCTTTCCACATTACATCAACCCATAGATTATTGGTATTAATTTGAGTATTTCTATATATTTCACATTTATGTAGAAAAAATACATCAGTTTTTAATCTAAGTCTATCCTTCCCCACCCCACTTACTCCATTTCCATATTGCTACAGAGTTTAAGAGCAGCAACCACTCCACTGTGTATAATGTAACTTAAATGCCCACTTAAGGTTCTTTCCAGTGTTTTCCTATTAACTATAATGCTTCAGAGAATATATTCTACATAGAAATTTCTTAGATATAGAATTATGTCCTTGGGCTCAGTTCCCAGATGTGAATTACTGAGTTAGAAAACATGAATACTATATTGCCAAATCACTTTCCAAAATGTCCATTGCAATTAAGAGGTAGGGGAAATAATTATACCCCAATGCCACCAGCAACATTGTATATTTGTGGGTATATTTTATGGATTCTTTTTTAGATATATTGTATTTTAGTGAGCAAAAATACTTCTCACTTATGTATAAATACTTGCTAGAAATAGCTGCCTATCCTATGCTCTCTGTGCATGTAGAAATCATTAAATGGAGTTTGGCACATATGTGATTTGGGCACAGAAGTCTGCACAGGTGTGAAAACTTGTAGGAAGGAGTCACGCCTCATGGTCTGGTTTACACAAATACCCCCAGAGAATGTTTTATTGAGATTTGTGTCAGAAAACTGAGCAAGTATTGGATACCAGTTACTGTCTGAAACCCGCATAAGAGTCTGAAGCTTCAATCAATTTGTTCATCGTGTCATATATCCACTGGGCATCCAGCTCCAGCATTCAGTACTGGATCATGAGCACTCTGTGCTGCTAAAGCATCAGAGCCACAAAGCCAATGCCATGCATGGCTAAAAAAAAAAAAAAAAAAAACTGTCAATGCCCTTGTTTTAACATGTGGGTCACAGACTACTAAATACTTGTCAAATTAGGTTTCCTAGTTGCATTGTTGATGTCAGTGCAAAGTAGACTGACTACCCTAGAAATAGATCCATATGAATGAAAGAAAGACAGTGGGGAAAATGGTCTGTGGCATGGCTGTAGGGGAGGCAGTGACAAGCAGCACAGCCATCAGCAATCCTTGAAAATAGCAGGGGAATCCTGTATTCCAGCCAGTGGTTCCAAGGAAAGGGGCACAGGCTAGCACCTCCCACCACGTGATGCACATAATGGCAGTTTAACAAATATGCTTTTGCCCTCATCTTTTAATAGGACTCAACTCCAGTTGAGGATCTAGTATATGTAACCAAAGCCTTTTGAAGGACGCAGTCTGAGCTTCATGGAGCCAATAGGGAGGTTAAAGACAACCTTAATAAACACCTATGTTTTAGAGATAGAAGAACAGAAGGCCACAGAATTCTGATGCAGTGTCCTGACAAGAATTAGAAGGGACATCACAGCTTCTATAGCCAAAGCCTATCATTTCCCAGTTTAGGCTTTTACTTCTGTGGCTCTTGGGATCATGACGTGCTCAAACTGCCCAGATGGCATCATCTCTCTTCAGACAAATTTGTGTACCCTCCCCTCTGCCAACCCCATCTACTACCAACGTTTGGCCTCAGAGTCTAAATGTCCTAGGGAAGTAGAGTTATGCCTCTAAGAGTGGAAAAGCACTGGGTATGATGTGCAGAATAGTGATGGACATTTATGATTGATTCATAGAGTAGAAGTTTGGCTTAACCTAAACAGCACATGGGCATTTTGCAGTTGCGACACTCCCTACCTGTACCTTGCAACCCTCAACTCTACAATGAATGAGTTAGATGTTTAAATACCTGCCTCCCATGGATGTTTGTCAAATGAGAAGCCTAGGCTAAAGGTGTTACCCTCCCCCCCCCCCAGCCATTACATATAGATATTTTAATGTTTATATAACACATACATACTAAGGTTAAGATCTCGTCTTTTCCTCTGGGAATTGCAGAATTGGGCAGGCATACCCTAATAACCCACATCAGTACGTGCTGGCTGTGAAGAGAGCCCTGTGCTCATCCTTGCATTTGCTTCCACATCATAGTGTCCACATCTGCTACAGAGGCAGATCCTTGCCTGTATAGCCAATTTGCTCTAGGTACAAGAGGTCATCGTCCTCTTTGGGTCATTTTATTCCAAATTTTGAGGGACTGAACAGAATGGAAGGCAAGATCAGAGACCACCACCATCCACGACATGTATGATGAAAATGAAGTCCAATTCCAAATGTAGGCTGTATCCCAATGAAACAGCACTAAGTATCTGTGCTAGCTAGTTTTTAACATTAAAAACCTAGGCATACCTGGGAAGAGGGAATCTCAAAGTGAGGGGGACTGGCTCCATCAGATTGTCTTGGGGCCATTGTGAGGGGATGTTTTCTTAATTTATTGGGCTGGGGTTCTGACTCACTTTGGACAATATTGGGGCAGCTGGTCTTTAGTTGTACAAGCTAAGTAAGCCAGTAAAAGCATTCCTCCATGGTCTCTACACTCCCTTGTCCTGATGTCCCTTCCAGATGTACTATAAGTTGTAAAACCTTTCTCCAAGTGGCTTTTGGTCATGGTGTTTTAGTCATAAACATGTCTCTGGTCTGTCAAAGGAAAACATGTTTTGTAACAGTTTGGGTGGTTGGAGAATCAGTCTTACAAGGAACAAGGTTTTGAGGTGTTCAGCACCTAACTTGTTAAAAGTCCAGTAATAGGATGTTCTGGGAGACGCCGAGAGCCTGGGGAGTCAGTTCGCAGGACTTCCAGCCTGACCACACAATTTCCTGAATTGTGGTTTGGATTATCCACTCAATGTCTTTAGTTCTATACCTCAAAATCAGGAGTAATGATGCCTCTGAGAAACTGAGGATTCAATTAAATGAATGTGAAAATACAGCTGGCACCTGGTCGATACTCCATAAATATTAACACAATCTAGCTTGAGTTGGGAAGAGGCCCATACCTGTGATCATCCTGCTGACATGAGCAAGTTTTCCCCTATTTGAATTTTAACTCTGCCTGCTTTTTTCAGGAGCAGTCACCCTTTAGTGACAATAGCTTTAAATCTTGAAAAGGATTTCAGGTAAGACTTGATTCACCTTTATTAGACCCCTTTTCATGCAAAGAAAATGGTCTTCTTGTGTTTGTGTATATATATAATACTATGTGTGTGTATGATCAGTGCACTGAATCCACAACCCTCAGTCTCATTTGTTAAGTATTTATAAATCAATGATTATTTCATGCAAACCCTGGAGACAGCATTTTCAGAGGCTGCCTCTATTCATCTAGGGAATTCCTATCTTGGGAACCACTAAAGTAATCAATAAACCTGAGACCCCAAATTATGGACTCAAACTTTGGCATGCTTTCAGAAAGCCACGTTGGTGGCTGACCGGTTGTACCATTTTAAGTGAGGATGGGAAAATACTGACGCTATGACATCAATGAGGGCCATGGCCATGGTTTACTTGGTAGTCATTTGGAGAGAAATGCCACCCCAAACAGCCCTAACCACCACAGTGACTTAACCTCGTGGCTCAATAAGGAAAATGCAGAGTTAACAGTATACAGTGTTTTATCTTTGGGATTGTGATCAGATTTGTGTAGACTCCGAAGACAAGATTGTATCCTCCTAACCCTAGTGGACCATATATAGAACTGAGTAATTCCTTGAGTTGCGAGTCTACTTTAGAAATCTGCTAACTTCATACATAGATTTAGTCCTTCAGGAGATAGATTGAACATACCACATCTGGTTCAACTCTCAGGCATGACAATGTCAAATACAGACTGAGCTCTTGAGAATTGTTTAGAAGTCACATTTTAAGAGACTTTGGATCGGGTAGCAATATGACAACTAAACTGGGTGATGTCTACACTAGATATTGTTGATTCAGGGTTCCCTCTTTCACATTCTGACCAGAAACTGACAACCTTTAACTCCCATTTTCCAAGTTAGTGTAACTTGTAGATGCCAGGCAGCTTGTCCAGGAGCATGACTTCTGGAAATGGATGAAATTCTGATTACAATTAGTCTCTTCCAAGCACACTGTTTTGTCTTTCAGTTTTGGTTGACAGATGTTAAACTAGAATATAGGAATGGGTCAATGTAGGCAGGGAAAGCATATTAGGTTCTGCTTTTGGAGACTAACTGGCTTTTGAGGGCTATCATGTTGGCCTTAGGTTAGTGCCTACTGGCCCCAAGGCCAGGCTAGAAAATTTGGCCCTGACCATGTAGGCATAAGGAAGCCTGATGTTTGTGAAGAGGAATGGCCAAGAGCTGCACTATGATAAAATTACTGGAGCGAGGAGATTGGTTTGGAGGATGCAGCAATGATTTATTCAGAACAGAACGAGGCCCTGGAAAGAGATTTGCCATGCCAGAGAAGTGGGGTGAGCCTGGGTGAAGCCAGCATAGTCCCGAGAATAGATGAGCCATAATTTCTAATATTCTTGAGGTTGTTAAATTAATTGTCCATTGATTCCATTACCATCAATTTATCTATAGGAAAGATGAGCAAAAAAGCCTTTATCTCAGTGCCCACTTGCATGTACTTGCAGTGTAAACTCACCTGTAACGGTGAACACTTGCATGTGCGATGTCCACTTATGACAGGCACATGTACACTCATCCCTTCTACCATGCATATGCACAGTTAATATGTGAATTGTGCTCAACATGGTCATACAAGAGTAACTTCAAAAAAATACCATCAACCCTAAAGCATAATTCAGAAACATGGACAAATGCAGACAAAAATGCACATCAATAGGCTGGCAGGTAGCTTGAATCTACTGGCAAACGAATCCAGCATTGATATGTGGCAGTTATGGCTTTCCTTCTCCTGGTGGAACAGCTGGCTGACAGGCTAAATGCCTGCATTAGCTTCTTCCATTGACTGATAGGTGAACTTGAGGACGTTATCAATGCTGGATTCACAACTGGTCTATGTTTATGGTGTAAGGAGGTACAGGTGAAAACCAGGGCCATTTTCATGCTCTAGAACACTAAGTAGCAAAAATACTATTACAATTTATTACAATTTAAAAGTTAGGCACACACTTTATTGCATGTCTCCCCCCAGTTTTATTGACTTATTTGGGACTTCACATCACGTACCCTGATTAGAACTGCTTTCTAGTTCTTGCAGGTTCACACTCCCTCTTGTGACCTCCCGCCGATATACCAAGTCCAATTTGTTGCCCCTATTATGCATTGGGATCATGGTTGAACTCCCAGTGGCCAGCCCATTTAAAGAAAACCTTAGATTCCCACCCTCACTAGAAGCCATCAACTGATGAGCTACACCCCAGGATCCATATCAGTTTAAGAGGTCTCTTCAATGGCTTCCTATCTAGACTTTTAAGGGCTATGTGTGGGTCTGGGAAGTGGTTGCCACACAGAAGCCTTCTAGGTCTCATTCTCAACTGGTCTGTAGTCAATGAAAGTTTGGTTTTGAAGTTTGTTTTATCTTAGATTCTAGACTGCATAATCCTATCATGCATTGTATGTGCGTGACTACAGATGAACTCAGCTTTGTGTATGCTGGGGCAAGCACTCTTCCACTGACACATAAACCCAACCTTGTGTGTTTAGTTATTCAAGTATTAGCTAGCAATCATTCCTCATCCCTCATCGTCTTTTATTAAATGCAATGCCACCATTAGAATACCTCTTCATTGAATTCAACTATTTTGAAATTGTTTTCCAGCAATGTTTTCAGACCCCTTCACCTGCAGACTATATGAATGTGTCAGAGAAATGGTCCTTTTTGGTACATGTTTAACTGAAGAATTTTACAAATCAGACATCTGATACCCGAGTTGTTACCTTTGATCTGCACAGAGTCCTAGGCAAGGTTCTAAGATTGTGTTTTTCAACCCTAGATGAGGAAACTAAGCTTACTTCATTCTTGGTCATGTCCTGCTCTTCGTTTCTCCCTACCTCCCGATATTCAGAGATCACATACATTTGCAAAACCGGAGACTAAGTCTAAAAACCAGCAGACGCTGGCCTGAAGACGGAACTTCTCACATCTCATACAAGTTGGGACATTTCCATAAGTAAAAGTAGGTTACCGAAATACTGAACCTTAGCCAAGTTACACTTGAAAATAATTGCACATGCACCCACAGGGGAAAAGCTAAAATTTAGGGACATTTCTAAGAATGTTAAAATTCCCAAGCAATCAGTGTTCAGGGTAGCAAGGTGTAATAGTGTATTCAGCACTACACTGGAGCTGGGGACATGCAGATCTGTGCTTGAACACTTATTTTCACGTAGATTCCATGTTCCTGGTTTAAGTTTATGACAAGTTGGCACAAACTAAAGTCACCTGGGAGGAGAAAATCTCAGGAATTGCATCTGTTGGGACCATTTGGAGTCCTGGCCTCCAGCTGTTCTTCCCTGCTAGAGATCTTTACTTTCCTTCTGATTTGAGTTACACTAAAGGCTGTGTCAAAGTTGTTCACCAGCTCTGCTTCACGAGCATGGGTTGCCTTGGCCTTGCGGATCAGAGGATAAGGTTTTCACCTGTTGGCCCACTTGACTGTTGGGTATATAAGCCTCCGTGGAGCTATTGAATGAAGGGCTTCTTACCAGTGACTACAGGTCCATGTGTGTGTGTTTGTGTGTTTCAACATCCAGCCCCTTGCCCGAGGCTCGGGAACTGTATGGTAGCGCATAGAGCGCAGACAGGCATTGTGCGCTGCAGCCTCCATACAGGCTTGGCCTGTACGCTCCTCTATGATTATGTTCCTCATTGATATGGGCCCAGGGTGGTGGCATCCCTGAGCATGTGGTCCTGGGGTGTATAAGAAAGCTGTAAAAGCAGTCGTTCAGTTTTGGATTCATCTCTCCTGCCCCAGCAACCCTTGTTAATATACTAGGGTGTGGAAGTGTAAGTTAAACCCCTTCCCTCGCCCGAATTATTTCTGCTCATGTTAGATCATGGCAACAGAAGAAACTAGGATATGCCTGTACTTTAAGACTTCAAGGCTATAGCTTCAGAAGGGTTAGGACAACAAGAGGAAGATCCAGAACCCAGCCGAGTGGCATGAGCCTATTTGCACCCAGAGTGGCTTGCAGCACTCAAGGTGATGCCGTGCTCAGGCTCATTTCCCAGGGTACATTTTAAAGAGAAGATTTCTTCCTCCAAGCAGATAGGGGAATGAATTATAAATATACTAGTAGTCTGTATATGGACCCGAATCCTCCTGCTTATGGAGAACTGGAGCAACGGTTCAGATGCCCATCCTCCCTCCCATTTCATCTCAGTGGGAGTCTCATTCTCTTTCCTTGTAGGAATTCAGTGTTTTTTCATGGTACTACTTTTAAAATAGCCAATGAACTTGAAAGCTTGTATCACGGGCTTTTCATCTGAAAACTTGTTAGGATTTTAATGTCTCCCACACATTATAGACAGAGCAGAGATGGAAATCCAAGACGGGTCGTATTGAAGCCGTGTATCAGTGGCGCTGCTGTTCAGGTTGTATATCTGCTTAAGCAATCTGCTTAAGCACAATCTTTGCATTGCCCTGTTATTTGGGGAAACAAATGCATCATAAAATGTGCAGAGATAAAAGCATGGGGGTTGATGGGACTCTTTCTGGAAGATTCCAAGTCCCTGCTAACTCTTCCTTAGAACAAAGCAACTCAAGTGGCCACAAAAAATAAGAGTTTAGCTTTAAAGTGTATTCTCAACCTCCTTTATAGTATCTTAGTTAACTATTGCTTTGAGATGAAACACCAGAACCAAAGCCACTTGGAGGAAAGAAAGAATTGGCTTACACTTCCGCATCATTATTCAATCCCTGAAGGAACAAAGGATAGGAACTCAAACAGGGTAGAAGCTTGGAGGCAGGAGCTGATGCAGAGGTCACGGAGGGCTGCTGCTTACCAGCTTCTTCCCTCTGGCTTGTTTATCCTGCTTTCTTATAGAACCCGACACTAGCCCTCCAACTGGAGATGCCAGTTGCTTCCCCTACACCAAGACATTGCAGTCTTAAAAACGCATCCTCTGAGCCGGGTGTTGGTGGCGCACGCCTTTAATCCCAGCACTTGGGAGGCAGAGGCAGGCGGATCTCTGTGAGTTCGAGACCAGCCTGGTCTACAAGAGCTAGTTCCAGGACAGGCTCCAAAACCAGAGAAACCCTGTCTCAAAAAAAAAAAAAAAAAAAAAAAAAAAGAATCCTCTGTTTTCCCGAGAAATGGGCTAGTTACATATATAGTCAATCTTCTCTGCCCTGTTTGGGTTACTTCCTTGTGAGTGCTAGAAACTCTTCCTCATCTTTTGAGACATTTTATTTTCCAGGAAAGCTAACGTACGCTTCCCCAGAGCAGATTATCTCCAACCCTTGCCGAGACAGATCCCTAGCCTCCAGTCAAGACTCCGCCTTCTATTTCACCTTGCTTCTAACAGTGCCCTGAAGATCTGCTCAGCTGTACTCCTCTGGCTCCTTTTTACATTTTGGCCAGATTGCAGCTTCTCTGGTGAATCATACTCTCCTTTAAATATTACAGTATGAGGAATTAAGATGGGAATTGTTAGCAGTATCTTTTCTTCCTTGTTCAGAAAAGAGTCAGTCGTTAGGGAGGAATTTGACGATTAAGTTTGTTGAAGATAGTGATGATTCATCGGAAGATGAGGAAATCATTCATAGGGAAACAAGAAATCTCTTTAGAAAACCAAGAAAATGTAAAGTAAGATTCACAGAAAACTCCCTCGGCCCCACCGGCTTATAATAATGGTTGGTGGTATCAGTTAAGTAGGGGCTTTGTACCAGTGATTGGAGGTCAGTGTGTCTGTGTTTCAACACGTTTATCGAGTCCAGAAGTGAAGTAGTCCATATATTGGAGGGGCATGTATTGGACTTTCAACTAAGGTGGGATTTTGGAAAGTCTAAATGACCACAAACCTGGCCCAATATCTTTCAACAGTCTAAATGGGCCCCAGGGAACCTAGGATCTCTAGCAGTGTCTAAATGTCCCCACTGTAGGCTTCAGTGCCTCACTCCTTCCACAGGAAAACCTTGGCTTTGACAAAGGCCTTCTCAGGCTGTAAGGGGAGCCTTCTCTGAAGTTCTCTTTATAGTCATGTTCAGGGTTTGCGCCCTGTAAACACGAGTTCAGAAATTTTAGATGGCAAACAAGAGACTGACTCAATGCCTCCATTTGGCATCAAGGGTCCTAACAGCAGCCACTACTTTCTTGTGCCTAACCACCTGCTTCGAACATGCCAGCTCTAGCCACTGGTGAAAGTTTAAGTCATAGCGTTACCCCATTCAACAGAGGCTTCTCCATTTACCACCGTCAATGGGGATGGTCTTGGTCACTTACTAATGAGTGATATGGCCCCTGAATTCCATCCTTAGAATCTGTTTCCTCAAGCCACATTCCATAACTACTGCCTTCCATCATATTCCAGATGCTTATGTGTAATGGCTCTTTAAGAATTGAGAATAGAGTGGATAAAATCAATACACCATGATCTGCTTATGTGAAATCGTAATTACACCCTTAAGATACGCACACGGGTAGAAGGTCATCCTCTAGGGCATGGGGAACCTATCAGTGGCCACATTCCTAAAGGCGAGTTTTATCTCTAGTAGTTATCAACTGCCAATGGAAACCCAGCCTAGGGGTGGAGCCTCAGAGCCTTCCACACCTTTAAGTTGGAACTGTTAACTGGCTCAACTTTATACAGAGGTCTATGTATCTAACCACAGCTTCTGAAAATTCATGTGTACAACAGCCATTATGTCTGTGGGAGCCCACATGTCACTCGGTTTCCATCCGGAGTCATTCCTGACTTGAGTTCAAGCTTGTTTGCCTGCTCTGCTTTTCCCAGGAACCTTGAGGGCTGTAACAAAGTTCTGATTAAGCCCTTGAGAAAGCATTTTTGCCCAGTTGGAAGAGCACATTTTTCTATAAGATTTGGGCTGGTATGGCAGGCAGAGGCACTCCTCATTAGAGACTAGAAGCTGCTTGACTGAAGATAATGCATCTGTTTGAGCTTCTTCCGAAGGACAGGGCAGGGAGGTCGTTAGCTGACTTGTTCTGCCTTTGCCTGTAATTAGTATATACACTGCCTGAGAAATAAACCCAGGGCCTGTTGGGTATTGACCTTCAAAGTCCTCCCAGTCTTTCCCAAGTTTCCATCTTCATTTCTCTTAATCTAACTTTTCCTCAACTCAGCAGCCCCTTCCCAGGGAATCCCCAGCTGATTTCTGCCAGAGCAGGCTCCAACACACGTCCAGAACAGACAGCATTTTAAAGCACTCTTTCTCCATCCTCTGGCTTCTTTCACCCCCTCCCTTCCATCATGGTCCCCGAGCCTGTGGTAGAGTATGCATTTGTATATACGTACATCTGCGGTCGAATATTCAACACTGCATTGCTGTTGCAAGTGTTGAGAAACAAGCATCTCTGCATTAACCATTACCTACATTAAGAAGCTTCTATGGTCAAAGACTGGAACAAACTGCCTCCAGATACTTATGCACATTTAACAGATTGGGAACTTTCAGACTTATCCGAGAAAGGCTCAGGATTCTTTAGAGAAGTGCTGGTTTGGGCTGGAACACACATTCTGGGAACTGCATAGATGTAATTAAAAGAGAAAAGAACCCCCCTAAACCCCGAGAATTGCTCCTGTACAGAGATCATTTGCCTGGTCAGGTTTATCTTTGTCTCTGACCCAGTGTCTGACTCAGGCTGTCAGTCTGCTCAGCCTTTGATATTACAGTAATGTCGCCAAGCTCCTGTTGGAATATTAGCCTCTACGACTCACCTGGTGTGAACTGGTCTACAGAGAAGGCAGCAAACGAAGACCAACCGAAATCTTAGGGTATCTGGGTATAAGGGATATAGATGGGATATAGATGTCCAACAGCTGCCACCTCCAGTTCATCCTACCAGAGTTGACCTTTTTTCCTGTGGCTTCCCACTGCCTTAATTCCATGTCTTCCACATTACTATAATAACCCAAGAATATTTACTATCCATGCTTTAAACAGCCACTTTAGATTAGCAAGGTATTACCTATTATTCTGACATTTTTCCTTATTTGTATAGACTTGGGTTCATGCTGAATTGTTTTGTCTTGAAATGTTTTTTTTATTAGCATGCATTAATTATGCACATCAATGGGTCACTGGGATATCATTTCCTGAAGCACAAATATGATAACAGTGAATTGCTTTGGACTTTGTGCATGAAAATTTTACTTATTGCATGGAAAGTTTACTTTTATAGGCTAGTTTTAGATATTGAATTCTCAGGCTCTTTCTCACGTTTAATATTTTATTTGCTTTTATGTTTGCCATGAACTACTTTTTGCTAGAGTTCGCCATTGTTTCAGTAAGATCTCTTCTGCCACCTGACTTCTTGCTGGCTTTCAGCCTCTGGATTATGCACAGGTGGGCTAGTGGTTGGTGTTCTTTGGTTTTCTATTTAGCTTTATGAATCTGGCCACCTAGGTATGGAGGTCTGTAATTGGGGAAATATGCTAGTTTGTTTTCTACTCTATCCCCTCTTATCAGATAATCTAATAGCCCCCCACTAACAGGTATGTTCCATTTTTAATTTCACATAGTCTTCACATCAGTTTGAGAAGTTCCTACTAGCCATAATAAAATCACAGGCCCCTGTCCTGTACAAAGTCTGTGGAGAAGCCTTAAAAAAAGCTCAGCAAAAGCAATTTTTACTGAATCTATTAATACTGTTCTACATTTCTATCTCAGCACACATTTATGTTCACTAGGTCCTGAATGTTTTCCAGACAAGATGCCATCAACAGAGTAGCTTAAGATTGTGTCTCCACTCAAAAAAAAAAAAAATTCCAAGTTCACCATCAAGTTTCTAGATCAGTCCTGTTTCTGGTGAAGCCCTTCTGGTTTTATGAAAGTCACTTTTATTATGCGGTCTTTTCTCCGAGTATAGTCAGGTGGATGTGGAGGGAGGGTACACCAGGGTAGAGGAGAACACAGTTAGGTGTCTCTTATGACATGGATCTTTGTCAATCATGCTCCATTCCTCGTGACCTACTTAAGACACTGGTATAGTCTTTGTCAAAGAACCACAGGCAAGGGTTGACATGACTTCCTAGGTACTTGAGACTTAACTAGGGTTAAGACTGGTTAAAGTTATCTCAAGATGGAACATAACTGAATTTTTATAACTGGAGTCTGTACCTGACACTCATTTAAGCAACTTACTCTTATTTTTGTATTTGATTTTGCTGGTAGAAGCTAGACATGTTGGAAGCAACAGGACCAGAGGCAAGCATATGCAATGAGAGGGCAAGTTAGTCCATGGAGCACCTGAGCATCAATGTGTTGCGCATCGGTCCTTCCTTCCTAACTCCTGCCTTGGGAGATTCCCTCCCTCTTTTCTTCATGAGTCTTTTGAGGGCTTTTTGTTCTCACCCATTATACTGGAACCCTGCTGCAGTGTGCTAAAGGTGCAGAGGAGGGAAGAGAGGCTCCACGATCTAACATTTAAACCACTGAGATTGTCCTGTTACCCTTGCGTGTAAGTTTCTTGTATTCCTCCCTACACTTTGGGAAAGATGGGACAGTTGGGAGTGAGAAAAACCATTGCCCCGGTGTTCTGGGGTGACACATTTGTTATGCAGAAGGCCCTGGGTTTCTCGAGCATTACCTGCCAGGACAAGGAGAGAAACCTTTCTTAGATCTCCACCATGAGGCCCCTAGTGCTATTTTGAGGCGCAATTCTCAGAGCTGTTCCTCCCCAAGTGTAGCTCAAATTCTAATTGGTCTTAAAAGGCTAGGTAAAAGCTAAAGATCAGAGAAGTAGCCAGCCACCATTTTTTTAAACCTCGATTTCAGACTGAAAGGTAGTCCTGTCTTTACAAGTCCTCAGATTGAATGTGCTGAGCTGTCTCCTTCCTGCCTTATAGTTCTCTCTGCCCAGTCATCTTTCCCCTTTCTGTCTTCACCTCCCTAGTGCTAGGAGATTAAGTGTGTGACTCCCTAGTTAAAAGGTATGAGCTGTTACCACCACCTGGCTCCTTTTAGACTGGATCCAATTTTGTGTAGCCCAGGGTAGTCTTGAACTCAGATCTGTCTCCCAAGTGCTGGATTAAATAGGTGTGTGCTACCACTGCCTGGTCTCTGGATAACTAGTAACTAACCACTGCCTGGTCTCTATGAATAAAATAACTAGCAATCTGAAACTCAGGCAAGCTTTGTTACACACAGTACAAAATATCCCCAACTGAAGGGTCCAAGAATATGAATATAAAAATGTAGATTTCAGAAATAGGAATGTAGAAGTAAAGAAGGTTGTCAGCACAGAAGAATAACAGACTGTCCGCTTTCTCCGCTTAAGGATTAACTATTAACAGTGGGTTAACTCCACTTTACAACCCATAACTATAAGGCCAAAGCATCTCTGCAAGCTAAGAGCTAGCCTAAAGATATGAACTGGGTCAACTTTTCAGAAATAGATATGACCTGGGTCATGCAATATCCTTGCTATGTAAAACTGGCAGCAAAGAGACCACAGGGACTCAGTAAACACTACCTAGAAGTACCAAGGACAGCAATAGGTTAAGTACAAACACTAGTTTAAATGAAACTCTTGTTAATGGAGATTGTAGAGTAAGGCAATCTGTATCAGAGTTTTACCTTGAGTGTTAACTCCTTTGCCACAGAGCCTTACAATAATCTCTGGCTATCTCAGCTAGCTGATAAGCTTTTTGTGCCACATGGAGTTTATTCCAAAAACAAAATCCAGGGGGAAAAAGTTTGCTTCTGGTTTATTAGACTTTGGTGGTCTGTCTCCATTTTTGCATGACCCTGAGGACACAACACCCACAAAGACTGTTTTTAGATGTCTCATTCTAGCCATTCGCCTCCCCAAACAAAATTGCCACTCAGTAATTCTGCAGTTTAGGGTCCCAGGAGCATTTAACTCCGAGCAGGAAAATTTTGGCCACACTGGTTTCATATGCCCTCTCCAGACATCGGGTGGTGGCTGACTCTAGCGAACAGTTCTTTTCCATGTAACAAGAGTCCTTAGCTTAAGAAAACATGGCTTATATAAACACCTTTACCTGATGAGGTAAAGCCACAAATAGTATACTTTTTTAAAAATTGTTTATTAAACTATTTTTCTCCTCTCCCCCTTCCCCATGATCCCCACACTTATAATTTACTAAGAGCTTGTCTCTCTTAGGGTCCTCTTTATTGTCTAAGGTTCTCTGGGATTGTGAATTGTAGGCTGGTTTTTCTTTGCTTTATGTCTGAAAGACACTGAGTACATATTAAATTTATCTTCCTGTGTCTGGGTTACCCCAAAGTTTTCTAGATCCATTGGCCTGCAAATTTCAATGTCCTTTTTTCCCCACAGTGTAGTACTTCATTATGTAAATGTACCCCTTTTTTTAAATCCATTCAGTCTAGGGGCAATTAGGTTGTTTCCAGGTTCTGGTTATTACAAATAATGCTGTTAAGAATATAGTTAAGCACATGTCCTTGTGGTATGATTGAGCATCCTTTGGGTATAATGCCCAAAAGAAAAAAGTGGATGGGCCAGGTGGTCCAATGTTTTAGAATACCTCTGAGGAGTTTCTTCCGAGTTCTACCATCCAGAACAGTTTAAGACTGCTGCCTGAGATGATCCAGCCTCAAATACTATAATCAGTACTTGGACCATAATCCTAAATTTTCTTTGGAATTTCCCCCATAAGAATATCAGCACCCCCAATCAGGGGGAAGCCTAGAAAACTATGCCCACATTCTCAAATAAAAGATTATGTGTGTTTTAGTGTGTTGGTTTACAAGTTGTTTGGACAATAATCAGGAACAAAGCTAAAGGAGATTTTAGAGTCAAGAGTTCTTGTTTCAGAAACTGAAATGCTGTGGGAAATGCTCTTGTTCCCTGTCAAGATTTGTTACTCTTACTGGTTTAATAAAATGTTGATTGACCAATAGCCAGGCAGGAAGTATAGGCAGGGCAACCAGACTAAGAATTCGAAGAGGAAAGGCAAAGAAGCAGTCACCAGACATAGTCAAAGCAAGACGAGAAGGCTTCACGAGTAAGGTACCAAAGTAACGTGGCTAAACATAGAAAATTATGCATTAAATCATAGGGGATAGTTAAATCCGAGCTAATAGGCCAACCTGTTTATAATTAAAAAGTAGTAAACCCCTTTTTCGTTTAGGTTTCCTACCCAAACAGAGCGTGGGACACATGGGTGGCCTGGCAGAGATCAGAAAGCAAAGAATAGAAGAGACACGTATGACTGAAGATGTCGTAAGGACAAGGTACAGTGTCAGCCTGCCACCATCAGCAACAGGGACTGCATTTTTAGCTGTGGCAACTGATGCCTTTTCATGTTCAAGAACCATCTTCCAGGAAAAGCAGGACATCTTCACACAAACTGTCCTCACCTTTGAGGGTCTGTGACTGCCTAGCCATCTTGAATGATGTTTGTAGCAGAGATAACGGCTTGTTCAAAGCAGTGGGAGTTGGGAAGTGGCAAACAAATGCAGTCTGAACAAATGCCCTTTACCATTGACTGCACAGACTGAAAGACAACTCTGGAACTATAGAACTAAAGCTCTTTAGTGTATTTAAATAGAGCTGTCACATATAAGAGATAACCAAACTCCATAGATCACTAGCCAGGGTTCTCTTTAATCCCCACCTTCCCTGAGGTAGATTTTTTTTCTTCTAGTTCCAACTATTCACGTGGCATAGAATTGCACATAAGTCCCCATAGACTATTGTCTAATACGAATACCCAAGGAGAAAACTCCCTAAGCTCTCCCCCCGCCTTCATGAGGCTATCTTCCAGACACTCATTTATTATACCAAGTTGAAAATTCTCTAACTTACACACAAAACAGAAATGCAGGTATGGTGTTAAATGAGGGATTGCATATGCGTAAAATTCCATCTATCAACATTAATGGACTGCATTTTCTAATAAACATATTTCCAGGCACCTAGTTGTCATTTGGCCATAAAAATCCCCAAGTCAAAATTGTCCCATTTGTTATAAGTCAGGTAATTGAGTGTCTACAGGGTATTTATCTCCAAAAGCCTTGGAACTTTGCAAGGTTGGCATTCATTATCTGATGGCTGCATTACACAAAGAGGGGTTACTTAAGATTATAGGGTCACATGACTGGGAAAGCGCTCTAAAGAGAAGCATGGGCAATGGGATATACTGAGTAGATCACCCACAACTAGCCAATATTCGAGTGCATTCATCCGATTATTCCAAGCATCATTACTATGCCATGTCATGGAAAATTATAAACAAGAGATCCATCGTCACGGCCTTACATTTGCCTGTCCCGAAATACCTAGCCTAGCATCCTTCATGAAGTAGCAGCACTTTAAATTTAGAGCAGTTGAATTTTGAAGTTGGCATCAGCTTCTGGCAAGAGATTTTACACTCCCGTTTGTAATAAGGAAATGTGAGCCACCTAAGTAGCATCCCCATGCTGCTGTCTGCATTAAGATTCTGGGGAAGAGAGGCCTGCACCTTTCGTTCTGCATATAAATTGAAACTCTGGGTAGCAAGAGGACCGAGATCCTTTCGCCAGATGGACGGATGTGATAAAGGAAAGGCCACCTGCGTGACCTGGAACAGAACATCTCCCAAGTCTTAAAGGAATTTTGCTTATGAGAACAGCTCAACAGCATCCATTCTTCATGGATAGAGAAACAGATCTTCATTTATGACCAGCACTAATTCAGTTGTTTATATTATGGGGAAAAGAATATCGCCTGACTGATTTTATGTTTGTCATTTACAACTGGTGACTTGAATGACAAATGTCCTCCCCCATAGACTCATGTTTAAGATTTGGTCCCTCGGTTGGTAGTGTTTGGGAGAGGTTATGCCGACATTTATAAAGTAGAACTTCTCTTTCAAGTATCTTGCAGAGGGTAGGGTTTGAGGTAGCCTCGCCCCACTTTCTACTCTTTCCTGCTTGTATGTGGATAAAGTGATTGGCTAGCTTCCTGCTCCTGCTGCCATGCCATGCCTTTCCCCCAACAATGGGCTCTAGCCTCTAGAGTCATAAGCTATACTCAGTTATTTTGTCATGGTAATTAAAGCTCTGGCCATGTCATTTTCCTCCAGAAAGATGTCAAGAAGCAGCTACTACCCAAAGCAGAAAGGGGCACTGACAGTGCCTTCCCTTCTCTTGGTGGAGTCCAACTTGAAGCAATGAGTCCCTTGAGTTACTCAGAGCAGCATGACTGACCCCAAAAGGTAACTGCCCTCTTGGAAGCTCTCCGAGGCTCAACTTTTGGGCAGCTATACAACCAAGGCATCTACCTACAACATGATGATTCCCAAAGTCCATGTCACTAAAACATCCTTTGGATAACTTACAGACAAGCTCTCCCACTGAAGAGTCCCCCACCACCACCACCACCAAGTCTACATACTGCTTATATAACCTTGGATTGGGAGGTCTCATAAAAATCCCATCTGCCTGTATCCCAAGAGAAATTCACATCTTCCAAAAGAGAACAAATGTTCCTGACTGAGATGGCTCCTGCAGGAAATTCCAACTGAATCGAAGGCAGTACAACCTTGAACCAGGTTCAAAAGCCCAACCTGGCAGAAATGGCTACACTAACTCTGAAACCTTATTTCATATGGCAGACATCCATTCATAGTTAGCACAAAATATTGTATTAAAACCTTGCACAGTGGTCAGCACAGGAGGAGACCATTTATACCATAAGCAAACAATCTTCATTACACTTTATCTGAAATAACTCACCCAAATAACTCAATAACTCAAGTATTGATTAGCAAGGTCCAGGATCCAGTCTTAAGGGTTTTGGTTCTTAAGTTATCACTTCTTAATTCTGGCGATGTAATTTAGAGTTTTAGACTGGGGTGCCATCATTGATCTCAGATTGTATTTAGATGGCCAGTGCTTCTTATAGTATCATTAAAACTTTAACAGTAATATTAGCACTTCTGCTCTCTATCGCTAACAGGACTGGGGCTAAAGAGATAAGGTACTTGCTCAGGTTTATATGCACCACTTACATGGCTGAGGTGGATTTTAATTAAGTCTTATTCTCAGTCTGTACACGTGCAACCGCTCCGAGTTTCCCCCTTGGAACGAAGATGTTTCCTTAATTAAAATTGATCTTCAGGCAATTTCTTGCTTGCATTTGACTAAATTGTCAGACAAGTAAGGTGAAGCCATTTTTTTCTGAGGCAGTAAGCTACAGAAAAGGGCACCAGGCTTAAAGGTATGTGAAACCAGCCAGGTGATTTTATGCAAAAGCTTCATGCAAGATGCATGAGTAGCCCGATTCTCTACATCCTTATGAAATGGGAACTTAAGAACCTTATAGTTGCCAGGTCTTGCTTTAGAGTGTCATCTTTACTCATCCTTTTTGGAATGAGGTTCATATTTTGTGCCATTGTTAAGTATGTAATGTTATTTGATTTTTATAGGAGGCTATCGTTGAGATTTGTGATGAGAATGCCCTCTTCCCCCCATAGGCTCGGAGATTTGGGTAAGTTTAGTATGTGCAGCATTCTTTGATGAAGTCTGTCACTAGAGGCAGGCTTTGAGGGTTCAAAGACTCCTGACCCTCCCAGTATGCTCTGCTTCCCTGTTTGCAGGTTAAGATGTAAATTTCCAGTTGCTCTACTTTGCCCTGCTTGCTCCACCACAGTGGCAATGGACCTCTTCTCTGGAACTTAAGTCCAAATACACCTCTAAATGGTTTTACCAAAGCACCACAGAAAATGAAATAGGCAAAGGAATATACAAGAATCCATTGCTAGACCTAGGAGAAATTGTGTTGAATATAGCTGTTACTAAAATTTTATTCTTTCCCCTCCTCAGACCAGAAAGCAAGAACGATTTTCCTAAGTTTGCATAGTGTTTGGGGGCATATGGAATTTTTCATGATTATCTAATGCACCCAACCCCACAAGATCCCCTGCTCAAAAGCAGCTGTAACACAAACTGGAAGCAGGGTTTTATGGATCAAGTCTCCAACATTTCAGATAAAGCCTTTTAAGGGCTGCTGCTTGAGCCGCAGTCAAGTAGCTGGTGTATAATTTTGACTTAGGCCTCATACTCCCCCCCCCCCTTCCATAACACCTCTAAGATGTTCTCAACTGTTCCCTTAGTTGATCTATGCTCATGAGAGGCCCCTTTGCCCAACGAATGCACTCTTTCACACTTCCCACCACAGAAAAGCGTATCTGAGCCAGTCTCATGTATTTTGTTACAGGAACACGTTAATGAGAAGGTACCCCAGAACAGGTGAGAGACACATGCTAGAGGACAATTCCTAAGCTCCGGGAAGAGTCGGGGTTCAGTCATGTGGGACCTTAGTGTATTCACATAGTCCATTAAAATGAAATTACTCGTGGTCTCTAAGACCCATTTTCCAGTATTCCACGTGGCCATGCATTTAAGAGACAAGACTACTCATGTTTTGAACTTGGAAGGCCAATGTCCTATGTCTTATTTAATAGTGTGACATGGATAATAGGTATCAAATTCTCACATAGAATATAAACAAAGGAGGCCTCGCTACTCCAAGCCCTCAAAAAGGCAAAGGAAGTTAAAAACCACAACAACCTTAGCTAATAGAATTCCTCCCTAGACTGCTTGCCTATTGCCAAGACATGGATCTTGATTTGAATTTGAAAGTGTTACCTTGGGAAAGTGGCTATTTGGTTCTAAACAATGGCATTTCATCAGATCACTTACACATTCTCTGAAGAGAAGAGCCAGTGAAGATTCTGCAGCATCTTGATTTGATTAACTAGCTTTGAACATGGAAGCTGGGAGATGGTCTGGGGTTTCTTGGGGTTTCTTGGTGTCCAGACTTAGAGAATGAAGTTTAATATTCAAGCAGGTGGAACAGAGACAAGAGCCATAGCTATGGGAGGAATTACTCACCAACAGCTAGTTTTGAAGTTTTGACCACATCCGTGTTTCTGTATGTGCTCTTAAAGGCTCTATTTTTTACCAGTTCCAAATCTAATAGATCACCTCTCCATGTGGAGTCACTGCTCATATGCCTCTCATTCATCAACTCTGTCTCCACATTCTGAAGAAGCCCCTACTTCAAGTGGCATAGCATACCCTTAACTGGCTAAGTATTTGTAACGGTAGGTCCGATGGGGATTAATATCTTCAATACATGAGGTCCTTTGATAGTAGCCCTTGCCTGGATGGATGGCCCATCCGTAATCATAGCTGCATTTACTGGAAAACATCTTCCTCGAGGCAAGGATCTTTCTCAGTGGTACAGACACCCAACATTTCCCTGATCTAAGGATTCTTTCTACCTAACAAATTAGACCATAAACTGTTTTTAAGAATAAGATATTTCATTTGCTCTCAGAGAGGATTAACCCTGCTTAAGAATTGCCAGGTAGTGTTGTGCTAACATTTTTACTGACTTTTATACCATGAGAAGCCCCTTCCAAATGACCAGGCATTTAGACTAAAGCTTATTTTGAAGAAAGGTTGTCTAATGTTTAATACTTGTTGGGTCCTTGTGTCTAGTGTCATGTCTTTGGTTCCCTTTGTATGATCTTCAGTAAAGTGACAAACATCAAGACACTGACCATTATATAGCATTATATGACTGAGTGAAATATAGTTCTCACAAGTTCAAGGAAGCACTGGGCTGTAGACATAAGTCACAATCATACCAGTTTGGAATTATAAAAGAGTTTTGTTTTCTGAAACAGGGTTTTGCTGTAAAAGGGTTATTTAAGGGGAAATCTTACAGATTATCCTAGACAACAGCAACAGCCCTCTGCATGACCAGGAACAGTCTAGTAGCTGTAAGTGGAGCGGGGGGGGGGGGGGGGGGGGG